>NW_011494898.1:4716550-4755033 GCF_000754665.1 Bison bison bison
GTCATTTGGATTTCTAAAAAGAGGAAGAATGTGTATTCATGAACTAGAGAGCACTGAGCTTGACATCTATTCAGGGCAAGATTCTGGAACATTTTTTTTTCTAAACAATGGCTTCTGAGCACTTAGAAAAAGAAGTGGTAAACTCAGCGTGAGCTTACTAAGAATAGTCCTGTCACACTAACCTCATTTTCTAGTGACAGAGTTACTACACTGGGAGATCAGAGAAATAGAGTAGAAATAGTGTAGCTGGATTTCAGAAAAGCTTTTGACAAGTTCTCTCCTGATACCCTTAAGGGCAAGATGCAGGAAAAGAAGCCTCAATGATATTACAGTTGTACCAATGTATCCAATGTTAGTATCCAAAAGGAAATAGTGATTCATCATAAGTTCAACAAAAAATGCAATTAACAATGTTTTCCTGACCTATGTCAAGGACTAGTGATTCAAGTGTACAGACAGAGAACAGAGGAAATCAGACTTGGCAGCAGCAACCTTCAAATGCTCCATTTGTGTGATTTGACTTTCAAAAGTATCATGTAAACCTGAGATTATGTCAGACAAATAAAATGTCTAAAATGAGTGAGGCAATGAATACCTCTGTTCTTGTCTATGTAGACTGTATTCCTTCATACACTAAGAAAAACTCTGGGTTGTATCCTAAAAAGGGTGATCAGGATGATGAAAAGACATCAATAAAATCATATTGAGAAAGAATGCAATATTAAAAAAAGAAAACTCACAACTACCTCAATGCATTCCAAAAAGTAGAAGTAGGACAGAGCAGGAATTCCCAATGGGCTACCTAAAAAGATGTTGAGTTTTCTATAAATGGAGCTGCTTAGGTGTGAACTGGAACACAAGTACCAAGTGGTTGGAACCCATAACTTGCAATCTTAGAGTTTTGGTTTAAAAACACACACACACACACAAAAACTTTGTAATCTCCCAAAGCAAAGATTCTACAATCTGCTTGGTTATTTATCCCATGATTTAACTATAAGCTACCGTATTTTTTCAACTTATTTTAAATCAATAAAACATTAAAACTATTTTAAAGTACAGAGAAAACTGAACCAACACCCATATACCTACTACCTAAGTTTATCTGACTTGAATATTTTGTCATTTGCTTCATTTTTAATAAATAAATGATTATACATATAGTTGTGCTTTCTTCTTCCCCACCTAGAGAGAGCATCATCTTAAAGATGGTATGCACTATGTGTACTATGGCTACTACATTTTATTTACATGCCATGTGTACATATAATAATAATAATAAATAAATAAATTGTCTTGTTGTAAGGAAACAATATGAAGGAATCCAGTTTAGCAGAAGAGGTGGAAAATTTTCACAAAAGACATAATGCTCAGTGTTGAATAAAGGGTATGAATTATCCAGGCTTTCCAGGAAGAGGAGGGTGTTCCAGATAGAGGAAACAGCAGTCTTGCTCTCACAGAAACAAGAAAAGAGTTGGAAATTTTAAAAAACTGCAAATAAGTTTATATATTGCTTTAAATAAGTGGTAAGTTGGAAGTGTGAAAAAGTGAAAATTGAGAAATCAACAAGGACCTGATTATGAAAGCCTTTATGGCAGAGAAGGACAGTTAAGCATATTCATAAGGGGAATAATATATGCATGTTAGATAAATCTTGTCATGATGTGCTTAGAATGGGGTGGAGGGTAAGTACAGTGGTCTGAGAGCCAGGTTGGCAAATATTGAAAAAAGTCCAATAAAGAGATGATGTATAGGATTAGAGAATGTTCTAATTTCATTCTTTTACATGTAACTATCCAGTTTTCCAAGCATTACTTATTGCAGAGATTCTTTTACCCCTTCTATATTCTTGACTCCTTTGTCATAAACTAATTAACCATAGGTACATGGGTTTATTTCTGAACTTTCTATCCTCTTCCGTTGATCTATATGTCTGTTTTTGTGCCAGTACCATATGGTTTTGATAACTGTAGCTTTGTAGTATAGGCTTCCCTGGTGGCTCAGACAGTAAAGATTCTGCTGGCAATGCAGGAGATCCAGGTTCAATACCTGGGTTGGGAAGATCCCCTGGAGAAGGGAATGGCTCCCCACTCCAGTATTCTTGCCTGGAGAATTCCATGGACAGAGAAGCCTGGTGGGCTACAGTCCATGCAGTTGCAAAGAGTCATACACTTTCATTTTCACTTTTCACTGAAGTCAGGAAGCCTGATTCCTCCAGCTTGTTTTTCTTTCTCAAAATTGCTTTGGCTATTCGGGGTCTTTTGTGTTTTCACAAAATTTTAAAGTTTTTGTTCTAATTCTGTGGGAAATGCCATTGATAATTTGATAGGAATTGCATTGAATCTGTAGATGTCTTGGGTAGTCATGTTGACAGTATTAATTCTTCTAATCCAAGAACACAGTGTATCTCTCCATCTGTTTGTGTCATCTTTTATTTCTTTCATCAATGTATTATAGTTTGTGGTGTACAGGTCTTTTCTCTCCTTAGGTGGTGTACAGGTGGTGTACAGGTCTTTTCTCTCCTTAAGTAGGTTTATTCCTAGGTATTTTATTCTTTTTAATGCAATAGTAAATGGGATTGTTTCCTTAATTTCTCTTTCAGATCTTTTATCAGTAGTGTATAGAAATGCATATCAAAGAAAACCATGAATAAAACAAAAAAAAATCTTACAAAATGAGAGAAAATATTTGCAAATGATGTAACTGACAATGGATTAATCTCCAAAATATACAAACAGCTCATACAACTCAATATCAAAAAAACAAACAACCCAATCAAAATAGGCTGAAGATCTAAATAGACATTTCTCCAAAGAAGCATTCAGACATTCAAAAGGCACAAGAAAATTGCCAAACATCATTATTAGAGAAATGCAAATCAAAACTACCTCACACCAGTCAGAATGGCTGACATCAAAAAGCCTACAAATAATATTAATAAATGCTGGAGGGGGTGTGGAGAAAAAGGAACCCTTCTACACTGTTGGTGGGAGTGTCAGATACTACAATCACTATGGAAAACAGCATGGAAGCTCCCTAAAAAACTAAAAATAGAGCTACCATATTATTCTTCAATCCCACTCCTGGGTATGTATCCAGAGAAAACCATACTTCCAAAAGATACATGCACCTCAATGTTCATAGCAGCACTATGTACAATGGCCAAGACATGGATGCAACTTAAGTGTCCATCAATAGATGAATGGATAAAGAAGATGTGGTATATATATATGTATATATATACATGCAATGGAATATTACTCAGCTATAAAAGTGAATGAAATACGGCCATTTATAGTACCATGGGTGGACCTGGAGATTATCATATTAACTGATATCAGTTAAGTTGGAGAAGACTCTTGAGAGTCCCTTGGACTGCAAGGAGATCCAACCAGTCCATTCTGAAGGAGATCAGCCCTGGGATTTCTTTGGAAGGAATGATGCTAAAGCTGAAACTGGAGTACTTTGGCCACCTCATGCAAAGAGTTGACTCACTGGAAAAGACTCTGATGCTGGGAGGGATTGGGGGCAGGAGGAGAAGGGGTCGACAGAGGATGAGATGGCTGGATGGCATCACTGACTCGATGGACGTGAGTCTGAGTGAACTCCAGGAGTTGGTGATGGACAGGGAGGCCTGGCGTGCTGCGATTCATGGGGTCGCAAAGAGTCGGACACGACTGAGTGACTGATCTGATCTGATCTGATGATATAATATGATATCATATTAAGAGACAGTTAATATATAATATGATATTATATTAATAGAGAAAGAGAAATATCATATGATATCACATATATGTGGAATTTAAAAACATGATACAAATGAACTTATTTACGAAACAGAAATAGACTTATAGACACAGAGAACAAACTTATTACCAAGGAGAAGGGAGGGGAGGCATAAATTAGGTGTTTGGGATTAAAACACACACACTACCATATATAAATAACCAACAAGGTTATTGTTAAGGTAACCAACAAGGACCTACTATATAACATAGGGAACTATACTTGATATTTTATAATAACCTATAATGGAAAGTAATATTAAGAAGAACATATATATATATATGTATCTATAATTGAAACACTTTCTGTACATCTGAAACTATCACAACATTGTAAATCAATGCTATGTCAACAAAAAAATTTTAGAAAAGATGATGGAACTTAAATCAGAATGAAGTGAACAGAGTAAGAATATCTTTTATACTGCTGTATGTGCAAAGATATATTTTTAAGAATGATGAGAGATATTTAAAGAACTTAGTGACCCATTAGATTTGTAATTATATTTCAGGGAACAATTCATGACATGACATATCTGAATCACTGTAATAGTATATTGGATTATTAATAACATTATTAAATAAAATACATAGCATAATGTTTACAAAGTTATAAAAACTCTTGTATTAGCATTGTACAATGGACAATTTCTTTTTTGGGGGTGGGGGGTGCAGTAAGCAAGAAAAGAACTTTAGCAAGAGATCGATACGTATGTTTGCTGACAAAACTGAAGTATATACTGAGTTACAGAGCAAATTCACTGAAAACAACAAAGAAAAACCTGTTCTTGTAAAGGCTATTCTGTCACCCCCTAAAAAGTGTTTAAACTCTGAAATACCACACAACCGGTTAAAAAATGACGGGGTATCCTAACTACCATGGGAGGCGCTGGGCTGCGCCTGGTGGGTACCACTGGAGTCAGCAGGGCCGGTGGGCAGCCCCCTGCTTCACACAGGCAGCTGCCGGCTCCCTGTTGCAGCCTTGGATGGAGAGATCATAGACCACCTCCTTCACTTTCTTCACATCCTACTTCAGGCCCTCGTAGCGCTTCCTCAGGGAATCATTTTTGAGGTTGAGGAGGCAGAAGCCAGAATCCAGCTCCTTTGATGGTGGAAATGTGCAGGGGCCGGGAGTAGTCTCCGGCGGTTACTCTATTGATGGACAACCTCAACAGTTCACTAGCGAGAATGAGAACCCCCAAGAGATAATCATCCACATCCAAGTGAAATCCCTTCTCCCGATCAGGCTCAGCGCCAAGGATCTCGGTAACTGCTTCTTGGTTCACTATGGTTTCGGTCTCCAAGTACACAGCAAATGCTGCCAAGAAGACCAGGCACTGCAGCATAAACCTTCAGTGCTCATGAAACCTGTAATGCTGTTCCGCAGGAAACTTGGTCTTCAAAGACGTTGCTGCTGCTGCTGCTGCTGCTGCTAAGTCACTTCAGTCGTGTCTGACTCTGTGCGACCCCATAGACAGCAGCCCACCAGGCTCCGCCGTCCCTGGGATTCTCCAGGCAAGAACACTGGAGTGGGTTGCCATTTCCTTCTCCAATGCATGAAGTGAAAAGTGAAAGTGAAGTCGCTCAGTCGTGTCCGACTCTTCGCGACCCCATGGACTGCAGCTTACCAGGCTCCTCTGCCCATGGGATTTTCCAGGCAAGAGTACTGGAGTGGGTTGCCATTGCCTTCTCCTCAAAGACGTTAGATGTGTTTTTACTGTACCAAAATGTTCTCGAGCTTTCAAACGCCTCGGGAATGTCCTGAAACCCAGCACCCTGATGGACCCCTTGCAGTAGAGTTAAAATCTCTCGAGCTGTTTGTTCTAGACTCCGTACAACTTTTCGGATTTCCTCTCGGATGTCCTGCAGCCAAAAAGCCCTGCAGCCCACTAAGATCTCACTCACGGACTTGCTGCCAGCCTCACGACCGTCCACCAGGGCTGCGAGGGTGCCCGGCAGAGTGCGCTCCGGAGACAACCCGCGCCGTGAGTCGCAACGCCCCGCCACCACCGCCGCTGCCCATGGACAACTTTTGAGTTTTGTTTTTTAAGATGCCCGTTTAATTTTCAAACTGTTGTTGTTGTTCAGTTGCTAAGTTGTGTCCGACTCTTGTGACCTTCCATTTTACTTGAGTTAGATGGACGGCATCATCGACTCAATGGACACGAGTTTGAGCACACTCTGGAACATAGAGAAGGACAGGGAAGCCTGGCGAGCTGCAGTCCATGGGGTCGCAAAGAGTTGGACCCAACTTAGCAACTGAACAACAGCAAATCATTTTACTTATAATGTAAAACTATAATTTAAAAAGTGGGACACGACCAAAGCAACTCAGAAGGAAGGCATATAATTAAAACACCACTCAATTTAGTTCAGCTCTTGCCTAGTTTATTTCATTTCTTCCATTTGCCTTCACTCCCATGGAGAAGAGGGTGTGGGGCAAGAAGATATGAATTCTACTCATGTTGCATAGGGATAAGAATGGACTCTCGGCTGCTTCATCATCTCCAAGAAATAGAATGGTGCTTCAAAATATTGAGTACTAGGACACAAGGATTCTCACATTCACAAACGAAACTAGATTTCTAGGAAGACTCATTTGATTAATTTGGACTATTGGGCCTATTTTGTTTTCAAAAGAATCAGGTTGCTGTTGTTAATGATGTTTTGCATTGTGTAACTCTAATGTAATTAATTCTTTGTCTTCTACCTTTAAACCATTTAAATGTGTGTGGACAGGGAAAGTATATGTAAGTAACAGTTGTTTAAAATGGAAGCTGTTGCGCTTTTTCAGTACAGTTTAGAGACAAAGAAAAGAATAGGAGATCTTAGATGACTTAATTATCAAGAGGTATCAATTATGTAAATAAGCCTGATAGTAAAAAAGCATCTTTTCCTTACAAAGTTGTTACTGAGCCTGAAGCAGTGGTTATTAAACCTGAGCATGTATCAGAACCATCCAGAGGGCTTATTGCAAAACAGACAAAAGACCCTCCCTAGAGTTTTTTATTTAGTACGCGTGGGATGGAGCCTCAGAGTTTCTTTCTGACAAGTTCTCCGGTGATATGATGCTATAATTCAAGGACCACACTTTGAAAAACACTGCTGTAGGGAGACTTCCCTGACCCCTGACACTGGGTACATTGGTCCTTTATGAGCCTGTCTGATTATCCCTCCCCGAGGACCATTACCCTGAAATCTGATGACTAACAAACACATCGAGCTCCTTTATCAGACCTTGAGCTACCGGAAACAAGTGCATATCTAATTTAGTAGTGCATCCCCCAGGGACAGCACAGGGCCCGAATGACAGAGACTTGTAGATAGTTCATAATTTAGTGTTGAATTATACTTGATTTATCATCAAATAAATGAAAACATAAGTTTTGAGGATGAAACAGAATGTCTGTGTATGTGTGTGTATTTGTAACTTGAAATACTCAGAACCATGATAAGGAAAATGCTGAGTATTCAGGGGAAAAAAAGAATATTATAGAGGCAAGATATATCCAACCAAAGGAAAAATAAGAAATTAGACTTTGAAATTCACTTTAGCTACCATAGTGTGTGATGGGAATAAGATAATTTGGAAATATCACAGTAATATGTGTATAAATGTTTTGAACTTTTTCAGACATACTCTATGGCCCATAATACTCCATCCTGTGTAGCTAGTAAAACTGAGAATCACCCCAATTTACCTGGGTATAGCCAAGGGCACACCAGATATTAAAGAGATCACCCACATCCTAAACAGAAATAGAGAATTATACGAAAAAAATGGAAAAGACCTAGTAGGTCACTCAGTTCTAGTCTCTGGAGTAGTGAAAGATTAAATAAAGTAACAGAAAAAAATTATGGAAATATACTAAAGAAAATGTAAGACTCTCTGATCCTTTAATTTTTAGTGCCTCATGAAGTTCAAGGGTTTATTGTCAACTCATTGCTTAAACCCCTATTCATGAGAAGAAAAATATTCCCTATGGTCTGCATTAGAAATGGAAATAAGGAAGGCAATGTAAAAAGTTGATTTTTGTGGTATTAAATGACTCACTTTTTCCTGTGTTCATGAATTTCTGGTTTGTAACTGTACTTATCCAAAATATTAAAATGACCTTCAGGCCAACCCCTTTACTTAAGAGTAAAAGGGGAAGGGAAAATTACTAGAAGTTGACCATTACAGAAATTACTTGTGAGGCATTTTTCTTTGATAGCTGCAGTTTCACTCATATTATCATCCTTTTCTGTTGACAAGTTTCCAAGATTTTAATCTTGGATTGGAAATGTTACCCTATCAGAAAGGACTTATATTGTCAGAAGCAGCACTGTCTTGGAATACAGAATCATATATGAGAGCGCTTGCTGTATTGAAAAATATACCATTGCTAGGAAAGGCATTTAAATGTTTAGTCTGCCTGCTTATAAATCACTTTCAATGTGCTCAAGTTCTTAGACAACATATTGAAAGCTTTTTTATTTCTTTTATTATAGCAGTGTCATTTGCATTGCTGAACTTGGGGTTATGTTGGCAATTCCAGATAAACCCTTGCTCAGAGGGTTTATAACTGCAATTAAATTTCACCCTGGCTTGGAATTCGAAAGTAAAATTTTTGTGAGCTTTTTTTTTTTAACTTAAAGTATATCTGATGTTTTTAAGACATGATCAGATTGACAATTTGGGTTTACAAAGGGAAAACAAGTGGCTTAAAGCACAGAAGACTAACAAAGGCATTAGGAGACCACGTGTTTACCTAAATTCACAGATTTGCTTGGTTGTTTTAGAAGAACATAATCATAGTATTAAAATTTTTTTTCTATTAACTTGATTTGGAGACTGCTGCTCCTTTTTTTTTAATTGAAAAATGTTTTAATTGTATGGACAGCTTTTCCACTCCCTCTTAGTCAAAATATTTAAAATTCATTTAGACATCTCTTTAATCTTGGGCACACACACTGAATGAGCGCTTTCCCTTTCGCTGTCTTCTTACACAAAGCTAATACTGCCATCCTGTCTTCTGCCTACCACCTGGAGTTGTTCTGGGGATGAAATAAGTCTCAATGAGCTCAGAGTTGTTTGAGAAAGAGAGAAGTTAGGGTATGCTGACAGGAAGCCTTTGGTTTGAGAATGAAACTGAGTTAGAAATATGAAACAATGAAGCATTTCTGAGAAGGAAAATTTGAAGGAGATTTGGAATAACAAGAAAAGAAATGACTCCCATGTTTACTGGGTTTGAAAACACAATCCTCAGCTTCTGGGTTCAAGAGTGGGAGTAGTTCGGCTCAAGGCTGGCTAAGGGAAGGGGTTCCCTTCAGGCTTTCCAGGACTTATCCTTCGATTCTCTCTGGTGGTGCTGATGCTGGTGCTGAGTCGTGTCCAATTCTCTGTGACCCCATGGTCTGTAGCCTGCTGAACTCCTCTGTCCATGGGATTTCCCAGGCAAGGATACTAGAGTGGGTAGCCATTTCTTACTCCAGGGGATCTTCTCGACTCAGGGATCAAACTTGTGTCTCCTGAATCTCCTGCACTGGCAGGCAGATTCTTTACAACTGTGCTACCTGAGAATCCCCCAACTTGCTCTACCTTTGTGAACAAAACAGAAGTAAAGACAACACAGGTTTACCGGCTTTGAAGTGAAATAAATCAGTAGTAATAAATCTAAATATGATTCTGACTCTGTAGTGGAGGAGAGAAAAACGTCTGGCATAAAGGGAGATGTCTCTGCATAAAGGAGAAGGAATGTTCCTCCTCAGGACTCATTCCTCTGTGTATTGGCTCTTACAGAAATACAGCAATAATCAGATTGGTTAAAACTGCAACTCAATGCCACAGTAAAGATTTGAGGAGTAATGAGGACCTGGCTTCCCTGGTGGCTCAGTGCTAAAGAATCCACTTGCCAATGCAGGAGATGTGGGTCTGATCCCTCGGTCAGGAAGATTCTCCTGGAGAAGGAAAAGGCAACCCACTCTAGTATTCTTGCCTTCAAAACCCCATGGACAGAGGAGCCTGGCAGGCAAAAGTCCATGAGGTCCCAAAAGAGTCAGATACGACTTAGCAACTAAACAACAAGGTCCTCCAATACTAGGCCATGTATGCGCAGGCCTATGAAAACTACAAGGTAACCCAAGAATCCCAGTGGACGTGGAGATCACTTGGGCGGATTGAGAGGTTCCCAGTAACTCTCTCCAAGAGTACAGATGCCAAATTAGATGGCAGTTGCGGGAGGAGGAGACACAATCTACCCCACTTATAGGTCTAGCCCACGTTCTTACACAGACCTCCACTGTGGTCTGATTTACAGGCTGAAATGATTACTGTAGAGGCAGCATGCATCACTGGGAGTCTGCTGTAGAAAATCATGAGAGCCTATGTAAGGGAGTTGGGGCAGAAGTGAAAAGGAGATATAATCTGAGGCATATTTAGGGGAAACAATTGACAAGAATTGATTTCCAACTAGATGTGAGATGAGGGTGAGGGATACAAGAAAATAAAGGAAAACTAAGATGTTAAAATATCAGGAAAATCAATTAATGCAAATAGACAAAATAAGGCTACACAGGTGAAGCATGGTTCATTTCAGAGTGTGAGACACCATCACTGGGGAAAACAAGGCTGGGAGAGAATGGGAGGTGACTTATACAGAGTTCACAGAAAAAGCATGACAACGAAATGAACACAGTGTCATAACATTACTGTGAATACACATACCCAGATTCTCTCTTAGATAACCCCATTCCTCTGTACATGCTAGGAAACTGACTACGGACCAAATAAATGAGCTGCGTCAGTACTGAGTGGGAAGAGCAATTAAAACAATTTAAAGAAAGATGGGAGGACCTTTAAGTCCAGAAGGTCTAACTTGACTTCTGAGAAACCCAACAGCCTCTACCATCAATGTGCCCACATCCAGTCAAGTAGAAAAGAAGAAACATGCCATGCTGCATCTTAAAAATGGCAATTTACTCTTCAGAAGCTCCAGGAAAGAACCAGTACATGAAAAAAGCGTCCCATTATTAACACAGTTGTCTAGTTTAATGACTGCACAGTGCTATCCCTACACAAAGAAGAAAAGACAGGACAAGAAGCAGAATTGGATGGAGAGAAGAGTTTAGTTTGGAGCATTCTAATTATGTAACACTGCCCATTAGGTGAGTGAAAGCACAGAAGGAAGCTCAGGAGAGTGAAGAGGTCTGAGGACAAAGTAACCTTTCTCCTGCTCACATTGAGAATCGGAACGAATCATAAGTGTAATTTTGATATGTTACACATTTACGAAAATCTCTGTCTCCTACTCTGTCTTACCAAAAGCCAAAGTTGACTTCTTCTACCTGTGAGAATAAAAAGTGCAATAAGCAGCCAGGTGAAAATTTCACCCTGCCACAGTAAGAAGCCAAGGATAAAAGCAGCTTGAAAAGGAACAAGGAGCTTCCGTATCTAGCAGATTCTCAGACGAGACGCACTGAGGAACTCTTCTACTGAAAAGAGCAAAGAATGCTGAGCAAATATAAATAATATGTATCAATGAGCTAACAGACAATTAAGAAATTCTCAGGGGCCAGTGGTTAAGTAAAAGAGGAAATCCAGGTAAGCAGATACCTGAAGCCAGCCTTCACTCTGAGGGTAAGAGAAAGGGTATAGAGGTGGGTGTTCTGTTGTTATTCTATATATTCTGCACTTATTTTGTAAATATGCATTCATGTTTCCACTGCTGAATGTGTCACGTCAGTTACCCTGTTTCTCTGATGTGTTCTGTGCCCTGAGAAAGCTGGTCTTTAGGGACTGCATCAAACCCACGCCACCCCTCTAGCTCCCAGCTGAGTCTGGCCATGACCACAGATAGCAAATGACGGGAGCAGAGTATATACTCTCCCGGATCTTTCCCTCCCAGGGAGCCAAGGTTAGCCATGTTCCTTTGCCAAAGGAACTCCAACAGAACATAACTCCTATTGGCTACTCAACTTCGAAGAGAGTTCCCTGTGGCCCCTACAGGCCTGGGTGTGGCAGTTCAGTTCAGTCACTTAATGTGTCCAGACCTTTGTGACCACATAGACATCATCACGCCAGGCTTCCCTGTCCATCACCAACTCCCGGAGCCTACTCAAACTCATGTCCATTGAGTCAGTGATGCCTCCAAACATCTCATCCTTTGTCAGCCCCTTCTCCTCCCGCCTTCAATCTTTCCCAGCATCAGGGTCTTTTCCAGTGAGTCAGTTCTTCGCATCAGGTGGCCAAAGTATTGGAGTTTCAGTTTCTGCATCAATCCTTCCAATGAATATTCAGGACTGATTTCCTTTAGGATGGACTGATTGGATCTCTTTGCACTCCAAGGGACTCTCAAGAATCTTCTCCAACACCACAGTTCAAAAGCATCAGTTCTTCAGCACTCAGGTTTCTTTATAGTCCAAATCTCACATCCACACATGACTACTGGAAAAACCATGGCTTTGACTAGATGGACCTTTGTTGGCAAAGTAATGTCTCTGCCTTTTCATATGCTGTCTAGGCTGATCATAGCTTGCCTTCCAAGGAGCAAGCATCTTTTAATTTCACGGCTGCAGTCATCATCTGCAGTGACTTTGGAGCCCAAAAAATAAAGTCTGTCACTGTTTCCATTGTTTTGCGACCTATTTGTCATGAAGTGATTGGACTGGATGTCATGATCTTAGTGTTCTGAATGTTGAGTTTTAAGCCAACTTTTTCACTCTCCTCTTTCACTTTCATCAAGAAACTCTTTAGTTTTTCTTCACTTTCTGCCATAAGGGTTGTGTCATCTGTGTTTCTGAGGTTATTGATATTTCTCCTGGCAGTCTTGATTTCAGCTTGTGCTTCATCCAGCCTGGCATTTCTCATGATGTACTCTGCATAGAAGTTAAATAAGCAGGGTGACACTATGCAGCCCTGACACACTCTTTTCCTGACTTGGAACCCATCTGTTGTTCCATGTCCAGTTGCAACTGTTGTTTCTGGACCTACATACAGATTTCTCATGAGGCAGGTCAGGTGGTCTGGTATTCCCATCTCTTTAAGAATTTTCCACAGTTTGTTGTGATCCACACAGTCAAAGGCTTTGGCATAGTCAATAAAGTAGAAATAGATGTTTTTTTGGAATTTTATTGTATTTTCAATGATCCAGCAGATGTTGGCAATTTGATCACTGGTTCCTCTGCCTTTACTAAATCCAGTTTGGACATCTGGAAGTTCTTGGTTCATATACTGTTGAAGCCTGGCTTGGAGAATTTTGAGCATTACTTTGCTAGTGTGTCAGATGAGTGAAATTGTGTCATAGTTTGAACATTCTTTGGCATTGCCTTTCTTTGGGATTGGAATGAAAACTGACTTTTTCCTGTCCGGTGGCCACTGCTGAGTCTTCCAAATTTGCTGGCATATTGAGTGCAGCCCTTTCACAGCATCATCTTTTAGGGTTTGAAATAGCTCAACTGAATTCCATCCCCTCTACTAGCTTTGTTTGTAGTGATGCTTCCCAAGACCCACTTGACTTCACATTCCAGGATGTCTGGCTGTAGGTGAGTGATCATACCATTGTGGTTATCTGGGTCATGAAGATCTTTCTTGTATAGTTCTTCTGTGTATTCTTGCCACCTCTTCTTAATATCTCTGCTTCTGGTAGGGACATACCATTTCTATCCTATATTGTGCACATCTTTGCATGAAATGTTCCCTTGGTATCTCTAATTTTCTTGATGAGATCTCTAGTCTTTCTCATTCTATTTTTTCCTCTATTTCTTTGTATTGATCACTGAGGAAGGCTTTCTCATCTCTCCTTGCTATTCGTTGGAACTCTGCATTCAAATGCAGAGTTTTCCTTTTCTCCTTTGCCTTTTGCTTCTCTTCTTTTCTCAGCTATTTGTAAGGCGTCCTCAGACAACCATTTTTCCTTTTTGCATTTTTTTTCCTTGGGGATTGTCTTGATAACTGCCTTCTGTACAATGTCACGAACCTCTGTCCGTAGTTCATCAGGCACTCTGTCTACCATATCTAATCCCTTGAATCTATTTGTCACTTCCACTGTATAATCGTAAGGGATTTAATTTAGGTCATACATGAATAGTCTGGTGGTTTTCCCTACTTTCTTCAATTTAATTTTGATTTTGGCAACAAGGAGTTCATGATCTGAGCCACAGTCAGCTCCCAGTGTTTTCTGCTGACTGTATAGAGTTTCTCCAACTTTGGCTACAAAGAATATAATCAATCTGATTTTGGTATTGACCATCTAGTGATGTCCATGTGTAGAGTCTTTTCTTGTGTTGTTGGAAGAGGGTGTTTGCTATGACCTGTGGGTTCTCCTGGCAAAACTCTCTTAGCCTTTGCCCTGCTTCATTTTGTACCCCAAAGCCGAATTTGCCTGTTACTCCAGATATCTCTTGACTTCCTACTCTTCCATTCCAGTAATGGTTTAAGGATGTGGTAGTCCCAGGGAATGTCAGCACCCTTTATTGTTATTCTCTTAACCCTGCTCACACCTTTGTAAACAGTCTCACATTAACCATCATTAGTTACCCTACTTGATTAGTTACCTACTGCAAGAGGGTAAGCCCCTTGCAGGCCCCTGATCAATGTAGCTATACAGTATTTAGAGGAGAAATTATTTATAGAAAGATAAAGAAGACAAAGGAAACAAACATATGAGGGTAAGGTGGTGTGTACTAAGTCACTTAGTGGTGTCTGACTCTTTCTGACCCTATGGACTGTAGCCCACTGGGCTCCTCTGTCCATGGGATTCTCCAGATGAGAATACTGGAGTGGGTTACCATGCCCTTCTCCAGGAGATACCCCAGTCCAGGATAGAACCTATGTCTCTTGTGTCTCCTGCATTGGCAAGCAGATTCTTTACCACCAGTGCCACCTGGGAAGCCCATGGGGAAAAGTGGGAGAAAGGATAAATTGAGAGACTGGGAATGACGTATGCAAATTACTATACATAAAATAACTAATAAGGACCTACTGTACAGCACAGGGAACTCTACTCAATGCTCTGTAATGACCTACGTGAGAAAAGAATCTAAAGACTAGATATATGTATACGTATAACTGAGTCACTTTGCTGTACAGCAAAAACGGACATAACATTGTAAATCAACTAATGGCCAATAAAGATTAATTTTGAAAGAAACAAGAGTGGTTAAAAGAGCCAAATACTATAGAGATTGTATAACTTTAAGGCTAAGAAGGAAAGAACAGACATGACAATAAACAGGCAACCAGTGACCTTTATTAGTAGGGAAAGCTTGTGCATAACAGTGGGGTTAGAAGCCGCATCTAGGGGATTAGCGACTGGGACAATGGAGTCAATATAAGGAGATATTTCTTTGGAGAAGTTTGGCATTAAAGGAAGCAATTTTCTAGCGTTTTGAGATGGTAAAGCCAGCACACACACACACACATTTTCAGTTTACGGTTTGATAGAGAAAGAGATCAAGCCAGAGAAGATTGCAAATTGAAATGTCAAAAAGAATAAGTGATAGATGCTGCTGCTGCTGCTGCTAAGTCACTTCAGTCGTGTCCGACTCTGTGCGACCCCATAGACGGCAGCCCACCAGGCTCCCCTGTCCCTGGGATTCTCCAGGCAAGAACACTGGAGTGGGTTGCCATTTCCTTCTCCAATGCATGAAAGCGAAAAGTGAAAGTGAAGCCACTCAGTCGAGTCCGACTCTTAGCAACCCCATGGACTGCAGCCCACCAGGCTCCTCCATCCATGGGATTTTCCAGACAAGAGTACTGGAGTGGGGTGCCATTGCTTTCTCCAAACTGATAGATGAGGGGTCCGCAAGGTAGCAGGAAGAGATAGAATCAAGATAATGAAGTAAGAACCTTTCTCTTCTGAAAAGAAGTTGAAAAAATAAAGGTAAAAGAAGATCAGGACAACTCTGGACTTGAGATCGGTGCACATTTCGAGCATTCATTCTTGTCTGTTTTTCTTCCCTTCTACAGCAGGGGCAACAAGGTTTCCCCTGGAAGCAGGGAGGTGTGAAGGTTGAGGCTGGAGGCTGGATAAAACTGGTAAATTTTGGAATAAACTGTGGGCATTGGAAGAGGTGTGTTTTACTTTAAGTAAATCATCTCTTTTGGTTCACAGTAGCTAACCCACCATCAATGGGGGTGAGCAGGGGACAGCCACTCAAGTGTCCAACAAACAAGTTTCCTTAGCTTTCTGGATGGCAATCATATGAATTTCTGTTGGCTTCTATGGCTGTGATGCTCTAAAGGTAACCCAGGCTCATGTAAATCTGACACAAGGATTACAAATATTCATCAGGCATCCCAACAAAGGAAATGCAGCAGGCGCAAAAGCGAGAGAATAAGTGAGAGCAACCGGAGGGGGAAAAACCTAGCAACCAGCAAACAACACCATCCAAATTCATCCTATGCAGTCACTGGCGCTTTAACAGGGAAGCAAAGAAAAGCAGGTTTGATGAGGCTTTGTGTCTTAATAAAACATCTTTGAGGATTGAGGAAACAACATATACAGAGCGTTCTGTGTTCCTTCATCATCAAAGGCACAGGATTAATGGATGCGGCTCTTCTTTCTCATGTATGACAATGTATTTTTCATTCTTTACTTTACTCTGAGACTGGATAAGAACAGCTCCATCCGGTTGCCCTGCCAACCCTTCTCAAGTAAGAGGAGAGTTCAGACTCCACTTTGTGTTTGACTGTTATATCCCTCCTATTGAAGCTGACCTGAATAGAAAAGCTGCCCACTAATGGCATAAATGTCAACACTGTAAACAAGCTTTAGAAATGAGAAACAGCCATGATAATCAAGCTATCTAAATGCAAGTGCTATAAGCTTCAAAAGTTGTGGCTAATAATTTCTGTAAGTAAATCTCATTTTAATGTGCCTGTGTGTGTGTGCAAAGTCGATTCAGTCATGTCTGACTCTTTGCGACCCCATGGACTGTAGCCCACCAGGCCCACCAGGCTCCTCTGTCCATGGGATTCTCCAGGCAAGAATACTGGAGTGAGTTGCCATGCCCCTCTCTAGGGGCTCTTCCTGACCCAGGGATTGAATCCCTGTCTCTTACATCTCCTGCATTAGCAGGAGGGTGAGCAGGAGGGTTCTTTCCCACTAGCACCACCTGGGAAGCGCCTTTAATGTGCCCACTGTATGGCAAATACACTGCATGAAAACTCCATCACCAAAGTGGGGAAAGGCAGAGAGTGAGGTGGCAAAGCTTCAGGCCTGCATTCTCTCTGCCTGACTCCACCCAACTAAAACAGTGGGTTTTTTACATGTTACAAATAGAATCTTCAGGTAAGAATGCATTTGAGCAAAGGACTTTACATCTGAGAATTTTGAAAATCACTGCACCAAAGGAACACACAATGGAAGGGAATCCTTCCACAAATCCTTCCTTAAACTAAATACTTGTTTTCATTTCTTGTGCAGACATTTATTGAGCATCTTCTGTGCACAAGAGTATGATCTTTTCACTATGATGGGCACAAAGAAGTTAAAAATACAGGAGAGAAGGAGGAGGGAAAAAATGGAAATTAACGGATAGGAGTGCCATTCTTGAGAAGGATGAGTGTGATCTTGAGCACAAGAAAAGGGACTAGCGTCAGCTGCAGGAGGAAAGCCTTGTCCACAATGAAACAAAAGACACAAATGGCTTTGTGGTATGGGGGTGGGGAGAGTAAATAGAGGGGAGGGAACTCAGAATATGAGAGGAGTCCTGCCTGGTGGCTGTGATCTCCTTTATAAATTGTTCTCCATTCATCCCACATTCATCAACTACCTACCCTGTGCCAGACATTGTGCTCAGTGATGATGGACATGGGCAGCGTCCCTTGGGAACTTGCAATTCAGCTGAAACAGTGAAACCAGCAGATTCAAGGCTACAATTCAGACAGCCGGCGAGAAAACCCATAAGGCATGGGAAAGAAAATAGGCACTGTGTGGATACAGAGGAGATCATTTTGGACATAGCTAACCAGAAAAATGAGGATGATGAGGTGTTCAACAGATGGAGGTGGTGTGAGGTGATAACAGGAGTATTCTGTTTAATAACATAGTGATGATCTTTGTATATCACAGACCATCATAGCCTATGCATCTTAAAAGAAGGTACATATGTCTTTCAGATACATTTCATTTAATTGTCACAATAATCTCGCAAACCATGTACTACTGTCACCACTTAACAGATGGGGGTGGGAAATCTCTAGGAAGGAGAATAACTTACTCAAAGACATTTCCTTGATAAAGGGCAAAGCCAGGATTTGAATCTAGGTCTGTCTGAGTCCAAAGTTCATGTTCCATCCTCAGCACCAGACTGCCTCTTCATTGATCTTTTTTTTCATCATTTTTTTCCTGCCTCACTTTCCCTGAATCTTTCAACTCACCTGCACTCAGTTGATGAGTAATCAAACTTCTTTTAAAGAATAATTACATACTTCTAAGTAATGTTTATCACAGTAGCAAATGTGTACTGAGAGAATATATACTCTCTTTTAAACTTTGACAGGTTTCCATTTATCAGAACCAGAGATAACCAATTCAAACTGAAAAGGTCACTCTAGAGCCTCATTCCCACCAGAGATATCATGTGGCTTCAAGAAACTTCAAGGTAACCATGCGTTACTCATCTGAGGATCTTCAGAACTTAACCCAGAGCCTAATGCAAAGGAACAATCTAATTAATGCTAATTGAGAGGAAATGGATGAATAATCAAATATTCCCTTTGCTTTGTGCTGAAGAATTGATGCTTTTGAACTATGGTGTTGGAGAAGACTCTTGAGAGTCCCTTGGACTGCAAGGAGATCAAACTAGGCAATCCAAAATGAAATCAACCCTGAATATTCACTGGAAGAACTGAAGCTGAAGCTCCAATACTTTGGCCACCTGATGCGAAGAACTGATTCATTGGAAAAGACCCTGATGCTGGGAAAGATTGAAAGCAGGAGGAAAAGGCAGCGACAGGGGATGAGATGGCTGGATGGCATCACCGACTCAATGGACACGACTTTGAGTCAACTCTGGGAGATAGTGAAGGACAGGGAAGCCTGACATGCTACAGTCCATGGGGTCGAAAGAGTTGAACATGACTTAGCAACTGAACTTTGTTTTCAGTGAATGGGCTGATTAAATTAGGCAGAAGAAGCTGTTCTATATGGCAAACTCTCCACATGTCAAACCCATCAACCAATAATGAGACTGCACCATGTGCTAGGATGTGCTCTCTTGCTCAGTTGGGTCCGACTCTTTGTGATCCCATGGACTGTAGCCCACCAGGCTCCTCGGTCCATGGGATTTTCCCAGCAAGAATCCTGGAATCTATTGTCATCTCCTCCTCCAGGGGGTCTTCCTCACCAAGACCTCTTGGATTCAAGAGACCTGAATCCAAGCCTCTTGTGTCTCCTACAGTAGCAGGCAGATTCTTCACCACTATACCACCTGGGAAGCCCCAGTTGCCATGATATTGGTGGTGGTTATTTGTTTCTCTGCATACTGACTTGTTTATATTTCAACACCCAGCTTTTCCATTTCCATTCAATTGTTATTTATTTAATTCTAATGACCACCTATGAAATAAGATACATTATCCTCATTTTGCAGCTGAGGAAACAACAAAGGCTCAGAAATATTAATAGTTTTATGATCTCCATCAATTCACTCAGCTAATAAGGGCTGGAGACTGGATTTCACTGTGGAATGTTTTTGATTCCCAGTTTGCAAAGGACAACTTATGAAGAAGTCTTAGAAGAAAGCCATTCCAAAAACTCACTGATCTCTTCTGCCCGAGAAAAAGTTCTATACTCGCAGGACCAGCCTTGCACTTGGTTTTGCCCAAGAGGCATTAAGAGAAAATTCTGTCACAGAGATAGTCTCTGCAAATGAAATTGGAAGATCCAGGAAACCGGAGAAAATAAAATACCCAGATTTAATTTTCTACAAATACATCTATCATTAATCTTTTAAATGGATTTTATAAGAACTTTATTACACATAATTCTAGTCCTGAAATCTCAGATTTACAGAGGCTAAAATTTCCATAAAATATAAAATGTGAATAATTTAGATTACATCCTACTGTACAATAAATACACACCCCAGACAGGAAAAGATCTATAACCTCATTTTCTTCCTGACATCCACCGAGCAGCTTTTCCTGGCAAAAAGTTTGCTGACTCAAGCAGTTCAGCCAGAATCCTAACAAAGAAAAGGGTAGTTCTCTTTGGCTAAAATGCCTTTCTTACCAAACACAGTTTAGAGAGGTGCCTCTAGAGTAATGGCTGCCCAGTTTTAAATTCTACTTCTGCCATTTACAATCTGTGTGATGTGACCTTGGACAACTTAGGAAAACTCTCTGTGTCTGTCCTCCTCCAGGGCTAGGACTATTATGAGGCTTAAATGAAAATAATGCATATAACCTAATTAACTTATTTCTAGGCACAGAGCAGGCATCCAGTAAACGCCATCAGCATTATGTATTATGTGTACACATGTGTGCTGTGTCGTGCTGAGTCTCTTCAGTCCTGTCTGACTCTTTGCCACCCCATGGACTGTAGCCCACCAGGATCCTCTGTCCATGGATTCTCCAGGCAAGAATACCGGAGTGGGTTTCCCTGCCCTCCTCCAGGGGATCTTCTCAACTGAGGGACTGAATCCACTTCTCCTGCATTGCAGACAGATTCTTTATCACTGATCCACCAAGAAAGTCCCCTTACAACCCATCTAAACTTCTCTGTCCAGTATTCTGTTCTTCATTTCACATTCTTTCTTGATGAAAAAATAAATTAATTTTCACTAAGGTATTAACAGACATTAACAACCTAATTTTAACCCTCCTGGAATAGCAAGAATAATAACTAACATGGTCTTGTACTTAAGACGTGCTGTGTAGGTAGCTACGTATACAAGAATGAAGTTAGAACACTTCCTAATGCCATACACAAAGATAAATTCAAAATGGGTTAAAGACCTAAATGTAAGACCAGAAACTATAAAATTCTTTGAGGAAAACATAGGCAAAACACTTAATAACATAAATGAAAGCAAGATCCTCTATGACCCACCTCCTAGAGTAATGGAAATAAAAACAAACAAGTGGGACCTAATGAAACTTAAAAGATTTTGCACAGCAAAGGAAACTACAAACAGGTGAAAAGACAACCCTCAGAATGGGAGAAAATAATCGCAAAGGAAACAACTGACAAAGAACCAATTTCCAAAATATACAAGCAACTCATACAACTCAATACCAGAAAAACAAACAACTCGATCAAAAAGTAGGAAAAAGACCTAAACAGATATTTCTTCAAAGAAGGGATACAGATGACTAACAAACGCATGAAAAGATGCTCAACATCGCTCATTATTAGAGAAATGCAAATCAAAACTACAATGAGATACCACCTTACACCCATCAGAATGGCCATCAACAAATTCTACAAACAATAAATGCTGGAGAGGGTACGGAGAAAAGGGAACCTACTTGCACTGATGGTGGGAATGTAAATTGATATAGCCACTATGGGAGACGGTATAGAAATTCCTTTAAAAACTAGGAATAAAATCACCATATGACCCAGCAATCCCACTCCTAGGCATATACCCTGAGGAAACCAAAATTTAAAAAGACACATATACCCCAATGTTCATTGCAGTGCTATTTACAATAGCTAGAACATGGAAGCAACCTAGATGTCCATCGACAGATGAATGGATAAAGAAGCTGTGGTACATACACACAATGGAGTATTGTCCTATGCTAAGTCGCTTCAGTCGTGTCTGACTCTGTGCAACCCTATAGACTGCGGCCTGCCAGGCTCCTCTGTCCACGGGATTATCCAGGCAAGAATACTGGTGTGGGTTGCCATGCCCTTCTCCAGGGAATCTTCCCAACCGAGGGATTGAACACGCATCTCTTGTGTCTCCTGCATTGACAGGCAGGTTCTTTACCACTAGCACCACTGGGAAGCCCACAATGGAATATTAGTCAGCCATAAAAAGGAATGCATTCGAGTCAGTTCTAATGAGGTGGACGAACCTATACAGAGTGAAGTAAGTCAGAAAGCTAAAGATAAATATCATATACAGATGCATATATATGGAATCAAGAAAGGTGGTACTGATGAATTTATTTGCAGGGCAGCAATGGAGACACAGACACACAGAACAGACTTTGACACACGGAGACAGGAGGAGAGGGTGATCCGCATGGAGAGAGCAGTATGAGTAATTTACAATGCCATACGTGAAATAGACAGCCAATGTGGATTTGCTGTATGACTCAGGGAACTCAAACAGGGGCTCTGTGACAATCTAGCAGGGTGGGATGGGGAGGGAGATGGGAGGGAGGTTTGGGAGGGAGGGGACATGGGTGTACCTATAGCTGATTCTTGTTGATGTTTGACGGAAAAGCACACAATTCTGTGAAGCAATTACTCTTCAATTAAAAATAAATAAACGCTTTTAATGTGCTGTGTACTTTGTGAATTTGCATATTCACAAAGCTTATTATTTGTGATTTCAATTCTCACCAAACCATTTTACAGATGATGAAACTAAGGTTACTTAACTGACTGCAATTCACAGCATTTGCAATTGGCTGTCCAGAAGTGGTCCAGGACTGCCTGACTCCAAAAGCCAAACTTAAAGAGCATTTCACTCTTAATTGTTGAGGCCCCAGTCAAAGTGTGGAGAGGGGCTGGTGTTGTTTAGAAGGGGAGAAAGGAAAGAGGGATGATTTCTTAAAGTTAAGGTTTTATTATGACTAATATTCAAGTTTCCACTTGGTTATTTCCTTTCCATTCTCAAATATTAACTCAAGCATTAAGCTCCCCAAATATGCATTTTTAAGGATAAGCCCACTCCTGAAGACTGGGAGAAGAGTCAAAACCACCAAGAACCTCTGACAATTTAAAAGGCTTATCCAGTGGCTTTAAGAGAGCCATATGTCCCTGTAATGGTGGGAAGATGTTGGAAGAATATTGCATGGTGTGTGAGTGGTCAGTTGCTCAGCTGTGTCCAAGTCTTTGAGGCCACTTGGATTGTAGTCTGCCAAGTTCCTCTATCCATGGAATTCTCCAGGCAAGAATACTGGAGTGGATTGCCATTTGCTATTCCAGGGGATCTTCCCGACCCAGGGTTCAAACCCATGTCTCCTGCATCTCCTGAATTGGCAGGCGGATTCTTTACCGTGTTGAATGATGGCATCACATGAAATTTATCAGATTTGTTATAATTTTTATAGTGGATTCATTGCCTATATGAAATAAGAAGATAAGGCAATCTCTTGACAAAAATACACAGAAAGGGATTCCAACCTTAAAGTTGCTGTGCAAATTGTGCCCCTCCCCAAAGAACATGATAACGATGATGTCTGCAGGATTATGTCAGTGAGCAAGACATAATTCTGGGGCTGTTTGAGGCAACTGGATTCAGTTGATGATCCTTAGGGGTTAATTGCACAATGTATGTTACCGACGTGGGATAAATCTACAAGGATATTTCAATAGGGGACAGATTTTTGTATTACAAATTTGGATCTGAGATCAAGGAACAAAAGCAACCCTGAATTTGTAAAAAGCTAAGAATCTTCTCCTCACTCTACAAGCATCTGCACCTTAAATTTAGTCTTCACTTCATCTGCCACCATCTCACAGGGTGACTGAGATAAGGGGATAATGTATCTGAGGGTGCTCTGAAACACCGCACAAATGTGAGGAATCATCGTCATCTTTATTACAGTAGATATTCAAGACTTTTCCCAGCTAACGACCTTCAGAAGTCAGAGAAGAATGCCTGGGGGGAAAAATACAGAGTTTTATTAATTCATTTAGGCTTTGTGCCAATTGAATCTAACTCTAGAACTATTTCCTGTAATTATGATTTAGTAGTGCCAGAAACAAATATAGCTATCAAGTTCAACCACTTGCCTGGAGAACAAATTAGTTCATAAAACGTAGAGGATTTTATCTCCAAATTGAAAATTTGGCCTAAGTCAGTAACAGACACTAAGTCACTTGATTTTGTTCTCAGTAGGGTAAGTTTGGCTAGGTGGTATTTTCAGGGGGAAAAAAAGTTGCCATTAAAAGTTAATGTAATTAGAAGAAAAATATATTCCCATGTAATGTTCAAAAAAGGGTCCATTCATGATATTAGTATTTTGATCCATTTTTTTAAAGACTATAATTCTATCTGGTCAGTGGGATCAATGAAGGTGGCTACAGCAATGAAATTAAAAGATGCTTGCTCCTTGGAAGGAAAGCTATGACAAAACTAGACAGTGTATTAAAAAGGAGAGACATCGCTTTGCCGACCAAGGTCCGTAGAGTCAAAGCTATGGTTTTTCCAGTAGTCATGTAAGGATGTGAGAGTTAGACCATAAAGAAGGCTGAGCACTGAAGAACTGATGCTTTTGAATTTTGGCGCTGGAGAAGACTCTTGAGAGTCCCTTAGACAGCAAGGAGATCAAACCAGTCAATCCTAAGGGAGTGAGTGAAAGTCACTCAGTCGTGTCTGACTTTTTGCGACCCCATGGACTATACAGTCCATGGAATTCTCCAGGCCAGAATACTGGAATGGGTAGCCTTTCCCTTCTCCAGGGGATCTTCCCAACCCAGGGACTGAACCCAGGTCTCCCACATTGCAGGCAGATTCTTTACCAGCTTAGCCACAGGGGAAGCCTAAGGGAAATCAGCCCTAAATATTCATTAGAAGGACTGACCGAAGCTCCAAGACTTTGGTCACCTGATGCAAAGAGCCAACTCATGGGAAAAGACCCTGATGCTGGGAAAGATTGAAAGCAAAAGGAGAAGAGGGTGACAGAAGATGAGATGGTTAGATAGCATCACCAACTCAATGGACATGAATTTGAGCAAATTCCCGGAGATAGTGAAGGACAGGGAAGCCTGGCGTGATGCAGTCTATGGGGTCACAAAGAGTCAGACATGACTTAGCAACTCAACAACATCAATTATTCCAATAACTTTAGTAAGCAAAAGTATCACTATGTTTTATATCCATGCATTTTATTTTTTAGCCCAGGGCAGGACCAGGGATTCTCCATTGTTAATAAGAATCTCAAGTACTTTTGATGTAGGAGGTCCCCAGAATCACTGCTGGAGATCAGAGGTATGCAAACTCAAACTAGTCTCCTATTTAGACCAGGGCAAGGGAGGCAGCAGAAATGAGTAAAGCAAGCTCAACAGGGATCGTGGTAACAGAGGATGCTTTTTCTCTTCTATGGGATGCAGTAGGTACTTGGCATAAGTCACTTTTCCCCCCAAAGAAATAAATACGCAGTTTCCAGGTGTTTCAGTATTTTAAGAGATGTCAAAGCTGTATTTGTGTGTAAAATATTCTGATTTTCAAATGTTCGCTCAACATTTAGAATACTATATAGATGAAACAATGCACTGACAGGCTACACTTAATCAGTGAAAGGCTATTCTAGAACCTCTATTCTAGGCTAGAACTACTTGCAGGTTACAGAGTATGGGCCTTTGCCATGAATGAATGAATGGTATGCCAACTCTTTAGGACTGCTGCCCTTACCTTGCAGCTGAAGCAAAGTGCTATCCTATCTCCTAAAGAAATTAAAAATGACCACCCCATTGCTTTCAGTGGTGGGAACTGTCCCATAAAATAGCAGTACACTTGATCATTGTGCGCACGTCCTCCCCTCAACAGTAACATTTTATTTTGTTTCTGGACTGTTGTCTACCTATCTTTCACGGTGCAGCTCATTGCATTTTTAAAAGATGTTTTTTCCAGGAGCTAATTGAGCTTTATCTATGTGAGTGGGCTAGAATCTGTCACTGACAGCCTGCAGAAGGCCATTTCTTCAATTGCTTGGAAGAACTAAAGAGTCAGACATGACAAACTGCAGCCCGGAATACCTGGCAGCCAGCCCATTAGAGCTGCTGTGGTAAGATGCAGTAATAAATTACTTAGAGAACACAGACTCACTTTATTTCCATCATGAAACTCGCCACCCTAAAACCAAAAGAAAAGATTTTATTTTATTTTTTTTCTATCATGGTTTGTCAGGGCCTTTTGGAAACAGAATGCATTATTTATTTTCTACAAAACATAATTGCTGGCAAAACCACTCTAGACTATGGAAACAGCTTTCTTTTGTTTCTTGTATGATTTCTTGAGAAACAAACCTTCGGCTTTCTTTATACCCCTTATGTTCTGCCAAGGAGCAACTGTTAACACAGTAGCAACTGTAGCGAATAAAAAATCAAACTGTGCATTTCTTTCCAATCCTGTTTTATAAACTGAATCCTATTGCCTCCACGTTCCTTCCAACCTACCAGACAATTAACTTTTTCCTAAGGGGTGAAGCAAAAGTACCCCTTTTACCAGGATGTTATCAACCACTGACTTAAAGGATTAAGAATAAACTGTAAAAGGTGTCTGCCAGTATCCTGGGGATTTGCTCTGTTTAGTTTGGATCAAATCCTCCCATAGGCAAAGCAGGCTATATAGGAGTCTCGATTTGAAATGGCTGGGTTTCTCCCTAGATAGATAATTTTCTGAACTGACTGCTTTTTCTGTCTTGATCCCAGTTCTAATGTTTATTTTTGATCATATAGCATGTTACAACCTCACAGATTTTGGTGTTCACCTTTGTGCAGTACTGGGTGTTGATACAGCCTTGCCATCACTGAATCACTGTGGTCAGGGAAAGAAGATTCTCTGCCTGGCCAGCCTGGGTTGGAGGAGTCTTTTGAAGGACCATGTGCAGTGGGGAAGCAGCGATGCCCCAAATGAGAAGCAGGTTGTTTCTGCCGGTTGATAGCCGGTAGAATGTAGCCATGAAGAGCATCAGTTTGGTTGTGGTTTAGTTGCTCAGTCGTGTCCGACTCCTGTGACCCCGTGGACTGTAGCCCTTCAGGCTCCTCTGTCCATTGGATTCTCCAGGAAAGAATACTGAAGTGGGTTGCCACGTCCTCCTCCAGAGGATCTTCCCACTCCAGGGATCACACTTGTGTCACTTTTGTCTCCTGCATTGGCAAGCAGGTTCTTTACCACTAGCACCACCAGGGAAGCCAATGCTCTTGAACAATGGAAGCCTCATAGGAGTAAGTGGGCAGATTCCCAAGAGATCTTTGGCACAGATACGAATACTTATTTGGAGGTAAGATTTCTTGTAACAAGTGCAGCCTCAGTATTATCTGCTAGAACGCTGTAAATATTATCAAACTGACAGAGACAGGTGGGCTATCAGAGGACTTGAAGCATCTTCTTTAGCTTTTCCTCACTAGTCATTCATTTGGTGTAGTCTTCCAAGAAGATCATCCTGACAGTGAAGGAAGCAGCTGTCCAGCCACCAACTCCCAGGGATGGGAGGTGAAGAATCTTCAGGAGTTCCTGTGCTCGCTCACTTAGCCCGCTGACTGAGCCCCAAGGAGTCATGCCATTTGTATCCACAACCCAGGACAAGGACACACTGAAGTTACCATTTAGTAAGTTCAGTCTCTGTGCTCTGAGCTGCTCTGCATTGAGACAGGGATAGAAAGAAGAAGGAAATGAGAAAACTTAATTCTGGTACTTATATTTTTTGACAGTCTCAAAGTTCAGAAGAAGTGCCCTTTCTCACAGGCTTACATCACATACAAGCCTCCTCCAAGGACTTTTGCTGCAGCTTTGAGAGAGAGATCTCGTGCAGCTCAGCCTCCTCTCTAGGCAAGGTTGCTGCTGCTGCTGCTAAATCGCTTCAGTTGTGTCCGACTCTGTGCGACCCCATAGTCAGCAGCCCACCAGGCTCCCCCATCCCTGGGATTCTCCAGGCAAGAATACTCACCTACATTTCCAATAAAAAAGAGTCCTTCACTCTTTGCCACCTGGCTCGCCTTTTTAGGGTCACTTAGACATCCCTCCGCTGAGAAATACCTACTTTTCTGTGCTGTGAGTCTGCAGGTAAACTGGCAGCTACAAGAATACAACCAGAACTGAATATTCTTGTCGTGTTCCTCTAGACAGTTCACTCTGTTCATGGTGTTTCCTATCATCCTCCGTTTTCAATTTTTCCTAAACAAGTTCCTCTACATGCTGTTACCCTATCTCTCTGGTTGATTCAATCTCTTCTTCAGAAAATATTTATTTTGTACTTTTTTTATTCTCATGCTGGGCAGCAAGAATAAACAATATATTATTTAATTCAACCAACATGTATATGCCAGGCACAGTTTCCATATCCTAGCAATCTCTCAGCCTGATAGGGAAACTAAGCAAACCAGAATATATATATAATAGAGAGAGGCAAATGATGCTATCCTGAGCACAGTGCGCTTGGGAAACACAAATGGAAGTGGGACTCCAAAAAGTGGACGGACACGACTTAGCGGCTAAACAACAGCAACACAGCACTCACTCTCTTGAGAGCTGAGGAACACAAGAAAGAAGAGTTGCAACGACGATGGACATATCCATGGTAGCATGTACGGGAGCACCACTGAGCCATGTAAGTGTCAGTGGGGGAAATGGCCGAGAAGTTTGGGCATCCTCTTCCATTTTTCTGAAACATCTCCCTCCACCAATTTGCTGTCAGGTGTCTACTATTTCCTCCAGTCTCAATTCATAGAACCACAAAAAACATCCTCAAATGCCAGTGAAGAACAAACAGCTCCCTCTTCATTCTGCTCGTCAGTGATAAATAATTTTTGCCATGTTGTATAGCAATCCAGATGCTGGTCTCTCTCCCCAACTTCTCTGCAAGACCCTGTGAGCAGGGACTGTACCTCTCTCCTTTCTTTACTCCAACACCAACCCCAGTTCTTTGAATGTAACAGAGGCTTCTGAGCAGTTAGTTTGTGGGTTAGACTGTGTCTCACTGCACCATGCACATTTCTTTAGCCTAGGCTGCCACTGTATAAACACTATGCACATGAAATGAACAGTCAGCATTCACTGGTGAGAACTATTGAATACTCTGCTGCAGGTAGGGAGCTAGAAGCTGAGAATACAAAGACGAACTTCACTGTCTCTCCTCACGAGAGAGAGAGCCGTCTATGATTCCTGGAAGAGGTGATACCTGCCAAGAGGAAGAAGAGGAAAAGACGAGTCTAGATCTATGCCTCTCAAAGCGTAGGCTGAAAATCAGCAGCATAAGCACCACTGGGGAATTTGTTACAAATGCAGAAGGTCAAACCTCACTTGAGACCTACAAAATCAGATGCTGCAATGTGACCAGGCCCCCAGGCACGCGACAGGCACGACAACCAGGCACACTGTTGTTGCCGTTTAGTCGCTAAGTCATGTCTGACTCTTTCGAGACCCCATGGACCATAGCCCGCCAGCCTCCTCTGTCCATGGGATTTTCAAGGCAAGAATATTGGCGGGGGTTGCCATTTCCTTCTCCAATGCCATAAGCACATTACAGCTTGACAAACATTGATGGAGGCAGTGAGACAGCGTGGGAAACAGCAAGAAAGGATGCTCACACGTGGCTTTTCAGTTGAGCCCCATAAGTTGTTCCACACAGCTGGAGAAAGAGCGCAAATTTGGGAGTGGGTAAAACTGAGACTGGAAAGGTAGGGATGGGCAGATCTTGAGGCACTACCTGTCATCCTGGGAGTGTGAATTTTGTCATGTACATGAAGGCTATGAGGGTTCAAGGAGAATGGTATGCAGGAGAGCAACACGGTCACACATGTTGTAGAAAGATCACTTGGATGGCTGAGGGGACAGGGCTGGGAAGGGGGAGTCTACAGGTAAAGATTAATTCAGAAACTGTCTCAAAAGTTGAATTAACACATTTGCATTTGTGGTGGTGGGGGAGGCATTTCAAAAAGAAGAAAAGCTTCAGTGTATAATTAAGAGAATAGAAGTTTTTTACATTCATGTTCGATTATTCTTTAGATTTAAATATTTTAATTTTATAGCCTTATTGAGATCGTTACTATGATGAGGAACTGTATTTAATTGTTGGGTAACAAAAATAGAGAAGCCACAACCGCAGTCAGGAAAGTTTATGCTCTTAGAGGATAAGGCAGACAAAAAAATCATTAGCAGACCATCTATTAGATGTGAACAGAAACTGTAGAATCACAGAGGTGGGCAAGAATTACTAAATCCTGACCGAGCCAATAGGAGAAAGCTTCACAGAGGAGGTTACATATGGGCAACTGAATAAAACACAATAATGAAGGCAATATAACATCATGGCTCAGAGCATGAGTTCTGGAGCCAGACTGTTTAGGTTTCAATAAACCATCTACAGGTACTTGCTTAGGCTAAATAAACCATCTATACAGACCAGCCCTACACAATCTTATTGTTATTATTGTTATTCAATCACTAAGTCATGTCTGATTCTTTTTGACCCCATGGACCGCAGCACACCAGGCTTCCTTTTCCTTCACTGTCTCCCAGAGTTTGCTCAAATTCATGTCCATTGAGACAGTGATGCTATCTAATCATCTCACCCTCTGCCACCCTCTTCTCCTTTTGCCTTCAATCTTTCCCAGCATCAAGGTCTTTTCCAACGAATCAGGTCGTTCCAGCAAGTGGCCAAAAATATTGAAACTTCAGCTTCAGCATCAGTCCTTCCAATGAATATTCAGGGTTGCATACTGTCTTCTAAGTGAAGTGAAGTCACTCAGTTGTGCCCGACTCTTTGCGACCCCATGGACTGTAGCCCACCAGGCTTCTCTGTCCATGGGATTTTCCAGGCAAGAGTACTGGAGTGGGTTGCCATTTCCTTCTCCAGGGGATCTTCCTTCTGCAAAGTATTTAATCTTTGTTTCATCTTTGCAGTGGGGATGATAATAAGCAGCCCATCTTACAGGGTTGTCCCAAAGACTAAACAAGACATGTCAGGTTTCTAACACAGTGCCCAGAATCTGGTAAGCACTCAAAAAAAATGATACCTTTTATGACTACAATATACGAGCTGAATCTTGAATAAGACAGTGTTTTCTAGAGAGAGAAAAGCTGAATATAATTTCTGGTAGAGAGTGTCTGTGCACAGGCAGGGGAAGATGCTGAAACAAGAAATTTGGGAAATATGGCAAAAGCCTGGAATGAGACTCTCAGAAGCTTCCCTTTTCCCTTGAGGATCCTGGGTATGGATGCAAAAGAGTAATGTGACGGTGTTCATGTGTTCAGTTCAGTTCAGTTCAGTCGCTCAGTCGCGTCCGACTCTTTGCGACCCCATGAATCGCAGCACGCCAGGCCTCCCTGTCCATTGAGTCAGTTCATGTGTTAGGAAGCATAAAAGATGTAATAAAACAAGAAGAGCCTGGAAACACGGTGAAATATTCAGAGTGTCCAGCAGCAAATGTGACAAGAGATGATGGTCAAATTAATGTTAGTGATGAGCAGGGGTGTGGCTGGAATCAAGAGTCAGCTCCGAATTTGAACTCCTGGGTTTCAGTGAGCAATTAAGTAACAGGATGGCTCTGAGTGTCTGTGTGGGATGAGAAGAACAATGGTGAAACATCTCATCACGTGTCAAAGCCAGGCTTAGGAGGCAGCTACAAATAGCAAAAAAAAATAGCAGAGATTAGAAACATCGAAGTTTGTTTCTGTCGCAAGCGTAGTCCACAGCTAGGCAATTTGTGACTGACAAGACACCCAACAGTGGGGACCAAGGCTCCTTTCATCTGTTGATCTCATGTAAGGACCCTCTTCCCAAAGTTACCCCATGATTCAAATTGCTGCACCAGCTCTAGCTTCAACCACCATCTCCTCATTCCAGTCATTAAGAAAAAAGAAATGAATGAAAAAGGAAAAATGCTTTCAATGACATTTATTTAAAGAAGGGTCTCAGAAGCTGTCACGTGACCCTTTCACTAGCATCATATTAGAAAGAATAAGCAAGGGAGGCAAATCAGTAGATTTACTTGGAGTGCCAAGCTAATAGCTAGAGATTCTATCACTGTGCTATGCTGGAAGGATACAGAAGATCCTGGGGAAAAAAGAAGCAATCTCTGCCATAACCAGACAAGGAATAGGGCAGGGAAGCAAGCTCAACTGAGGGCAAAATAAAAATTGAGATGAAGGTATCTATAGGGACAGTTAATGAAAAGCACCAAGGAGGTAGTTGGTGACATGTCTCTAGAGATTAGGAGAGCGGTGTGAAGACACAGATAAGAAGCTGACATGCCTTTGCTCCCGCTTCCAGCTGTTGTGAAATAAACCTCTGAGGTACCGAAAGTAGCCGATTTATTCCATCCATAGAGGAATTTGTTGGCATGACAATAAACCCAAAGCAGAAATTATTATATTATGATGGTCAACAACACACAGTAATTCACATGGTTTACAGATAAGAATCTTCTCCCAGGACTGCTCCATAGCTCTGCTATTGATGCCTATGGGCTGGTCATATTTTTCCCATGTTGGACTTCGGAGCTGACGTTTGCTTCTTGAGTTTGAGGCTACGATCATTTGAAATCCCTTATAGCAACTTCTTTAAAACAAACTTCATATCCCAGTGCTTATGCTGTGTCAGGAACAACATTTATTTTCATGGCTCTAAAATGACAGAATTTGAGAGACAGAATTCCTAGATTTCATGATACCTGGAAAGCATGAGTATCCTCTCCCTGTCCCCACGTGTGACACCCTCAGATCAAAGGTCAGTCAATACTGTCCCCAATTTGACCTTGTATTCCTAAGGGACTCCTCATATATTTCTGTGAACAACTCATATGGTGAAAGGCCTGAAAATCAAGTACACATGGGATAGTTTGAGAAATCTTGAGAAGGCAGGAAGCTGAGCAGGATTTTAAGATTCCAATATCAGAAACATGGGCAAGAAATACACTTATCTATAAAATGGAACCAAAAGGATGAAGTTCTGAGGAAGTAGACTGAGCCTAAAGGTACACAGCCTAACATTTGAAAATAACTTATTGAAAAAAATTTCTTTAGTAAAGTGAGAGAATAGGAGGGCATGCCTGATGTAGGAAAGAGTACACAGCAACAATAAAACACTGGAGGCATTTCCATTCAAATCAGAAACTAAACAATGATGCTTATTGTTGACACTTTGACATTATTCTGTAAATTCTAGAGACTGAAATACAACAATAAAAGAAATAAGGTGCATAATCACTGGAAAGGAAATGACAAAAAAATTAATTACTTGCCGATGGTACAATTTATAGTTTTACCCAGAAATCTCAAGCAAATCAACTGAAAAGCTATTTGCACAAATAACATTTTAGGAGGATAGCCAAGTAGGAAAAAATGTAGACTACCAACAGCTTGCCTATATAGCGGTAGTGATGAATTAGAATATGTAGTGGGGAAGGATCCCATTAGTAATGGAATGACAAATATCAATTTCTTGTAATACACCTCACAGTTTGCTGTTCTAAACGCAGGGGCACAGAAGCAGAGTGAGCAGAATCCATCTGATTCCCAAGCTCTCATTATCATGATGAGCACCAGACCTAGGCTGAGCTGGGCCCCAGGAGAAAGCCCTGGCCCCACAGCACGTCACTTATTTATGTGGGGGAGGAGGGGCAGAGGGAAATACCAACCGTCTTTGCAATGTGTGCTAAGTCACTTCAGCTGGTGTCATGCTCTCCTCCAGGCGATCCTCCCAACCCAGGGAGCAAAGTCTCATCTCTTAAGTCTCCTGCATTGGCAGGCGTGTTCTTTACCACTAGCGCCACCTGGGAAGCCCTTAATGTGAGTTAACTGTGTTTTGAGACAGAGCCTTCTTATAAAAAGTAGCGTTGAGGCACCCCGAGCTCGGCCTACTGTCTAGATCAGTCAGAGATGTTGCTGTCCTACAGCCAAGCCTGCACAGACCTCTGTTAGCTCACAGCGAAGCTACCAAGCAGGGGGATGCCACTGTCTCCGAGGCCACACAGGAGACAAAACTTTTGTCCCTCCTTACAAGTAAATAGCAATGTCTCCAATAAGGAGAAGAAAAAAAATTCTCTGAAGTATTATAGATTTTGGTAATATTTTCATTCTATTTACTCATCCATTCACTGAGAAAAAAATATTTTGAGGCTGTACTCTGCTGGCCACTGTCACAAGGACTAGATAGCTAATGGAGAAGTCTCGGGGAGCTTGAGGTTCAATGGGAAAGAGAGTTAATGCACAAGTAAGCAAAGAAATAAACTTTCTAATTAAAATTATGATAAACATTAGAAATCAAATAGAGGGCAGTACTAAAGAATAATCCGGACAATGGGACAGGGAGGTGGGCTACTTTAGACACTGGGACTTGATGCATTAGAAAGAGTCTATCACTAAAGAGCCAGAAAAACAGTATCTTAAGAAGAAGAGATATCATGAGGTTTTCAAAGAACAGGGGGCAGGAAGGCCGATTTCATTAGAGATCAGTGGGCAAGAAGAATAGTGTGTGAGACGAAAATGGAGAAATAAATGAGTGTGGCTTTGCAGACACTAAGTCGTGTCCCACCCTTTCGAGTCCATGGACTGTAGCCCTCCAGGCACCTCTGTCCGTGGAATTTTCCAGACAAGAATACTGGAGAGGGATGGCATTTCCTTCTCCAGGGGATCTTCCCAAGCCAAGGATCAAACTTGCATCTCCTGCACTGGTAGGTGGATTCTTTACATCTGAGCCCATGTGGCCTAGGAGACCATATTAAACAAGTTGGATTTTATTTTATGTGCAGTGGGAAGTCATTGGTGGTTAATACACAGAAGAGTCAGATTACCAGGTTTTTGGTTTTAAAAAATTAGTTTGGCTTAGCAGGCACAATGGATCAGAGACCATTAAGGAGGGCAGGATTAGAATACAAGAGAAAAATGATTATGGCCTAAAATAAAGTGCCAGCGATGGAGCTAGAAAGATGAGAATAAATGCACGCAATATCCCAGAAATAGAATCAAAAGGAATTCTTTGGGATTATACGTGCAAGGTGAAAGAGGAAAAGAAATCAAGGAAGACTTCCAGTCTTCTGGATTGAACAACACAGGTCTTGGTGAAGTGGCAAGGAGAAGACAAGGAAGCGCTTAGGGGAAGAAAGCCCCAGAGTTTACTTTTGAACATCATAACTTTAAGGAGGCTGTGAGATGTCCAGGAGGAGCTGTAAAGCAGGCAGTCAGTTAGAAGAGCCTGAACTCCAAGAAGAGGTTTAAGCTCAAGACACAAGTGAGGCTGTCAGCATAGCATATTTAGCCAGCAAGAGAATATAATTGCCTTGGAGAATGGTTCTAAACTGAGTCATGCTCTTTGCCACATCTGTGTAGCAGCACATCTATGTATTTTATTTACTTAATACTTTTTCTAGAAATCAACCAAAACATTCACTTAAACACACACTTTAATCTCTTTCAAAGCTGTAATACCTGTAAAATCTCTTGTTTAATATGATAGTTACATTCCAGTTTAACATGCATCTAAAATTAACTTTAATTATAGAAGGAGAATGCATAATTCAGGAAATATTGACTGAAGAAGAAGAAATGTTGAGAGGAGGTACTAGAGAACCTAGGAGGTTCTCTTATACTTGAATATTTAGAGTTGTGGTCCAGGGGAAAGAAATTTGCAAAACATGTGCAAAGATTGAGCATCCAGAGATGAGGGGGGTACATCAGAAGAGTGGAGTGTAATGTGCTACCTAGAGCCCCCTTTAGGACTAGAGGACTTACCCCTTCCACTCAGGAAATTGTCATCATCTGCAGAGAACTACCTTCTCAGGGGTTACGCCTCCTCCTCAGGGGGCAGACATATCTCATGATAGTCATACCCAGTGGTTACCCAGAGGTTCTAAAGACTACGCCCATCAGCTCAATTTGAGACAACTCTAAAGGCTTTTAGAACTCTCACAAGGTTGGCCAGAGTATTTGTGAGGTCCAATATTTTCCACTCCATGCTGTTTCCTTCTCTTATTCACAGATAACAATTGCAAGAGCACTCCCTAATCAATTTCCTGCACGCTGATCTCAGTCTCAAAGTCATCTTCCTGGTAAATGCATCCTTCATCTTGTGATACCTCAGAAGGTAATAAAAAAGCATGCTTCAAGGAAAAATAGAAGGATATTGAAAAGTCAAGTAAGAAGTTATAACCTCATTTTTGTGGGAAGTCTCAATAATTGCAAAGTATCCATTTTTACCAAATTAAATGTGGGTATTGTTTGTTGTTGTTCAGTCACTAAGTCATCTCCTACTTTTTTGTGACCTCATGAAGTACAGCACACCAGACTCCCCTGAGCTTCACTATCTCTCAGAGTTTGCTCAAATTCATATCCATTGAGTTGGTGATGCTATACAACCATCTCATCCTTTGCCTCCCCCTTCTCCTTTTGCCATCAGTCTTTCTCAGCTTCCAGATCTTTTCCAATGAGTCAGCTCTTTGCATCAGGTGGCCAAAATATTGGAGCTTCAACTTCACAGTCTTTCTCAGCATCCAGATCTTTTCCAATGAGTCAGCTCTTTTCATCAGGTGGCCAAAATATTGGAGCTTCAACTTCAGCATCAGTCCTTCCAATGAATATTCAGAGTTGATTTCCTTTAGGATTGACTGGTTTGATCTCCTTGAAGTCCAAGGGACTCTCAAGAGTCTTCTCCAACACCACAATTCAAAAGCATCAATTCTTTTACATTCAACTTTCTTTATGGTCCAACTCTCACATCCAAACATGACTACTTAAAAACCATAGCCTTGACTAGATGGTAATGTCAGCAAGGTAATGTCTCTGTTTTTTAATATACTGTCTAGGTTTGCCATAGCTTTTCTTCCAAGGAGCAAGCATCTTTAATTTCATGACTGCAGCCACCATCTGCAGTGATTTTGAAGCCCAAGAAAAGAAAATCTGTCATTGTTTCCAGTTTTTCTCCTTCTATTTGCCATGATGAGACTGGATGCCATGATCTTGTTTGTTTAGTTTTAAGCCAGCTTTTTCACTCTTCTCTTTCGCTGTCAAGAGTCTCTTTAGTTCCTCTTTTTTGCCATTAAAGTGGTATCACCTGCACATCTAAGGTTGTTATTTCTCCCAGAAATCTTCATTTCAGCTTATGATTCATCCAGCCTGGCATTTTGCATGATGTACTCTGCATAGAAGTTAAATAAGCAGGATAACAATATACAGACTTGATGTGTTTCTTTCCCAGTTTTGAACCAGTCTGTTGTTCCATGTCCAGTTCTAACTGCTGCTTCTTGACCTGCATACAGGATTCTCAGGAGACAGATAAGGTGGTCTGGTAGTCTCATCTCTTTAAGAATTTTCCACAGTTTGTTGTGATCCACATGGTCAAAGGCTTTAACATAGTACATGAAGCAGAAGTAGATGTTTTTCTGGATTCCCTTGTTTTCTCTATGATCCAACGGTATTGTTTGGAAGAGGAAAAATGAATTTCAGATCCAACAGGAAGTAAAGTGAGAAACATTTTTTGAAAACCTTTGAAAAGGAAAAAAGAGATCTTCATGCCTCTAGTGTACTTAGTCGCTCAGTCGTGTCCAACTCTTTGCGATCCCATGGACTGTAACCTGCCAGGCTTCTCTGTCCATGGGGATTCTCCAGGCAAGAATACTGGAGTGGTTTGCCATGTCCTCCTCCAGGGGATCTTCCTTACCCAGGGATTGAACCCAGGTCTCCCACATTGCAGGCAGACTCTTTACTGTCTGAGCCACCAGGGAAGCCCTATAATTAATATAGGTTCATGCCTCTAGAATCTATATTAAAATGCACTGAAAAGTATAGTAAGTCATACAGAATGGGGCTGATAACTAAATAAAACAGATTAAGATAAACAGAAAGCTCAAAATGGATCCAATATACATATAAATACATAAGGATAAGTAAGAGTCATTCAGGAAAATGTGTGTGAGAGAGAGAGTTTTCCAGCAACAGAATTTATGTTTGTAAGACCCCAGAAGTTTGAGAGAGGAAAAGAGTTCAACAAAAAATTTATTATACCTAGCACCAAAGCAAAGGAGGCCATGGCATGAGATAGCACCAAAGCAAAGGAGGCCACTGCATGAGATAAAACAAAAGGGATAGTCATATCAAGAGCCTACTAAATCAGACCAAAGATTTTGGATTTTCTCCTAAAAGCAATGGGAAACCATCTAAGGCCGTGGTGGCCCACAGGTTAGCCACTAACACCAAGAGCCAAGCTTGTATTTCAAATACTGCTAGTTTGAATAGAGAGATGCTGCAAGTATAAAACACACACCAAATATTTTGAAAAACTTTTATATAAAAAGTATGTAAGGACTTTCTTAGTGGTATCAGTTCAGTTCAGTCGCTCAGTCGTGTCTGACTCTTCGCGACCCCATGAATCGCAGCACGCCAGGCCTCCCTGTCCATCACCAACTCCTGGAGTTCATTCAGACTCACGTCCATCAAGTCAGTGATGACATCCAGCCATCTCATCCTCTGTCGTCCCCTTCTCCTCCTGCCCCCAATCCCTCCCAGCATCAGAGTCTTTTCCAATGAGTCAGCTCTTTGCATGAGGTGGCCTAAGTACTGGAGTTTCAGCTTTAGCATCATTCCTTCCAAAGAAATACCAGGGCTGATCTCCTTCAGAATGGACTGGTTGGATCTCCTTGCAGTCCAAGGGACTCTCAACAGTCTTATCCAACACCACAGTTCAAAAGCATCAATTCTTCAGCACTCAGCCTTCTTCACAGTCCAACTCTCACATCCATACATGACCACTGGAAAAACCATAGCCTTGACTAGACGGACCTTTGTTGGCAAAGTAATGTCTCTGCTTTTGAATATGCTATCTAGGTTGGTCATAACTTTTCTTCCAAGGAGTAAGCATCTTTTAATTTCATG
>NW_011494898.1:4755133-4785666 GCF_000754665.1 Bison bison bison
TTCTTCCAAGGAGTAAGCATCTTTTAATTTCATGGTTGCAGTCACCATCTGCAGTGATTTTGGAGCCCAAAAAAATAAAGTCTGACACTGTTTCCACTATTTCCCCATCTATTTCCCATGAAGTGATGGGACCAGATGCCATGATCTTCGTTTTCTGAGTGTTGAGCTTTAAGCCAACTTCTTAGTGGTATAGTGGATAAGAATCCCCGTGACAATGCAGGGGCCACAGGTTCCATCCCTGATCTGGAAGATTCCACATGCCTCAGCCAACCCCACCACAACTTTGGAGCCTGCACTCTGCAGCTCCCAAGTCACAACTGCTGAGCCTGTGTGCTGCAACTCCTGAATCCTGCTCATCTAGAGCCCATGCTCCATAACAAGAGAAACCATTGCCATGAGTAGCCTGTGCACTGCAACAAAGAGTAGCCCCCGCTCACTGCAACTAGAGAAAGCCCAAGTGCAGCAACGAAGACCCAGTGCAACTATAAATAAATAATAAATGATTTAAATACTTCATCAATAATTTTTGTGTTGATTATGCTTTAAAATCATAATATTTCACTATATGGGCTAAGTATAACATATTCTTAAAATTCATTTCACCTAGTTTTTAATTATTTTAATTTGGGCTTCCCAGGTGGCTCAGGGGTAAAGAATCAGCCTGCCAATGCAGCAGACACAGGAGATGTGGGTCGGATCCCTGGGTCGGGAGATCCCCTCAAGAAGGGAATGGCAACCCACTCCAGTATTCTTGCCTGGAAAATCCCATGGACAGAGGGGACTGGCAGGCTACAATCCATGGTGTCACAAAGAGTCAGACATGACTGAGCATGCAAGAGACAGTAATAATGTGGCTGCTAAACATTTTTAAATTACTCACATGGCTCACATTTATGGATCATATTATACGTCTGTGGGACAGGGTTGACATCAGAGCTTCGAGCCTAGACAGGAAATGATGGACTTTGCTTCATCAGGAGATCCCTCTGGCCTCAGTGTGTCATCATCCAGGCTCCTCCCAGCCATCTGTGCGTGCTGAGTTCCTGACCGGCACTGCCTCCTTCCCATCCTCTTCCCATCCCTGTGCAGCACCTCCTCCCTTCACTTTATCCTCCTGGGAGAGGTCTTATCCTAGTATAACATATACCAGGCCATTTGCTAAGGATTTCAGGTGTTGTCATTGCTGTTTGATTGTAGAATGGAAGACTGTATCCCTTCAGGAAAGAAAGGCAAGTATGGGGAAGCACTGAAGACAGATACACGATGTAGCTCGTGGCATCCCCTCACGCTGCTGCACGCCCCCTCCCTACCCAGAAGCCCATGAGTGCACAGTCATTTCCCCATGGTGGGCACTACCTCCCCGGCCCCAAAGTTCAACCATCCCCTACAGGCTGGCCAATACCAAATCAGTTCTTCCCTCATCAGCATCTTGCTTCTCCACTTCACTGCTCACAGCTCCCAAGGGACTCCAGAAATGTCTTGAGAGAGGAGATCTGAGGCCTGTGTGTGGAAAGGCCCCTCCTCCTCCTAGGGCATTTCAAGCAGTTAATTCAGGGAGTTCAAGAGTAACTTTAACTTGACCTTTACCAACTCTGGCCATAGCCTTTCCTTGTAAATCAAAGCTTTGGTGGGGTTTCAGGGGTGGGGGTGTTTGGCACCTTCTGGCAGTGGTCATGGAGGGTCTCAGTTAACCTTCTTATGGATATCAGATAAGATTTAATCTCTCCCGGATGATTAAGTGGTTGTACAGTAAGCTCAAGTTTGGAAAAGTCAATGTATATGAAAACACAGAAACTGACGCCCTAGAAGGCATTTGATAATTGCTGTTGAATCTGAACCTGCACTGCCTTCAAGGGCCCATTGCTGTTAAAGAGCTTTGATCATAACTAATGGGCTAGCGGCTGGAGGGAAGACCGCATAGCAAAGGATCTTCAAAGCGAGGCAAGAGGCCAGGGCTTCTCTTTTCTAGTTGGGGGTGGCAAACTGAAAAGCCTACCAGAACCAGGCAGGACATATAAAAGAATGAAGCAGCCAACCCTGGGAATGGAAAGCACACCCCCAGTGTTTGTGAAACCCTACAATTCAATCCACAAGTCTTCTCAGTTTTTAAAGCATTTGGATGCAGAGATCAGTTTTATATGAAATACTAGAGTGGGTAGCCTTTCCCTTCTCCAGGGCATCTTCCAAATCCAGGGATCAAACCCAGGTTTCCCACATTGCAGGTGGATTCTTTACCAACTGAGCTACAAGGGAAGCCCAAGAATACCAGAGTGGGTAGCCTACCCCTTCTCCAGGGGATCTTCCCAACCCAGGAATCAAACTGGGGTCTCCTGTATTGCAGGTGGATTCTTTACCAACTGAGCTATGAGGAAAGCCCTTTATATGAAATTACACACTTTTTAAGTTAGCAATGAATCCACTAAATACACATACACACCAACACGTACATACACACACATTTATACACACACACCTCTATGCAGAAACAATGAAATTCACCTAAGGACTCCTATCTAGAGCTAACCAGTCTTTTGCTTACCTGGCCAGGTAGTATGACTTAGCTTTGGATCAGTGATTTCTAACTTGTGGTCTTTAAATCTTTGACTGCTATTGTGTTTGTGTGTTATATTTGTTGAAAAGTGAAAGTGTTAATCGCTCAGTTGTGTCTGACTCTTTGCAAACCCATGGATTATAGCCCACCAGGCTCTTCTGTCCATGGAATTCTCCAGGCAAGAATACTGCAGTGGGTAGCCACTCCCTTCTTCAGGAGATCTTCCCAACCCACGGATCAAACCTCAGTCTCCTGCACTGTAGGCAGATTCTTTGCCCTCTGAGCCACTAACAAAACCCTCGTTGAAAAGAATTAGCCATGAAATATGTTAGCATCAGTGTGACTTTTGATATCAGAACTAAAAAGGCAAGTCAAGGCTGTTAGCAAGAGCAAGAGGACTTCAAGCATAGATGATAAAAGACAGAGAAACAAGGACAGTGTTAGAAATATGCCTGGTAAAAAATAAGAAGTACTAGAGAGATAAGGAAATTAACCTATAAATAGGTTTTGCTTCAAGTCGGGTTTGGCATTTATTTTTATGTAAACAGTTATCTCTATTGAGATCAATACACTGGGGCTGGCTTATTTGCATATGACACAAACAAGCCCAAAGACTTATTTAAAAAAAAAAAAAATGCAACTTGCCACCTTGATGGTTCATCCAAAGGGCTCTTCTGATTGAACTCCTGTGTGTGCCTTCTAGGAAAGAGAGCAGAGAGTGGCCCCGGCCTCGCATACCAAGACCTAACTTCTTCCTGAGCAGTTAAACAAGGAGGTGGCAGAGCGGAGGGCAACAGTGTGGTGTCCTGAGGAGCCCAGAGCCACACGAACAGAGCCCAAGGCTTCTGCCTTGTTTTTCCCTTGTGCTTCACTTCATGGTGATCCTTTTGGCCATGGGTATGATTAGTCATTCAATATTACTCTTATTGGCTATTAATCCCAACCCTTCAGCTGGATACTGAAAATAGGTCTTAACCAGCTTCACCAACATGTGCTTGCTGTTAATTTACCTGCCTGTGAATCTGCAAGTGATCATACCAGCATAAAAGGATCCACCCACCAGGTGCCAGGATATACTAGACGCTGGACAGCTGGAGACCCAAAAATAACAAGGACACTCCCTTGTCTGAAAGAGCTCACATCCTAGTGGCAGAGCATCCATGTAAATGTGCAAGAGAGATTCCCATCTCCCACCTCATTCTTCCCACAGTTGCCGTGTCCCTCCCATTAGAACATTCCATGACACCAAGCCTGGCATCAGTTACATGTTTGTAATTTTCAAGCCCCGAAACTAGAAAGATAGTTAATTTAGGAATGTACCTCCCTACAGTGCCCCAGGAGATTGAGATTCCATAAGGGTACCAAAAAGAATCCATATTTAAAATGAAAATCCCCTAAAGGGTTTCTTATGATCACTCAGGCTAAAACATCCTGATTCCTACCCCTCATTTTGCTCCCCATCCCCAAAGCTCTGACTATTTCTGCTGGTTATTGAACTACCAGCCTCAGGGCCTGAAAATCATACCCATGGCCCTGACACAAAGCTCTGTCCACAAAGACTGTTCAAAGCCATGGAATGCTCTGGCTCTTTCATAATTGTAATAGATATTGAAATGAAACACATTCTATTCTCTCCACAGGGAGAGTTTTTCCTTTTTTCCCCTGCAGCTCAAAGACTCCTCATGGTACCCTGGTAGCATAATAATTTGCCTCTCTCTACAAACTCCTTTGTTTTTGTCCTATTTCAATAAAAATTATTGACACAAACTTTACAGTGAATGGCTCTGATATAACTGATTGTTCTCCTGTTGAGTAATAATACTCATAAAAAAAAAATGGAAGGCACAAGAAGAATCAGAGTGGGCAGAAATTGGAATCGTAGAGGGAAACTGTTTAGCATTTATAACTTCCATAAACTTAACCTTGTATTTGTGTCAGCTACTTTATAGTTTTCCAATTTACTTTTTAATTGAGTCCTTTTTTTTAGCTATGTTTGGAAGATATAACTCTAAGCCGTCCTTCAAAACCACACCACTTTAGTTCAGTTCAATTGATTGTTCCTTGTATTTATTATTCTTGTGCCCAACATACATCACTTACCATTTGGCCAAGTGCAAATGCAATTTACCATGCATCAAGCCACTTACACGGAAGACCTGCTTTAGTTAATATTTTATTTGGAGTGATCTCTTCCATGTTTGCTGTTATCCCTAATCACGGCCACCTACCATATTGTTTAAGTTATAAGGACAGAAAGAATGACCCACGTGAACTGATTTACTTGCAGATGGTACAGTCTAACTATGGGATATGAGCTTGTGGTTAAACGCACATAAATGTGAGTTAATTGAACTGACCTTGGTCCCAGATGCTGCAAGAATTCTGCAGAAATGTGAAAACTGCCCTTTCTGGCTTCCTTTTCAGTATAGCTTATTGGAACTGTCCTGGAGTTGAAAAATCGAATTCAGGCTCTGCTACCCACATAGTCTGTGACCGTAGGCTCTAGTGTCTGACTTTTCTGTCTATTGCCTGAGCCTGGAACACCCAACAACTGCTTCCTAAAGAGAAGTTTCACTGTCATCTGCCAGAAAGGTGAATCCAGAGAAACTGATCACTCCACAAGGAGGGGGATTGAGTGGAGTAGAAAGGGAGACATATGGAGCCAAGAATAAGGAGTCTTTAAAATCCAGGAAAGGGCAACAAGAAACCAGAGGTAGGAGCAGGAAAGCAGGAGGTGACTCCATCCAGCCACACAGGTCCTTAGCTCTCTTTAGAGAGAATAGATATCTATGATTCTGGGTATCGTATTTGCCACTCTCAGTGCATTCAGAAAACTGGATCAAAGTTACACAGGATGGCATTTTCATTAAGTGTTTAGCTGGGTGCCGAGGATGCCTTGATGAACACGGCAGACACATATCTTGCCCTCTCAGAGCGCAGAGTCAGAGACATTTTAATGTAAAGGGAAGGACTATGGAGACACAGGGTGTCACCACTGTGGTTAGTGTTGTTGAAATGAGATCAGTCCTGACTTCTCCTGCTAGAAAAGACTAAATTATTTTGAGGTTTTTAAGTAAATGTTACTAAAATAGATTTTACCACTGGGAAGGTAGCACCTTATAGTTTTTAGGGACTTTAATTCAAGTATTCATTCAGCTCCTAGTTTTAATTCTAACCCACGCATTCAGAACATATGACCATTCAGTCAGCTTCTCAATCTTAAATTCTACGGAAATTATAGAAATATATTTAAAACATATACAATTATCTGAAGACAGCTCTGATTTGTTTATACTGGTAAAGTCCCATTTGAGTAAGTGAGTGAAATCACTCAATCGTGTCTGATTCTTTGCTACCCCATGGACTGTAATCAGGCTGTTCTGTCCATGGAATTCTCCAGGCAAGAATACTGGAGTGGGTTACCATGCCCTCCTCCAGGGAACCTTCCCAATCCAGGGGTCGAACCCAGGCCTCCTGCATTGCAAGCAGATTCTTTACCATTTGAACTACCCAGGAAGCCCTACTTACGCTTTCTTCCTATATGCTCACAACTCTTTCCACTTGTATCTATTTTATTTTTTTTTTCCTTTTTTTTTTTTCCTAATTTTATTTTATTTTTAAACTTTACATAATTGTATTAGTTTTGCCAAATATCAAAATGAATCCACCACAGGTATACATGTGTTCCCCATCCCGAACCCTCCTCCCTCCTCCCTCCCCATACCATCCCTCTGGGCCGTCCCAGTGCACCAGCCCCAAGCATCCAGCATCGTGCATCGAACCTGGACTGGCAACTCGTTTCCTATTTTAGAGATTATCTGATTGTATTGATTATTCCTACTAGCTCTTGGAGAACAATTATGTCTCAATTGTTTTTGTGTCACTGACACCAGATGCAGTTACCAAGCACCCACCATGTGACAGGCACTGTGGAAACCACTGGAAAAAATAGAGGCAAAGAGATGAGTCTTTTTCATAGCTCATAATCCAGTGGGCAGACATATTTGCAAACAAATAATTGCAATAATGTATTATGGGTTGTGTGCTGGTGTGCTGCAGTCCATGGGCTCACAGAGGGTTGGACTCAACTTAGTGACTGAACAATTATGGGTTGCATCATTTTGCATGGTTTAGGTGGCAAGTAACAGAAAAGTCAACTCAAACTGACTTTAATAAAAAGACATTTCCCTGCCCTTTCCATCTTTACTTCCTTTTCCAACTCCTTCTTCTCTCACATTCCTTTCACTTCCCACACTGGGGAAGAGATGCTGATGTCCGAAACAGCTGGCTGAGGAGAAGGTGTGGCATGGAAGTGGCAGAGGAAATATATGACTGGAGTGCTTGGAAATTGAGTAAATAAGTTAATTGGTAGAGCAAATAAGTAAATATATTGAGGACAACAGAAGTCACTGTCTGAGAAGGTATTGTACGAACATGGAAAAGAGGAGACTAGAAAGAATCTTGAAGTATTAGGCTGGGGTTTTAAGCCTCAGTGTGAACTTAGAGGGTTTTTAATGTATATATTCAGATAAATTGCCTGGAAAACTTCATGGACAGAGGATCCTGGTGGGCTACAGTCCATGGCATCTCAAACAGTCAGATATGACAGGGTGACTATACATTAAACACATTCAGATAAATATGGAAATAGTGGCTGATGTCAATGTGTGTAAATGTGTATGCAGATATATACATGTATACCTTAATGCTATCCTCTGAGAGCGTCTAGATGTAGGGGTCACTAGTAGCAATGATCACACTGAACCCCTAGATGGTTTCTAAATGACATCCTCTACTATAGCCTGGTCATGGGGAAATATCAGGCAGATCCAAATAAGAGTCAATATAAAATGAAAGGTCTATATTCTTTAAGACTGTTAAGGATGTGGGACACGGGAAAAGACTGACTGAAGAACAGTTTCAAATTGGAGGAAACTGATGAGATGTAACAACTAAATGCAAACATGCTCTTGGATAGAATCTTGGACCAGAAAATAACAAGAAGCATTCCTAGGACCCTTGATGTAGGCTAAAGTAGAACTTAATAAGTGCCTCTGAGTTGCTATTTAAAGATTCAAAACAACGAGACTATTGCCTCCACTGCTTTTAGCACTTGCAAAAGTCTAGTTAGTTACAAAGCTTTCATTTTTCCTCAGATATTTTGCTGCCTTCATAGTGATGAATACTCATTAAAGAAAATCTAATTGGCACATCTGATTTTAAAAAGATTCCTCAGTGAACGTTATCCCCAAGGTTCACTGCTAATGACAATAAAATGAAGTTACATTTATATTAACACTCAAACCACAATGGCTTAGCACCTCTACCAACTACAGTGCAACTCAAAGCACACACAAAGCCACCTTCACTCCTGAGTCTGTGCTCACCTAGCTCCAGTTCTTCATCAAGCCTCCAGGCTCGGTCCCTGGACATCTGCTGCAGCACACAGGACACCCAGGAGCTCTGGGGGGCTGTGTTGGTCCCGCTGCTGTTGTCGTTTAGTTGCCAAGTCGTGTCCAACTCTTTTGTGACCCCATGGACTGTAGTCCGCCAGGCTCCTCTGTCCATGGAAGTTTCCAGGCAAGAATACTGGAGTGGGTTGCCATTTCCTTCTCCAGGGGATCTTCCTGACCCAGGATCAAACCCATGTCTCCCTGTCTCCTGCACTGGCAGGCAGGTTCTTTACCCCTGAGCCACGAGGGAAGCCTCTAAGTCTCAAACCCAGGTCTGGGAGAGAACTCTTCCTTGATTCTCTACAGCATCACTGAGACCTGTCTTGAATTTCTTTAAAAGTATTGGAAGTTTAAGCATAAGAAGGAAATAACATTATACCTAGTAATGTATTCATGCTGTTAGATGTGATACTCCAGGAGCCCGTGGGCCCCACACATATGCTTGATGTATCCCCTAAAGAATCATGCTGCTGACCTCCCAGCCTGCTTCCAGAAGGCTGACTTTTCCTTATGCTCACTGCTATGTGCTCCATACATTCCAACAACTCAGAATCCAGGTCCAGCTGCCCAAAGAGAAACAGGATTTTCCCTCCCTCCAATCTTTGGCCTGACTTCTCAATTTTCTTTTCTGTCTCTGGATCAGTCTTTTCCTAAATAGTAGGACTTGCTGTGAGCCTTAAGTCATAGAATTAACCTATGGCCCCAACAGAGTAGTTGCAAAATACTATGCTCTGAAATACTCATCAAGTCCAGGTTAACATAACTGAAATAATATGGAGGACATTGTTAAGGACTGAATTGTATCCACTCCCACCTCAAATATTCATATGTTGAAGTCCTGTGCCACAGTATCTCAGAATGTGGCAATATTTTCAAGAAAGAGCCTTTTAAAAAAAGTTTTTATTTTTATTTTTGGCTGCACTAGGTCTTTGTTGCTGGACATGGACTTTCTCTCAGTGTGGAGAGTGGGGGCTACTTTCTCATGCAGTGCACGGGCCTCGCATTGTGGTGGCTTCCCTTGCTGTGGTGCACAGGCTCTAGGGCACGTGGGCTTCAGTAGCTGCTGCTCTTGGGCTCCAGAGTGCAAGCTCAGTCGTTGTGGTACACGGGCTTAGTTGCCTCACAGCCAGTGGGATCTTTCCAGACTGGGGATCAAATTAGTGTCCCCTAACTGCATTGGCAGGCGGATTCTCAACCACTGGACCACCAGGGAAGCCTAAAAGGAAGAGTCTTTAAAGAATCAATTAAGTTGAGTCATTAGGGCAGATCATCACCCAATACCACTGATGTCCTTACAAGAAGAAATTTGGATACAGACACACACACACAAACACACACACACACAGAGAAATGGTGGAAAGGCAAAGAGAGGAGACAGCCATCAACAAGCCAAGAACAGATTCTTCCCTCAAGGTCTTCAGAGGGAACCAACCCTCCTAACACCTAGATCTTAGCCTGTAGCCTCCAGAATTGTGAGAAAATACATTTTTGTTGTTTGGGGCACCCCGTTTGTGGTACTTTGTTAGAGCAGTCCTAGCAAACAAATACAGATGCCAAGTTTGAATTGTGTCAAACCAAGTCCAGTTTCTTTTTGGTCTTCCTCCCATTGGTAGATAGAAGATAAAACTTTGAGTCTTCATAATTTCACAGGTTTTGCCAATGACTACTAAAAGAAAAATGATATTTTCCACAAAAAATAGTTCATAGGTACAAAACATTCTAAATGCAAAACTTATATATAGAAAAAAATCATTTTCCTAATCATTCCCCACCTCCCTGAAAAAAAATAAAAGCCAGCAGAATCTCCAAAATAGGTTGCTGGCTCAACTATAAATAGCCATTTATGTTTACAGACAAAATACTAAGCTTCTCAGTGTAAAAAAATCTACCTCATGATTTTCCCCAAGTACCTTTATAAATGTGTAAAACATAACAAAGGAATGATATGCCCCAAAGAAGAATTCAAATCTCCACCTTTCAACAAAGAGAAAAACAGCTTAGAACTTCAAAATACCAACTATGCTCACATTTGACCCACCAGGAAAGAGCTGGAGCTGATTCATGTCACTGCTTCTTATTCTATGGTGTGTGAGTTGTATCCAAACTACTGATGAATGAAATAAATGGAATGACATGGAAAAGGAGAGTGTTTATTTCATTCTCTTCTAAGAGACTGCCCGTGATCAGAGCACAGATTTCCTGAGAACCAGCTTACTTCTCTCCATTCAGGCTCATCCTTTCACCTCCTGTCTTCCCCCTTGTCTGTTTGCATCGCTTCTGCTTACTGAGTCCCCTACCTCTTTCCCATTCCTTTCCTCCAACTTTATCACAGCCTTTCCTTCCCTGTTTCTGTCTGGATGACCTGCCTCTGTTTGGAGTTGGAATGCTCTGTTTCTTGGATTCAAAATGACAGAAAAGTCATCAGTATCTACAGCAGTAGTGCTCACAGTGTGGTCTATGAACCAGTGGTGGCATACGAGGTCATTTTGGGGAGTCCACAAATAAATTTTTAAATTTAATAGCTTTTTAAATCTAAATGTACATTAGAAAAAAATAGAACTGGCACATCAAATCTTTACATTCTGACATAAATGAGCAGATGGAGGAAGAATTCAGATGCTGAAGAGAGTTTTCCAGGTGACCTTGAAATCAAACCACATTAGATTTTATAAACCTAAGTGCTTTCTCTGACACATTTAACCACTGAAATAGTGCAGGTCTCCTTCCATAAAGTCTCAGCACCATGCAATTCTCCTTTACAGCACTTAGCCCAATTACAGCCCATTCTTTGTGTAACTATTTGTCAAGTGGCCATCTTTACTACCAGACTCTTCACTCTGAAAATGGTCCCATGACTGCTTGCCTCCTATTGTATCCTTAGCTCTTGCACATTCTCTCATATATAAGCTTTCTTTGGGAGTTTGTAGAATAAATGCATGAAGAAATAAATGAACAAGTAAAGCTGACCCTAATTAGATGATAGACACATCACCATCCTAAGATTTCTGAGCAAAAGAAGGAAACCATAATCAATTAAAACATTAGAAGAATTGATGCCTTCAAACTGTGGTGCTGGAGAAGACTCTTGAGAGTCCCTTGGACAGCAAAGAGATAAAATCAGTCAATCCTAAAGAAAATCAACCCTGAATATTCATTGGAAGGACTGATGCTGAAGTTCCAATACTTTGGCCACCTGAGGCAAAGTGCTAAAAGACCCTGATGCTGAGAAAAATTGAAGGCAGGAGGAGAAGGGGACAGCAGACGATGAGATGGTTAGATGGCATCACTGACTCAATGGACATGAGTTTGAGCAAACTCCAGGAGATGGTGAAAGACAAGGAAGTCTGGCATGCTGCAGTCCATAGGGTTGCAAAGATTTGGACACAACTGAGCAACTGAACAAATAATCTATGAATTAATGATATACCCATTACCTTCCTATGAAGATTTCTGAGCTGAAGAAGGAAACCATAACCTAAGAACTGGGCCCATCAAAAGATAAATGGATCAAGTGCATAATGCATGGAAAAGAACAATGGGCTCAGAACTGCAAGACCACAGTCTGAGCCTTAACCCTGTCAATAACTAGCTGGTTGAGTGACCTCTTGTCATCTCCTGAGTCATTCCACCTCCCGTGATCTTATTTCCTCCTGTGCAGCATGAACAGATATTCTCTAAGACATGCCACTATTTGGGTGCTATGCAGTCAAGTCAAAATAGTTCAAGAAAAGGTTCCTTAAAGCTACACCTTTCTTTTCCTCTTTCTGTGTATGTGTGTTCAATGACTATTATTTAGGACTAAAACTTCCATCACACAATGTTATTATGAGTGGAGAAGATGTCAAACATCTGGTTCACCAAACAGACAAACCAAAAAACCCAAAGTCCAGTGGGTTCTCCTGGCAGTAATAAAAATGGAGCGGCCACTGTGGAAAACAGTTTGACCTTTCCACACAAAATTAAACATAGAATAATTAGCATATGACCCAGAACTTGGGTCATATGATCCATATGACATTCTACTCCTAGGTATATACCCAAAAGAATTGAAAGTCGGTATTCAAACAAAAACTTCTACATGAATGTTCAAAGTAGCATTATTCACAACTGACAGATGAGAAAGCAATCCAAATGATGAATGGATAGACTAAATGTGGTTATGTCCATACAATGGCATATTATTCAGTGATAAAAAGGAATAAAGTACTGGTACATGCTAACACATGGATGGATGAGCCTCAGAAACATGCTAAGTGAAAACAGCCATACACACAAGATCACATGTTGTGTGATTCCAGTTAGATAGGATATCCAGAATAGCTAAATCCACAGAGATAGAAAGCAGATTAGCAATCTTCTACCCATGACAGTAACCTTCTGAGCTTTAAGATATGGCCCTTGATATCATTACAGCCACCAAAATCTAAAAATATTCAAATCTACTACTACTAACATTTATCATGTACTTATATGCATGAGTTTAGAAAACCTGTCCAGGGCTGAATAATTTCTGTCAACTCTCCTCCACAAATTACAAGTGTTATGTTCTGTGAATGTGGCTAGTATTGATATAAAACTGTCTCAGAAACCCCTTACTTTCTTCACAAACACAATATATAACTCATTCAAAACTCCATATTGGCCCCATATTCCTCTCTTTAGACACGCAAGGGCTGTGCATGTCAAGCTCTATAGACGTACATGTAGTTTAAACACTCCAAACTTAGAAAAGCTATGCCTCTGACTGTGAAAAGAGTTTTGCTTAAAAATAGCAGTGTACTATTTTTAAGAGCTTTCTCCCATTCTCCTTCCCTTTGACATTGCCACACAGTCCCAGGAGCAGAGTGGCTGTGAGTTCCACATTCCAAGAAACTACACTGGTGTGCGGGGACAGGCATCCCCCATTAGGCTCACCACCAGCTTACCCAGCACACCTGCCCAGGACCTTCCAGACCAATAGCAAAGGCAAGCTTCACACTTTATAGAAATTGAAGACAAATCCTTGTTCGAACTGTTTTCTAAATGCTCAGTCAAATGGTTCATTTGATCAGCTTGTGATGCCTTTGTAAACAGCATCTAGGTTTTGCCACATGACATATAAAGCCCCAATGTGGTGCTAAAAGAACAGTTCACGATACACCTGTTAAAGAATAGCACCTGTATTTCACTCCATCCATATGTCTCCTTTATCACATCCCCCTCCTTGCTTTCTTTTTTCCAACAACCAAAGTCATGTAGGTTCATGTCAGAAAATTTGAAGAAAACAGAAACAAAGAAAAAAGAAAAATCACCCAGAGCCCCACAGTCTAAATGAATCACTATTAACATTTCAACCATTAATTTCTAATCTATGTCTAATGATTTAGCAAAGTTTTGATCTCCATTTTCCATTTTACTATCTTCCTCTACAATTGAGGTTGGTCTTTTGGGTAATAAATCGGAACTGTTTTTATATAAGACACTAGAGTTTATGCTACATGCTCAATAAAATATTTTTGGAATAGTACAAGCCCCTTAGAGAAAAAACAGCCTCTGTTTCATAATCACCTCTTTGCAAGTCCCAACTTATATGTCACCTCCACTGAGAAACCTTTCTAACTCTCCAGATCAGGTTAAGCCCCCATTTATGTGCTCCCATAACATCCTTTGTTTTTCTCTCATAGCATCTATCACACTTAACCATCTGGAGCATTTCAGCTATTTTCCCCTACTAGAGACAAGGTACTCCGAAGGATGTCACCAAGTCTGTCTTATTCTTCTCTGATTCTCCAACAGTTAAGAGAGTGTTTTTATGTAAAAGAGATTTAGCTAATAGTTAACAGATGGGTGGATGGATGAACCAATGAATCAATGAACCAAGGAACAAGCCTTCTAGGGATGTAATCCTGGACCAAGACTGACTGAAGAGATGACACTTGCGTGGACTGTAATTGCATGAATAAGAGCTGAGTTTATACTGGGATGAGTTTATACCTCTTTGGTCCTCCTTCTCAGACACCAGGACTCTGAGGAAAGATCTCTGTTTCGTATGGAGACTCTGCCCAGGGAACTTACCTGCTGTAATCCATGAAGCAGTGGGACTTCGGTTCTGAACAAGACGGAGTCACAGGGACTGAATTTACCTTTCTACTTGAAACAACTACAAGAAAAAAAAGATGAAGTATGATTTTCAGACATTGGGCAGGCAGCATAAGATAGTGATTCCTGAGATAAGAAAACAGGTACCGTGAGCCCTATGAATGCCCCCACCTTATTGCCTCCAGAGTTCCAGGCTACAACTCAGGAAAGAACAACCTAAGAGGCACTGATGTTCTCCCTGAGTTTCTTCGTTCACAACCTACAGAGTTGCCCAAGTGAAATTAAAAATTGGCTCCTGCACATGAAGAACAAGAAAAAAACAAAGAAAGAGGCAGACCAGTTCTGATTGGTAGATCGCACTTTTAATAAGCAAAAGAATTTACATATGACGCTTGTCTTGGGAGGCTGCAAGTGAGTAGACATCCACACAGCTCTCCAAAATCTTAACAGTTTACACAGAGGCTTTACATCCACAGTCTAGATGGTCTCAACAACACAGGGCTCTCCCGAGGCTGCTCCTTGAAGTGACTCCAGTTCAGAAGCAGTGCATGGACCACTCACTCCAGGGACAAGTCTCCAAATGCCTGGTCCAGCTGGCAGATCAAGAGGCAGTCAGGTCCTCTCGATGACCTCTTCCAACAGAGTGAAGGGGATGACTCATTAATCTTGAAAAGTCATGACAGCCAGTGATCACACGGCAGAATACCAGAGAAGGAGAGGGATGCAGAGAGAACTCCAGAGATCTGCAGAGGGTCCCCCCTCAAGTCTTTAGCTGAGTCCATGTAAGTGAAAAAATTACCTGAGGATATGGGAAGAATCCCCTGGAGAAGGGAACGGCTACCCACTCCAGTATTCTTGCCTGGAGAATCCCCATGGACAGAGGAGCCTGGCGGGCTACAGTTCAGGGGGTCACAAAGAATCAGACATGAATTAGCAGCTACCACACACACACGTGGGAAGAATCACCTAGAGGGATCAGAAGGAACAATTCAGAGTGCTCACACAGGACTCCTGTCCTCAAGGGTCAAGGTGGAAAATCATCGTAATTCACAGGGAGTGGGTAGAATATTAAAGGGTAGTGACCAAAAAAGGGCCCTAGTCCACAGTGTGTTCTGGCCCCACCAGGCTCAACCCATTCAAGTAACGTGACTGTGTACTATAATAAAGCTCCATAGTATTTATAAGAATACAAAAACATCCAGCACCCAATAAGAGAAAATTCACAGTAGGTAACATCCAATAAATGATGATTAGGCTTGTAAAGAAGCAGGAATAGAGGAGGAGAAAACAGCATTGGGAGAGATAGTATCCAAGGGAGGAAACAACATGAAATCATGACAGACCATCTAACACCACCATTAGAGAGAAAATACGGCATTAAACACTAGAGCAAACGTTCAGATTTGTAAACTTTCTCCACCGTTTCCTAGATAAATCTAACACAAAAACTTACTTTTATAACCACTGGTTCTTCTTATGTTTACTTATGCTCTTCCAAGGATTGAAAGAATTCAGATGTGTGTACATAGAGAATGCTTAAATAAAGGCAACAGGAGGTTTTCTATTTCAGATGATCAAGCCATCAGCACATCTAACACCCCTCAAGAAAACAAAAACGAACAACTCCCACTACACAGAAAGAAGAGACTGGTATTTTGAAAGAATGGCTACAGTCTAACCAGTATTTGCCTCCAAAGCTTCCGCCCATCAGTCCTGAATTTTGGACTTGTTTTTTCTTTGCTAGCAGCTTTCATAACATGATTCAAAGAGGATGGATTTTTCATCAGTTAAGTGACATATCATGTTGCCCTAACGTGTCATAAATTTCCAGGATTTCTCAATATCTTGTCATGATGAACCCAAATTTAGCAATATTATCAGCCTGTGTCTCTACATATCAAGATACTTAATGTTTGTGCCAATAACTGAAATTTATCGTTTCTTGAATTTAATGGACTCAGTGCCATTGCTTCTTTCAGATTGTTTCAGCAAGACTAAACTTTTTGAAGTCAATAAACCATTTCCTGTCTTGAAAATAAACTTCAACCATTCTCTCTCAGGTTGTCTCCATGGCCAAATTATTGTTCTTCACCTCTTGCAATGTGCGTTTTGGAAAAGGACTATACTTTGGATTTTACTCACTGAGGCCTGAGTCTCTGAAATGGTCCAAAGTGTGACAAAATAATTACTAAAGCTATGACTCTAAAAATAAGGACACAGTGACAAAAATACTCTTTGGCTAAATGAAAGATGCCATACAAATATGCAGTGTCTATTAATGTATCACTCTTCTGAGGGACAGACAGTCAAAGAAAATCATGCCTTTGACAGTTGTCTGCTACCCAACTCAGCTGAAGAGTCTTTGACAGCACCAGTGGAACAAGGGCTGCAACATATTGGAGGAAGGGATGATCAAGAAAGCTTGAAATCAAAGGGCAGATCAACAAAGGAAGGAGTAGACCAAAAGCATGAGGAGTTATGGGAATGGGAACTATACACACCACAAATTACAGCATCGGTAGAGAGAACGAGGGAACACATCAAAGTGTCAGGCACAACTCTCTTTTGTGAATTCCCAGTGGCTCTGAAGACCCACATGGCCAACAGAGTCAATAAGAAGGGCAGGGTACATGGCTTCTGCTATGGTCCTAGCTATGGGTTAGGACCTTGCGTGAGAGAGTAGTCTTGACCATCACTCTGACAACATGTGGGCTGATGATACCTAACTAGGAACACCATAACATGACTGAGGACATTTAAAAGATGGATTTTCACAGAGGCGGGATGAAGACAGAAATAAATCCTAACATCTGATGAATCACAATGGGACCAAAGAAACCCAAATTTATGCGTGTCTGTGTACACACACACAAACCCCTCAGTCCACTAAGACAGAAAGCCCTCAAGTTGAAGACTTACTGCTTGCTAAAACTGACTTTTCTTGTAAGATTTTCTAAAATCTTCTGAGGAAAGAAAGTAGCCTGAGTCAGAGGAGTTCTTATTTTGAAAATCATACGTGCCAATATGCTTCTATCTCAGGAAATGATGAAGCTATATGACCCCTTCCTCTGACTTTAAGACACATTGAATGAAATTCAGTGGAGACAGGAGACGAAAAAAAAAGCAACAAAAGTAAGAAATGAGAGATTATTTCTCACATCTTACCATGTCTCCCTCACTAAACTCTAAGCTCCAAATGGCAGAGACAATGTTTGTTCTGCTGAATACTGAATATATAGTGCCTAACACAATGCCTGATGCATAGTAGGTATTCAGTGAATCCTTATTAAATAAATAAGGATGTAATGTTACATAGAACAGGAGGACATGATAAAATCCTCAGTCCTTCAAGGTAGAAATAATACTGGAGGTTGAATTAGTTAGAATTAGTTTGGCTCTGAGTAAAACAGAAATCCAAAATCCGAGTGGCTTAAACGAGACAGAATTTTATTTCACATCCACTTCTTTAGAGATGTCTGGGTGAACACAATGTTAGGGCAGGTATCCTGTTTCCACAAAGTGTGCAGGGACCACTGCCACCCCATCCTCTGCTAGCCACTAGGTCTGGCCCTTCTCCTCAAGGTCCAATATGTTTAATGTTAGAGTTCCTGCCACTACATCTTCATTCCATACAGAGGCAGAAGGATAGAAGGGAGGAAGGAACAAAAATAGCACATTACTTGAGAACCTAAACCATGCTTTCAATTACACTGATTAATCAAAGCTTACTCACACATAACTACAAAGGGAGACTGGGATATTCAGCCTTTTAGCCAGAAAGCAGTATTCCAGTTTAAAATCTTTTATGAAAAAAAAAAAAAAGAGAGAGGGATAATAGACACAGGGCATTTTCTACTATAATCCGAGTACTAATTAAAATCTTCTCCAGAAAGAAAGGAGAGAAAATAGAAATTCCTGGGTCAGGAAGATCCCCTGGAGAAAGAAATGGCAACCCACTGCAGCCTTCTTGCCTGGAGAACTCCATGGACAGAGGAGTCTGGCAGACTACAGTGCATGGGGTTGCAAAGATTTGGAATGACTGGGCATCTGAGCATACACAAGGCTCATTACTCCTTTGTTTCTTCTTTGTTTCTTCTAATATTTCTCCTTTGTTTCTTCCAGTATTCCAAGAAGCAAATTCTCTTGAAATATACTTAAGGACTGAAAAAATAACTAACCAATTGACAGACCTCTCAGCTAACAAAAGATGGAAGAAAAGGAGTAGATTTTTCCCTCTTTGTTCCATTTTTTAAAAAATCTCAGCAAGGACTGCTTGAGCTCAGGAAATCAGCCATCTCCATGTTTTTCCTCCCAGTGATGCTGGGATCTGTCAGATTGGTGGGAGTTTGAACTAGACTATTCTTTGACCCTGCCAGTCCTTGCCTATCACCAACCCCTTCCAAATGATGCAACTTGCCTACGGCTCAAGATGTTTTTTCGCTGCCTCCAGAGGGGGAAAATGATAATTCCAGCTCACAATAAGGCGGGCATTCTTGAATGCTACATTTACTACTGACCAATAATAGACCAAACCAATCATTGTAGTAAAAACAAAACTGGCCCAGAAATCGTAACAGGTCCCTAACACCATTTGTTTGTTTCTTTATTCGTTTTTCCACACATGATTTTAGCTGATGGTATCCAGCTGAATATTTCTTAGAAAACAAAACCACTACAAAGAAAAAACATTGAGGCTATATCTTAAGTCTGAAAATTTTAATAAATATCTGAGAGCAATTTGAAATGTGAAGTCCTGAATCAAAGAGAACTGAAAGGATTTTTTGAAAAATAAAAAAGGTTGGTCAGCCATACCATCTTTGAATCTTCCTGGTGACACCTGGTGACCAGGACAGGAAGAGCAAAATTTTAAGTGACGTTCTTCAAACTCCTCATCCTCATCCTCAATCTAGTTACAAGGGGAAAACAGACATTCTAGTGGCCAATCAAATGTCTCCCCTCAACTCCCACTATGTGTGCATGGCAAGTCTCATCAGTCATGTCCAACTCTGCCACCCTATGGACTGTAAGCTGACAGGTTTCTCCATCCACGGGATTCTTCAGGCGAGAATACTGGAATGGATTGCCATTTCCTACTCCAGGGGATCTTCCCAATCCAGGGATTAAAGCTGAGTCTCTTGCATCTCCTGCCTTGGAAAGCTGGATTTTTACCACTAACACCACTCCGCTATAAAGATTATAAAACCATAAGAGACTGACAAAGCTCTCTGCTCTACATTAAAGGTCAAAACTTGCTATCCTAAACACTAGGGTGTTTGGGTGGAATGACAGGAATGATGGACTTCCTAATTTGAGAATATGTACACTCACAGGGTCAGGATGGGGAGCAGGGTCTTAAAAGATGAATCCCATCCAAGGATAGTATTCAATGTACTTAGCAAGTGGCATCACACAGGCAACAGCCTATTAGAAATTGCACTGGCCAAAGCACCAACTCTGGGACCAAGAAGCTGTCTGATGAGCCAGGCATTAACCTTTTAGCTCCTTTTTTTCAATACAGCAAACTTTGTGCATGTTCAGTTATGTCTGATGGCTTGCAACCCATGCTCTCTAGCTCCTCTGTCCATGGAATTCTCCAGGCAAGAATACTGGAGTGGGTAGCCATTCTCTTCTCCAGGGATCTTCTCAATCCAGGGAATAAACCTGGATCTCCTGCATTGCAGGCAGATTCTTCACTGTCTGAGCCACTCTAACTTTAATCATGTCCTTTTGTGATTATACCCTGGTCTCCTCTGGATGGATAAATTAGATTGGAATATGCTCTAATGTCTTCAACCTGCACATTTAAATCAGTGTCACTTTAATTTTCACTTGTGAATGTGTGTGAATAAGATTATAAAATTATTAAGAGGGGAAAAAACATAACAGAAAGACAGGCTTATGGGTGACACCAATCACAATGACCAAGAGATACTGTCTTAATTATTTTAAGAAAAAGCAAATTCCCTTCAATAGACTTCTATATTCTATATATTCTATTACACAGTAATTCTTCCTCTTTTTTCCTTTGTAGATTTTCATTTTTAATAAAAGTCTTATTTGAAAATTTCAGAAAGGATTACAACTAAAGAAATATAGTTTTTACTTCCTATAATTAATGAGTCTAACATTGTGTCTCTGGCTTGTTCTCTCATTCCTCATGTTATTCTTTCTTCTTCATCTTACATGTCTCTTTTATCTGAATCTGTTTCCTATTAATCACTTGTTTTTTCTTAAGATGAAGTTCACATAACATAAAATTCACCATCTTAATGATTTTAAACTGTACAATTCAGTGGCGTTTACTGTACTCATGATGTGTGTGCATCTCTATCTAATTTCAAAATGTTTCGATCATTCCAAAAAGAAATCTTATACCCATGAAGCAGTCACTACCCACTTCCCTCTCCCTACTCCCAGACCTTATAAACCACTAACTTGCTTTCTGCCTCTACAGATTTGCCCATTCTGGACATTTCATATCAGTGAAATGATAGAAGAAATGGCCTTTTATGTCTGGCTTCTTTCATTGGACATAATGTTTGGAGATGCACCCATCTATCAGTACTTTTCTGTGGCTGAATAATATTCCACTGTATGGATATACCACATTTGTTTATCCACTGCCTGGTTGCTGGACATTTGTAATGCTGGGGCTGGGAGTCTGTGAACCAGCTTCCAGAACTCCCCACCACAGTCTGTGAAACTCCACCAAAACGGGGCACTAGAAGAAGACTGAAAATCTGGAGGAAAAAAAAGAAAGAAACTCATTCATTCCTGTTTCCTTTTGATTTCCCATTTCTTCCCAGCACCATCCTACCAACACCTTTGAACCTCAGAAGCAGTATATTTTTTGTACCAGGAGAAGCTGAATTCAATTGAATCCAGTTTGCGGGGCTTTTTTTTTTTTTAATGCTTGCAGACTAGTCCTATCAAATTTTCTGGAAGACAAAAGGACGCTCTGTCTCTCCTCACTCCTCAAAGGTGTGGGTCCCAGCCCAAGAAAGTTCCTCCTCTAAATTTCTCAGTTTTAGTAATTCCAAGATTTTCCTTCATTTCCCAACCCAAGAACTGATAGATTCTTGCTAGTGCTCCTTTCTGTGATATCTTGTTTTATTGAAGTATGTATGTACATATATATGTGTGGGTGTTAGTTGCTCAGTCATGTCCAACTCTTTGCAACCCCATGGACTGTGGCCCTCCAGGCTCCACTGTCCATGGGATTTTCCATGCAACAACACTGGAGTGGGTTGCCATACCTTTCTCCAGGAGATCTTCCCAACCTAGGGACTGAACTTAGATGTCCTGTATTGCAGGCAGATTCTTTACCGTCTGAGCCACCAGGGAAGCCATATATATATATATATATTTATATATGCATACAGCCCTATATATATTCATATATATTTATGGATTCACATATGAATTCATATATAGAGAGAGATTCACATATATATATGGATTCGTATATATTTTTTCATATTCTTTTCCATTATAGATTATTTCAAGATACTTATATAGCTCCCTGTGCTCTAAGATCTTATTGTTTATTTCATGTACAGTGGTGTGTATCTGTTAATCCCCAATTCTCAACTTATCTCTCTCCCTCTTCTCCCTTTGGCAACCATAAATCTGCTTTCTATGTCTGTAAGTCTATTTATGTTTTGTAAATAAGTTCATTTATATCACCTTTGCAGATTCCACATGTAAGTAACACAATATTTACCTTTCTCTGTCAGACTTGTTTCACTTTGTATGATAAGCTCGAGGCCCCTCAATGCTGCTGCCAATGGCATTATTTCCTTCTTTTTTGTGAGTCACTAATATCCCAGTGTGTATATCCACCACATCTTCTTTATCCATTCATCTGTTGATTTATTTATTTAGGCTGATTCCATGTCTTGGCTATCATAAATAGTGTTGCAATCAACACTGGAGTGCATGTGTCTTTTCAAATTAGAGTTTTCATCTTTTCTGGATATATGCCCAGGAGTGGGATTCCTGGATTACATGATTCCTGGATCAAAAACTCTAGTTTTAGTTTTTGAAGGAAACTCTATACTGTTTTCCATAGTGTTTGTACCAGAGCACATTCCCAGCAACAGTGTAGCAGGGTTCCCTTTTCTCCACACCCTCTCCAGTATTTAGGATGCCATTCTTATCAGTGTGAGGTGATACCACATCATAGTTTTGATTTGCATGCCTCTAATAATTGGCAACACTGAGCATCTTTTCATGTGCCTGTTGGTCATCTGTATGCTTTCTTTGGAGACATAGTTTATTTAGGAAATTGGGTTTTCCTTCTGTGCTATCTTAGTGCTCTTTGTTTGCTTTTTCAATTTTCTAATACTCTCTAACAATTGTTTACATTTAATTCTCGCTATTAAAATAATGGGAGTGGCTCTGTCTCCTGACTGGACCCTGATGGATACAGTTCCCCAGCTAATTGCCTGCTGGCCCTATTTCTCTCCAATAGGAATGGAAGTTCTCAAAATTGCTGCTGAGAAGCTGGTTTTCCTCAGTGGGAAGCCAGCAGCCACTGTGTATTAATACATTGAGAAATCTAATCTCATGCATTCTCCTAACCCTTGTGTGAACTGGTGTGACTAAAATCTTCAGGAAAAGACATCTGAAGAATAGCAAATTGAAAAAGACATAGAGTAGATTAGTGTTATCCTGGCATGGAGGTGGGAGCAGGGATTGACTGCAAACAGGCATAGAGGGATGTTTTGGGAGTAGAGTGTGTTTTAACACTGGATTGTGATGATGGGTCCATAAATTTACTAAAAATCATTGGACTGTTCACTTCAATGGATGAATTTCAGATATAAATTAAAGCCCAATAAAGCTATTTTTATCATCAGTCTTTTAAAACTAACATAAAGGATCTTTGTGATCAAGGTCTATCATTGAGTGAGAGGGTCATTTAGACCAGGATGCTAACTCATGAAAGACCTCAAATTTAGATTTCCACAGTTATCTTCAAATCAAATCTGACATATAGTCACAGAAATGCACTGAGAAAATTCGAAGGACATGTTCATTCCCAACATTAATTATTAAAATATAACCACAGTTTTGTAACTGTAGGTCTCTCCTTATCTGAGCTATCTTCAACATCTCATAAATACATATTAATGGCATGGGATTGCTCTCTTTGCTATCTGAGCTGAATTCTAAGGTGTTCCAAGTCAAAGACATACAAGGGAGGCTACAACAGTTAACACTTACTAAGCATCTACTATGGAACATGGAAAAACTCTTTGCTTTACATCATCATTTAAGCTTATTTTACAATAGCAACACCTATGTGATGGGCTTCCCTGGTGGCTCAGATGGTAAACAATCTGCCTTCAGTGCAGGAGACCTGGGTTCAATCCCTGGATTGGAAAAATCCCTTTGAGAAGGGAATGGAGACCCACTCCTGTATTCTTGTCTGGAGAACTCCATAGACAGAGGAGCCAAGTGGGCTACAGCCCATGGAGCCGCAAAGAGTCAGACACGACTGAGCAACCAACACTTTTCATGTGATGGGCATTCCAATGCAAACATTTATACAGAAGAAAACTGAAGCACTTAAAAGTGAAATAACCTGCATAAGATGATGTACTCAGTAAGTAGGCAATCCAGCTTTTTGCACATGAAATGACCTTTTCATGAAAACCTTGGTGCCTCTTTCAGTGAGGCATTTCTGAGGGCTAAGAGAGACCTGGACCTTTAAATGAGCAAGAATACTAGTTAAATCAACTTAAAAAGCACATTATTGTTTAAGATTGTATGAAATATGAAGTTCAAAGTCTTTAAGAAGGTCTCAAATTGTCGGTGACCCACAATGTATTTAACATAATATTGAAGGTAGGTATTTCCCCTTAGTTTCTTTAGGTTCTTTTTTTGTAATGCTATATAGATAGATAGATAGATATGCTATATATATATATATATTTAATTTTCACAATGTTGAGTTGGTTTCTGCCATACAACAATGAGAATCAGTCACAATTACACATATATGCCCTCCCTCTGAAGCCTCCCTCCCTTCTCCCCATCCCATCCCTCAAGAGAAAAACTAGTGTATTAGCACATAGATACAGAATCTAGAAAAATGGTATTGACGAGCCTATTTGCAGGGAAGGAATGGAAACACAGATGCAGATAATGAACTTGTGGACACAGTGGTGGAGGGAGGGCGTGGGACAAATGCAGAAAGGAGTATCAACATATATACATGATCATACAGAAAACGGAGAGTTGGCAAGAAGTCTTTAGGTTCTTTTCATTCAAATGCTTGGCAAAACTTTACATCATGTTGTTTTATAGTGTTCTGTGCTGACAAGTGTATTCTGAGAAAATACATTTCTTTTATTCCAAACCTACAAAAGCAACACTGTGCATTTTTGTCTTTGGTAGTCCCTGTGGTTGTGACTATGTATTTGAAGTTGCTGCTCTCCCGGGGTTGCCTAAGCCAAGATGATCAACTTCAAAAATACATCTGAAGACAAAATGCATCTTTTCAATTGAGAAAAACAACAGAAAGTATAAACAGTATATTTTAAAAACACACAATTTTTTTTTAATTATTAAGGGAATTTTTCAGAGTTTGTTTTGTCTTTTTTTTTTCTTTTCTTTGCATTGAAATGAACGCTGCCATATTTTAAAAGAGAAATAAAATAAAATAAAAACTGCTTGTTTTTATTTTATTTTATTTTCTACTTGGGGTTCAAGTCCATCCATGAACGAATTTTCAACAGAAATTTGAATATAGATCCCTAATCCCAATACTTTACAGATATCATGAATATTTTTTAACATTTTACCACAGAAAAATGATATTATCTTAGGATAGATAGTCCATAATTTGATTTAAAATGTTAAAATGAAATCCCCATCTGTGGCTAAAGGCTAACGGCCATATCCACTTGGTGCTTTGATTCTCGAAAAGGTCACTGTGACAGAATTGCCATGGCCTACAAAAGTTCACATTATCCACCTTGGGTGAGGGACATCATGATGCAATAGTTGGTGAGGCTCAACTAAGGCTATTTCCACTAAAAAAATAAATAACTTTTTTAATGAAAATACTGTCAAAGGTTACCTCAGAGAAGTTGGCTAAGGAGTTGAAGAGACAGACAAAGGAATTTTTACTTTTCATATTCTATTATTCTGTGCTTAAACTTTAATGAGATTGCTAAAACTTTTATTTTATCGTGGGCATGCACCACTTTGTTAATGAAAGAAGTAATTACTTTTAAAAAGGATTATTTCCAAAGAAGAAACAAAAAATGACTCAGGAAGAGTCACATAATTTTTAAAGAAATTTTTCATTACAAGATGGATAATGCAACCCCAGGAGACATATGCTCCCTGGGGTAAAATTGCAATTATCAATAAAAGCAAAAGAAGAAGCAGTTTTAATGCCTAGAGGAAAAAAATACAGAGTATGTGGCCTGTGGCTTTTAAGTAAATTGGTGAAATTACAAGTACACACAATAAGATGAGGAGCCTGTGTCAGAGTATAAGCGAACCCACAGCTTCCATCTACAAAAGAATCTTGCTATGGAAAATAAATAAATCAAAGGAGTGGAAAAAGTGTGTTTGATGACTAAATTGATTTACACTCTGATACAAATTGGTCTCAATTGTTCGGGCACCAGAGACCTCACTCTGAGTAGCTCTGGAACCTACAAACAAAGAAATGGAAAAAAAAAGGTTTAGATTGTGAGTCAGCTGGGGCTCAATGGAGGACACAGAAATCACTCTAGACATTTCAAGTAGGAAAAGGACTTAATACAGGAATTCTGTGCACACAGAAATGTTGGAAGGCTAGAAGCATAGGTGTAAAGTCAAAGAGGCACCACTTAGTTGAAGAACCTCCACCATAGCTCCAATCCAGAGATCAGGAAGCTTTCCTCACTGCCCCTACCACCTCTGCTTCTTAACATTCATGGAGCTGGTGGCTAGACAGAGGACTGCTGAGCCTGGTCAGTGCAGTGACCTCCAGGCCCCAGTGAGCTTGCTTGACAGCTAAAGTGAAAGAAAGAAAGAAAGTCAAGTCACTCAATCATGTCCCACTCTTTGCAATCCCATGGACTGTAGCCCACCAGGCTTCTCTGTCCATGGGATTTTCCAGGCAAGAGTACTGGAGTGGGTTGCCATTTCCTTCTCCAGGGGATCTTCCTGACCCAGGGATGGAACCCAGGTCTCCTGCATTGCAGGCAGACGCTTTACCCTCTGAGCCACCAGGGAAGCAAAGTGACCTCCATCTCTCTTCTGCCTCCCAAATCTCATACCAATGTACCTAAATGAAACAATCTGTCTTGCAACCTTCCCTGGCTTCAAGGAAGCCTGGCAAAAGTAATCATTAGCTTTTCAGTCCCTGAAGAATAAAAATATTTGTAGAAGAATGTAGGAAGAGAAGGCAATGATAACTGACTATACCTAACCTGGTAAGAGATATTTTGTAAAAATGAGTCTTCAAACACATGAAGGGCATTATCGCAGAAGAAAAACTAGACTTATTCTGAGTGCAGCTGAGAGCAGGCTAGAACACTTAATCTGCCCTGGTGTATCTTCCTAAATGGGCGTTCTCTGGAATCCACATCTTTGGGTTGGGACAACTTCTGCTCTGAATATGTTCATTCTGGGGCCCAGGCTGAAGGGGCAATGGCTATTCAGGGAATGATCAGCTCATAGAGATCAAGCCAAACTACACAAGCAGCTCACAACACATCTACCAACATTCCCTTGTCAAAAGCAAGTCACATGACCAAGTTCAATACCAGTGGAAAGTATACTCCACCCACAATGGAATACCACTGAAATATTACACAGCAGAGGGATGTACTATTGGAGGGAAGTCAAGAATTGGGGCCAATTATCCAATCTACAACAATTTCCAAAGTCTTTTCTAATGCTACTGCTTTGCATTCTGTAATTCAATGACAGAGATTCATGAAAATATGTGAACTACTTCAATTCTCCAGTTGCCCACTTTCTTGCCCTCAAAAGACCACAAATAATTAATGTCAAACTGATCCTTTTCTTAACCCTTTGTATCTCAAGGGGAGAGTTTTCTGTCTCTAACCAAGACCCATTTTCAATCTCTCCTCTAAATTTCAACCCCCAATCTCAGAGACTTTGATTCATCCCTATTTCCTCTTCTCCTCTCCTAAATCTTCACCCTGGCTCCTTACCCAACACACCTCAAGCATTTGGCCTATGATATTAAAAATAAAACCTCTCTCATGGCCTTATATCTCCTCTTGCACTCTGCAGCACTTTCTGAAATCTGGCCCAAAGTACTCACACAAGGAACAAAGACATATTCACCAAGTCTGCCATTTATTGTTGGAGGCTTGTGGTGAGGCACAAGAAATAGCATTCCTGTTCCCTGCCTGAGTTCCACATCACATGAGAAAGATGAAGCTAACGTTGAAGAAATGTGGCTTAGATGTGAGAGCCAGAACCACCTATCGACTTCCCATGCCCTCAACACCAGCCAACGTGAGGACAGTTTGAGTCTGCAAGGAACACACACTTCACCCAAGTTTCTGGCTTAGTGTTACAGGTAAAAGAGGAAGGAGAAATGTACAAACCCCATCCTACTTCTTGATTAGTTCTGTTAATGGAGATAAATGGACCAATAGCAACAACCTAAGACCCGAGAAAAAGATGCAGAAATAGTTGTAAAGTGTCTGGGTAAATTGTCCTTCATGGAGACTAGAGGACTGGAACAGAACCCTCTGAGAGCTACTTTACAGGTCTTTAATTTCATTGAGTTCTCTGGGATATTTACAGTATTGTTCCTTCTGGAATAAAGCTTTTATCCACTTAACTTCTCAGAAACCCTCATTTCTAGGTTTTCCTCTTAATACTCTGAGCCGTTCTATTTGATCTCTTTAACGGGAGTGATCATGGGGATACTTCCTGTTTTCCAATTCTGCAATGTCCCTTGGAAATCCCATCCACTCCTGTAACTTTCACTGTCACTCATATGCTACAGACCCATATAACTGGGTATTTATCTGCCTACCAGACATTTCACCTCAAGGATGACCATCTATATCTCAAATACAAATGTCAGAGCAAATCTGTCATCTTTTCCCAAAGCAAGCTTTCTCTTCTATTGTCTCTGGCTTTGTGAGTGGTACTAACATTTACCCAGCATCTAGGTCAAAAACTTTTAACATCCTGACTCCTCTCTCTTTTCTCCCCATCTGCCCTCTCTACCACATTAGCAGGTCCAATGAATTTCATTTCCTAAATATCTTTCAAGTCAGCCCCCCTCCCTCAGCCTCCATTTCTACTAGCCCGTGCCTTGGTTGGAACCCTCGTATCCATTCAAACGTAATTTATTATAATAGTTCCTCAACTATTACACCCAATTTCAACTTCCTTAAGGTGGACCTCTTTTGCTTGAGGTTGTTTGTTCTCTTTTATTTTTATTTTCTTTTTTCCCAGTCTAACAATAATTACCTCTTCCTTTGTTAGCAGCATGACAATTTTGCTAAATGAATATAAGGTGCCAGCATGTTTTCTTTTAAAAAATTATTTTAAATCCATGATGTATGTGTGATGTATATGGCAGATCCCCGACAGTGGAAATATTTGAGTAACCAGAACTGTCTATTGTTTAATAATGGTGGTGAATAGAAATGATACAGGATATGTTAAGGGTGAGAGAACTTTTTTAGTTCCAACTTTTTTAGGCCCAATAAAGGATTTCATAATAAAAATTAAATACATCAAACCAGATGATCAATGATTCTCTACCTTCTTCTTCTTTGTCACTAGTAATGATTTAATATCCTCGGGGCTCAACTGTGCCATTTCTGTGGGTTTTGTTTCAAGCAGACATGGTTCCTTTGAGTAGAACTATATCTGTTACAATATCCAAGTTAGTGAAACCCACTCCATAAACTTGTGCTATACAAATCTGTGCTTTCATCTCTGTAACGCCCCCTGAAACACTTTTCTATCAAAGTAACATTTACCCTAGATGTGTTGAAACCCACCAAACACAAAGTACTCACTTTAGTCTGTCACACACTGCTTCCTCCACCTTATATACTAGAAGGAAGTCCTTTGGTTTGAAAGCTTTTCCAGTGTTTGAGAAAATAAATCACTTTCAAGTTTCGGGTGAATATTTTCAAAAGCATTTTACAAAGGGTTTTAATGACACCACTGTCTCTCTTCCCCCAGCCTCAGCTCAAACCTGATTCTGAGCTCTTTAAATTCAATACCAAGCTTAGATTTTTAGATTTTAGAGCAGAAAGAATTTTCGTTTCCATCTCAATCCCACCTACTCACTTTACAGCCGAAGAGACAGAGACCAGGAAAGAGCAAAACAGTTGCTCAGGGTCTTGATGTGGTTGACATGACTGAGATTTATTTCCCTAATAGTCTCAGGATTTTGAACAGCAGGGGTTTCTCTGACCCTCGGACTCTGGCACCTGTCTCGCCTGATGCCCTGGCTTCTGGCGCTATCTCAGCTGCCACTCATGATCACCCATAAAAGGCCACCTGTGGCCTCTTTTCCTTAAATCTGAAGAGCTCTCTTCAAGCCTTTCTCAGAGAAAGGAGCCGTTGTGGGTGAGGCTGGGGAATTTCTGCTAAGGCTGAGCAGTGAGCCACTGTTTCTGGTGGCTTATACCCCTTATCAAAAAGAACAACCTGGTGTAAATAGATGTTGCCAAAGCCAGTGGCTCAGAGAGGCAGCTGGTATCCAACTTGAAATATAAGTGACACTCTGGTGGCCTAATGTAACTGGGAGGAAGGGGGGTGTCGAGGGGGGGATGGAAGATGATAGCATCATAATTTTCTCTTCCAAAAACACAAAAATAAAATGATTAATCCCCCCATTCCTTTCTGGAAACCCCCCCCCTACACACACATACTAACACACACAACAATAACCACTACCTGTCAAGACTGTATATTATCACCCTGCTTATTTAACTTCTATGCAGAGTACATCATGAGAAACGCTGGGCTGGAAGAAGCACAATCTGGAATCAAGATTGCTGGGAGAAATATCAATCACCTCAGATATGCAGATGACACCACCCTTATGGCAGAAAATGAAGAGGAACTAAAAAGCCTGTTGATGAAAGTGAAAGTGGAGAGTGAAAAAGTTGGCTTAAAGCTCAACATTCAGAAAATGAAGATCTTGGCATCCAGTCCCATCACTTCATGGGAAATAGATGGGGAAACAGTGGAAACAGTGTCAGACTTTCTTTTTCTGGGCTCCAAAATCACTACAGATGGTTTTTGCAGCCATGAAATTAAAAGACGCTTACTCCTCAGAAGGAAAGTTATGACCAACCTAGATGGCATATTCAAAAGCAGAGACATTACTTTGCCAACAAAGGTTCGTCTAGTTAAGGCTATGGTTTTTCCTGTGGTCATGTATGGATGTGAGAGTTGGACTGTGAAGAAGGCTGAGCACCAAAGAATTG
>NW_011494898.1:4785766-4856235 GCF_000754665.1 Bison bison bison
GAGTTGACTCACTGGAAAAGACTCTGATGCTGGGAGGGATTGGGGGCAGGAGGAGAAGGGGACAACAGAGGATGAGATGGCTGGATGGCATCACTGACTCGATGGACGTAAGTCTGGGTGAACTCCGGGAGTTGGTGATGGACAGGGAGGCCTGGCGTGCTGTGATTCATGGGGTCGCAAAGAGTCGGACATGACTGAGCAACTGAACTGAACTGATTCTAGCCAGCTATCATTTTGAGATTTTGCTATATATTTACATCTATTAATCTGGGGACATGGGACAAAGACATAGTATGATTTCCTCTGAGTATCTGAATATTCCTACTTTTTCTAGAGTCATCATCTTTACTTTGTATCCTAAACTATAAGGAATATACATGAAACACTGAGATTGCAAGAGTTAGCCTTCTTCTTGCAGCAAACAAGAAGTGCAAGTATTCATTTTCCAATTCTTTTTTCAGTCACCCAAGAAGACAAGCAAGGTATAGAGCCCAGCTCAAAGAATCTATAAAGAAGAATGCTATACTATTACACCATGAAATGTGAAATGAGGTATACCTGGAGGCAATGATGCCCCCATCACTGGAAATAATCAAGTAGGGAGTGAACAAATAGTTGATCAAACCTTTGTTAAAAGGGGTTGTTAGCATCCAGCCGAGGGTTGGAAGAGACGGTGTTTCAGTTGCCTTCGAACGCTGAACTCCTTAGGCCCAGTTGTGGTTATGTGCTGAGAGCAGTTGGAGCACTGATTGGAAAGTAGACTACGGATGAAAATGTATCAAGTGTAGGACAAGCCTTCATGGAAGCTGGTAGGGTGGATTCCAAGGAGACACCAGCTCTACAAATCAAAACATCAAGGCAATAAGTCCTTGCTTTAGTCAGTATTTATCTTTCAGGTTAATCTGCCTGGAGGTTGAACAAAAAAAAGAATTAAGTGCTCCTGGCTGTCTTCTCCATATACATAATCAATTAAGCAATGCAGGTTAGATTGGTGTCTGGCTGCATAAAAATTGACTATCGGGGCTGTTCTTTTTCAAAGAACATCCAAAAGGCAAAACGGACTAAAGAGCTTGTAAAAAGTCTTTCTGAGAATCGAGTACAATTGTAGCCAAGGCGAACAATTGTCACTGAACTCGGCAGCAGCCAATGGAGAGAGCCTACTTGTGTTTGTGAACTGACTAGTTAATACTGTTGCAAAGCATCATTGATCCTAGACAGTGTGAATGGGAACTAGGCTGAATACTTTTACTTCTTTTTCCTTTCCCATCACAAACCAATAGTTTGGGAATAAATGGACATCATTGTTTTGTAGGTAGATACTCCATGTTATTTGAAAAGTATCCCTCTCACTAAACAACTTCCTTCTTTCACAGAGAAAACCTGGCAGATGAAACTGGTTTCAGAATCAAGGCCTGTGATCCAAGAGAAGGTCATCTAATATAACAAGGGCCAAAAATATTCATGTAGGCCAGGAACAGGAGTCATGCATTTGTAAATAGCAGGGGATATTTTATCATTGACATGGTTCAGAATTGCTAATGCATGGTGATAATCAAGCAGATGAACTTTTTGTCAGCTTTTTGATATATTATCCTTCTCATAGAGACAAATGATTGTTTCATGGCCACACTAGGTCTTCCCCCACCCATGATAAGACACCATTTGTGAGCATCTTCCAGCCCATCTCCCTCATAATATCTCTCTAACATACCTCCTTTTAAAGGAATATCCCATATCTGCCTGCTGGTCCTCATAGTCTCTTACTTTGCTAACTGGTATAATGAACAAAAAGATTTGAGAAGTGGAAGAAGCCAAAGATAAGCCAGGGGATTTTTTTTTTTAATTGAAAAGAGATACACAGTTTAGTTCAGTTGCTCAGTCGTGTCCAACTCTTTATGACCCCATGGACTGCAGCACGCCAGGCTTCCCTGTCCATCACCAACTCCCGGAGCCTACTTAAACTCACGTCCATTGAGTTGGTGATGCCATTCAACAATCTCATCTTCTGTCATCCCCTTCTCCTCCCATCTTCAATCTTTCCCAGCATCAGGGTCTTTTCCAACGAGTCAGTTCTTCTTATCAGGTGGCCAAAGTATTGGAGTTTAAGCTTTAGCATCAGTCCTTCCAATGAATATTAAGGACTGATTTCCTTTAGGATGGACTGGTTGGGTCTCCTTGCTGTCCAAGGGACTCTCAAGTGTCTCTCCAACACCACAGTTCAAAAGCATCAATTCTACTACACTCAGCTTTCTTTATAGTTCAACTCTCAGATGCATATATGACTACTGGAAAAATCATAGCTTTGACTAGATGGATCTTTGTTAACAAAGTAATGTCTCTGCTTCTTAATATGCTGTCATATTAAAATATGCTGTCATAGGTTGGTCATAACTTTTCTTCCAAGAAGCAAGCGTCTTTGAATTTCAAGGCTGCAGTCACCATCTGCAGTGATTTTGGAGGCCCCCAAAATAAAGTCGCTCACTGTTTCCACTGTTTCCTCATCTATTTGCTGTGAAGTGATGGGACCAGATGCCATGATCTTAGTGTTTTGAATGTTAAATTTTAAGCCAAATTTTTTACTCTTCTCTTTTGCCCTCATCAAGAGGCTCTTTAGTTCTTCTTCACTTACTGCCATATGGGTGGTATCATCTGCATACCTGAGGCTGTTGATATATCTCCAGGCAATCTTGATTCCAGCTTTTGCTTTATTCAGTCCAGCATTTCTCATGATGTACTGTACATATAAGTTAAATAAGCAGGGTGACAATATACAGTCTTGACATACTCCTTTCCCAATTTGGAACACAGGGGATACACAGGGAAGCAGAAAGAAAAGAGATACACACAGGAACAGAAGGGAAATAGGTGGTCCAAAATGTTCAGTGGGTAATATTACCCCTGTGCCAGCCCCTCCATGACTATAATTGCCACAGTGGGATGAAGGATGTATCCAGGACTCAAGAGTCAAGAATCTCTTGAGCTAAGCTTCAAGGAGGGATAAGAATTGGAATTGAGAAAAGTTTGGAGGTAACAGCACAGCAGCCATTAAGCTTACCCAAGACTGGGGAAATAGCAAAGGGAAGAAAGAGATTACAAATGAACAACTGGGCCTTGCTTGGTCAGTCGAACTGAAGGCAGATTATTTTCTCACAGAACTGTAATGGTCATAACACTATGACCATTTGTCTTCTTTGTCACCTTTCACCTGGGGTGTTTAATATGGTTAAAAACTCTTAGAACAGAGGCATCTTTTTAGCGTCACTGAGTCATTTCCTATTCCATATGGAGAAAATCAGGCACAGAGGCTCAAATAACTTACTTGAGGCCACAATGCAGCTATAGAATGCAGCCACAAATAATGCCTGGGCTTCACAAATCCCTTTTCACCACCCCCATCACCAAGCCTTTCTTTCTTTCCTTCCTCTCTTAACATCAATTTCCAAAGTCAACCATGTCCAGTCCACAACTAGTAAAACACCACATCTCCATGAATTACTCTCCCAGAAAGATCAAAATGTTATGAACATCCCTGACACCAGGGTAAGAATTCATGGGTTGGAATAGGGCCAGAGGACAACAAACCTGCCAGAGAAACACTGGGCATGGCTTCTCTGTTCCTAACACTTTTCCTTTTCTCTTCTTGCCAAACTGTTCCAGTCAACTCGTCCGCAGACTCTTTATGGCAAAACTAATGAAAATAGACTACCTTGGGGGATGGGCCAACACTTAACCCTGAAGGTATCAGGAAAAGGTGTGTGATGAAGATGCTGAGATACAAACACACGTGTTGACCCATACGTAGACACACAGACACACCCAGAGAGCCTTTGCTATTTATTTGTACCTCAGTAATGGGAAAACTATCTCCTTTATGTTCTGCCCTGGGTATTCTTCATTCCTGCCCAAGCCAGTTTTCAATTGCTTTGGAAACAAGCTACAGAAATTTCAGGTGTCAAAAGCCTGATTGGAATTATTGGATTTCTTGTTACTTCCAGCCCCAGAGTCAGACTACCACAGGACAAAGACCGGGGTGACAATGTCCCTTCACATCCTCACTGCCCTGTCTTTGCTGATTTCTCTGCGTGTGACTCGCCCTCTCACTACCAATATGGGGAGGAACTGTCCAGGGCAACTGACGTCCTCTGCAAGCAGGTTCCTCCTGTCTAACTGTTAGTGATGGTCTCATTTCTGTTCCCTTCTCCTTGTTTCTAAAGGAAAGCAATGATTTTTCTCTTTGTTTCTCTGCCCTCCACCCGCTCACATCACATCTCTCTGCACTGGCCAGGTAATCAGTACACATCTGAAAAGTGCGTTTTGACAAAGAAGTAACTATAAACTCTCAAGGTGACAAAGGAGGATGAGGTCCACATTCCTAAACAGAGCAGATCCCTGGCTCTTGTTTATTCCTCCAACCTTACCCAGTGCTGATCCCTGGGATGAAAGCCAAACCAAACTGCTTATGCTTCTCAAGAAGCACCCTGTGCTTTCTCATCTCCGGGTGTTCTATCACACAAGCACCAGATCTGCCTTGAGTACCTTTTCCCACATCATCTCCCTGCTGATGCCCTACTCATTCCCCAAGAGCCAGCTCTGTGGCCTCCACTGGGAATGCTTCCCAAAACCACCCACAAAGTATTCATCATCCACTCTTATATCACCATATTGAAATTTTCTATATCATTTTCCTTACTATGTCATGTACTCCCAACTATGTTTTTTCTTGTTTTTATCATACCCAGAAACCTACTACAGAAAGACATACATAATAGGCTTTTGTGAAATGTGGATGAATGAGTGAATGTGAGTCTATCTACCCTTTGGATCCAAATGACATTTAAAAATTACTTTAGAACTTTCTGATGAGACCTAAAAGCCCAGAGACTTGGCATCATCATTATTGAAGGCACGTAGGCTATCTGACTCCATGCAGAGAAAATTAAAATAACAAAACCAAAGATCTTATCCATTAGGAAATGTGTATAGTGCCAATGCTCTGATATTAATCTTGCTCACTCCTAATTTCTTCAGATCCCTCACATCAGAGAAGTTAAGATCTTCCTTTGCCTTATCTCTGAATAAATTAAATTTCTGATTAGAGCCAAAAGATGGTTTTACATCAAGCAGGTTTTAAAAATGAGAAAAATTCTTGCAGGAGTCATTTCAGAACTGACTCCTCATCTGCGACAGGACAGTTATGTGACTGACCTTTACATTCAATAAAAGATCCAGAGCCCAGACTTATTTTTCTTCTCAGGGTGCTGGGGTGAGAGTTCTGGGAGCCTTACCAAATGTCCCATCTATAAAATCTAGGATAAATTTTTTTTTAAGTATGTCATTTTCTACCACTTTAGCCATTAAATTATTATTACACATTAAGAACTGATCTTTTTGGCTCTAGGACTTAACCAGTTCCTGCTTACTTTTGTAATCAGATCATTTAGATGGATCAGGGAAGAGTGAAAAGATTTAGAAGAGATAAAAATAGCTTCACTTCTGGGATAACAGTAGTCTGAAGGAGAGTCATAGGGTTGACATATTAAGAATAGCTCTTCTCCCAGGTTCTGAGCTAAAGGGATGCTTTCCAACTATGGAACAAGAAAAGACCATAGAAAGGTATCTTCAAGGAAACAGACTTCCTAGTGGCACTGCCAAACACAACTTCTTTTTGCCTTGGTTCTCCAGGGCTAGACAAAAAAACCCTCCCCTGATCCTGAGGGCTTGTTGATATCCAAAGATCAAAAACAGCTTGCCTGTGGATCAGTCTGGAGTGTGGTCAAGTAGTCAAGGTCATCAGCAAGTCTTAAAAAGTATTTTATTTATTTTGATAAAGGGCATCAAATCTTTTTTGGAAAGATCATAATAAGCAAATATTGGTCAGTGATGTCATTAACCCAATATTCATGTCATTAACACAAAGTCAAACAACAGGCTTCCACAGACAACTGAGAGGTCTGAGCAAATAGTCAATGAAATGGTGTAACCTTAATGAAAAAGACAAAACGCAAGAATGGAATACAAAGATTAAAAAAGCCCTTCGTAGGCAATCAGAGGGCTTAGGTATTTGGACAGTTGTTCACACCAATACATAAGGCAACGTAGGGAAGAAAAAGCACAAACGAGGGAAAAAATGACACTCAATAAAACAGCAAGAAATAAAGCAGAGAAATTTCACATTTAAACACTAAGTGTGACTCTAATGAGCCTTCATATACTACTAGAGACCTATGGACCAAGATTTTACCAGATTCTAACAAGGGAAATCAGTGGTTTAAAAGTCATGCCTTGAGGTAGGCCTAAGTAAACTAAGTTTTTTTCTAAGTAACTATTTAGAAAATCTGCTTAGAGTTCATTCTTTGTGTCAATGTATTGTTCAATTAACCCTTTTGTGTCTATGATGCTGCTGCTGCTAAGTCACGTCAGTTGTGTCTGACTCTGTGTGACCCCATAGACGGCAGCCCACCAGGCTCCCCAGTCCCTGGGATTCTCCAGGCAAGAACACTGGAATGGGTTGCCATTTCCTTCTCCAATGCATGAACATGAAAAGTGAAAGTGAAGTCGCTCAGTCGTGTCCAACTCAGCGACCCCTTGGACTACAGCCTACCAGGCTCCTCCATCCATGGAAGTTTCCAGGCAAGAGTACTGGAGTGGGTCGCCAGTGCCTATAGTCCCAAGTTAAAGGATGTTATTCAGCTGTGAAAACAGAAACATTAAAAAAAAAAAAAAATCCAACCAAATCTATTTGAGCCTGGTTTTGGCACCTTGGCAGCAATAATGGAGACAAGGATTTTGGTTAACAGTTACACTAGTAAATTTCTTATGTCTGAACTCAAATCAGGGTTCCTCAACCTCGGGGCTTTTGAAATTTTGAACTGGACTTCCCTATGCATTTTAGGATATTTAGAGTATCTCTGACCAATAGCACACATGCGTGTGCACACACACACAAACACACACTCACCCAAAAATGTCTTGGAGGTGGGGGGAGGGGGAAGAGGGCAGTCAGAAGTGGGAGAGGGAGGCGGGCAGGAGACAAAATTGTCCCTGATTGCGGAACACTTAGACTAAATCTAAATTGAGCATTGCGTAACATGTAACGGTGATAATTGCTGCTCCAAATGACGATCATGGGGCATTTCAAGTTTAAATTCTTGGGCTTATTAAACTCTTCAGATGAAATTTCTTAAACAGTCCTTGATTTTTGCAAATATCATTACATATTTGCATGCAGGCAGTTAATTAAAGTCAATTTTAAATTATCAGTGTTGAACAAAAACCCCCAAATTGCCCTGCCACAAAATGAAAGTATGTGCGGATGCAAGTGAAAGAAGGGCGTGACTTTCATCTGTTTGTGTGTTCTTTAAAAAATAAATAAATATATATATATATATATGCACATTCAGAAAAAAAAAATTTTGTTCACTTTTTAGGGCACATTACAATCTACCCTTGTGACTGTGACAAACACTTCCTTCACTGTTGGAAATAATTCAGACAGGCAAAGGAAGAAATGGGGCCAGCACTCTTGCTAGCACTTTGAATCTATGTAAAGTTGGATTTAATCATTTATTGATTCATGCAGGTTTCCCACATACTTCCCAGAGCAATTTCAATAGGGAGGAAAAAAAAGAAAAATACCAAAACTACTGTCCTAATGGTAGTATCATTTGCAGTGATCAACTACAGTCATATGGTTTTGATGAAAAATGCCTTGTAGAGAAGAATTCCTGCAAGAAGACAGAATACCAGTAGTTACCTTTTGACATTCAGGAAAAAGAAATTGTGATTACAGTTTCCTAAATGGCCAAGTTTGTGGAGGAGTATCCATTCACAGTCACTCCAGGGTTACTCTGCCACTATCCCTTTTTCAGTTTTTGAAGGACATCTGAGTCTAAATGACTTCCAAGTTCATTTTAGCATCACTATCCTGAGACCTAGGTGGTCACATAGGTGAGGCTGTTCGTGTCTTGCATGACATGAGGAAGTGACAATGTTTTATGATATTGAAGCCTGGGACCTCCAAGGACCCTTTAATTTGAATGTCCTTGTCCACATGACCTCTGAGGTAGCCACACATTTTTCACTGACCAATATATAAACCCTGAATTCTTCATTCTGCAACCTGAGGTTGATGGTGCACCAGAGTATTTGGAAATGGCATCTGTAATTGGTCTCCTTGGCATTTGACTGCCTTCCTTCCCAACTGCTTTTTGACTACTTGTCTTGCCCAAGTTACTCGTTGCCTTATAAGACCCTCAGGAAGAACCTTGACCATACTCTAGTCATAGATGCTAACCTTTCTACTAACCACTGAGTGAACCTACAAATCTTTATCTTCCCTTTACGAACAATAAAAAGTCAGGAATCTGCTGTCAATAACAAAATATCCAGAGGTACACAGTCTAGATCGATTCAAAATTCTAAATCTTAAATCATCTGATTTTTACTATATTTTATGGACGATGGTATTTTCCAAAGCTAGCAGCAATATTTTTCATCCCACATACACTTTATTTTTTAATTGGAGTATAATTGCTTTACAATGTTGTGTTAGTTTTTCCTGGACAACACGTGAATCAGCTATATGTATACATAGATCCCATTTCTCTTGAGCCTCGCTCCTACCATTGACCCCCACATCCCAATACTCCAGGCCATCGCGGAGCACTAAGCTGAGCCCCCTGTGCTGTATAACAGCTTCCCACTAGCTAGCTATTTCACACATGGTAGTGTATATATATATTGGAGAAGGAAATGGCAACCCACTCCAGTGTTCTTGCCTGGAGAATCCCAGGAATGGGGAAGCCTGGTGGGCTGCCATCTATGGGGTCACACAGAGTCAGACACGACTGAAGCGACTTAGCAAGTGTATATATGTCAATGCTGCTCTCTCAAATATGACCCAGCAATCCCACTACTGGGCATACACCCTGAGAAAACCACATGCTCTTTTAAAACACTGCTACTTCCTCCACCAAGGTAAAGTCTGCACCCTCACCTTTCAAACCTGGGCAGGCCCTTGTGAGTGCCTCACCAAGAGAGTGTAATGAAATAGACACTTTGTGATTTTCAAGGCTATGTCACAGCCTTTCTGCCTGTCCTTTTAGGATACTCACTCTTGGGAGCACCACGCTATGAAGAAGCCCAAACAGTCCATGGAAAAATTTCTGTGGAGAGAAACTATGGACCCTGGTCCACAGCACTGACAGAACTTCCAGCTGACTACCAACACCAGCTGACCATACAGGTGACTGAGCCATCTTGAAAGTAAATACTTCATTCCCCCAGTAAACCTATGGTGATGGTTGGTGATTTAGTCACTAAGTTGTATCTGACTCTTGCTACCCCATGGACTGTAGCCTGCCAGGTTCCTCTGTCCATAGAATTTCCCAGGCAAGAATATTAGAGTGGGTTGCCATTTCCTCTTCCCAACTCAGGGATTGAACCCAGGTCTCCTGCATTGCAGGAAGATTCTTAACCACTGAGCCACCAGGGAAGCTCAGCATAAACCTATGCATGTGTGTATGGTTGCTTCAGTCATGTCCAACTCGTTGGCATACTATAGACTGTAGCACGCCAGGCTCCTCTGTCCACGGAGATTCTCCAGACAAGAAAACTAGAGTGGGTTGCCATGCCCTCCTCCAGAGGATCTTCCTGACCCAAGGATCAAACCCAGGTCTCCTGCATTGCAAGCAGATTCTTTACCACCTGAGCCACCATAGAAGCCCCTGCTGCTGCTGCTGCTGCTGCTAAGTTGCTTCAGTCATGTCCGACTCTGTGCGAGCCCAGAGACAGCAGCCCACCAGGCTTCCCCATCCCTGGGATTCTCCAGGCAAGAACACTGGAGTGGGTTGCCATTTCCTTCTCCAATGCATGAAAGTGAAAAGTGAAAGTGAAGTCACTCAGTCGTGTCCAACTCTTTGTGACCCCATGGACTGCAGCCCACCAGGCTCCTCCGCGTCCATGGGATTTTCCAGGCAAAAGTACTGGAGTGGGGTGCCATTGCCTTCTCCGGATAGAAGCCCCAGTAAACCTATAATTGACATGATATAGAGGAGGGACAAGCCTGAGAAGAGACCATTTAAGCTCTACCCAAATTGCAGATCTATGAGCAAAATAAATGATTTAGTGACTTTAAGCAAAAGTGAAAAGTCAAGTCACTCTGTCATGTCTGACTCTTTGGGATCCCATGTGCTGTAGCCTGCCAGGCTCCTCTGTCCATGGAATTCTCCAGAGTGAATACTAGACTGGGTTGCCATTTCCTACTCCAGGAGATCTTCCCCACCCAGGGATCAAACCTGGGTCTCCTGCACTATAGACAGATTCTTTACCATCTGAGCCATCAGGGAAGCCCATTTAAGTGGCATTAGGCCACTAAATTTGGGGGGTAGTTATGCAGCAAAGGATAACTAATATATACCTTATTATGTCAAGAATTAGCATATATGTTTTAGACAGAATGAATTTCAGGAATTTATCCAGACAAAATTCTTGGACAAGTGCTTAGGTAAATATTTTAAAACAATGTTTATTATAAGCCTGTTTATTTTAGAGAAAAATGTTTAATCTAAATATCTAACAATTTAAACTGTCAATATACGGCACATTGTGTGATACTGGAGCATTATCTGAAAAGATGACATTTGAAGTATATTGAGATAAAATTTTTTCAAGGATGACCATACAGCAGGGGTTTCTGTTTCATTCTATTGAGTGTAATTGACATACAATATTATATTACTTTCAGGTGTACAACATAATGATTCAAGATTTGTATACAGTGTGAAATGTTCACAATAAGTCTAGTCACCCTCTGTCACCATACAGTTTTCTTTTTCCTTGTGGTGAGAACTTTTCAAATTTATTTCCATACAACTTTCAAAATTACAATCAATATTATTGACTATAGTCACCACGCTGCACATTACATTCCCATGACATTTTTTTTTCTAACTCAAAGTTTGTATCTCTTGATCCCCTTCACCCATTTTTGCCTACCCCCCAATAATCCTCCCCTCTGACAACTACTAATCTGCTCTCTGTATCTCTGAGTTTTGCATTTTCATTTATTTTGCTTTTTTTAGATTCCACATGTAAGGAAAGTTATACAGTATTTGTCTTTCTGTCTGACTTATTTCACTTAGCACAACACTCTCAAGTTCTATCCATGTTGCTACCAAGAATGGCAAGATGTTATTATTTCTATGGCTGAGTGGTGTTTCACTGCATATATATACACCACATCTTCTTTATCTTCTTTACCTATTCATCCACTGACGGACACTTCAGTTGTTTCCACCTCTTTGCTATTATAAATAATACTGCAGTGAACACAGGGGTGCACACATCTTTCCAAATTAGTGCCTTCACTGTTGGATGGATAGACATTTATTAATGCTGTATCTTCTTATTGGATTGACAACGTAATCAATATAGTATGCTCATCTTTGTCTTTTAATAAACTCTTTGTTTTAAAGACTTTTGTCAGACTTCTCTGGTGGTCCAGTAGTTAAGAATCTGCTTGCCAATACAGGGACACAGGCTTGATCCCTAGTCCAGGAAGATCCCACATGCTGTGGGGCAGCCAAGCCCACGTGTCACAACGACTGAAGCCAGTGCACTCGAGAGCCTGTGCTCTGCAACAGGAGAAGTCACAGCAATGAGAAGCCCACGCACCGCAACTAGAGCAGCCTCCACTTGCCACAATTTGAAAAAGTACAGTAAAAATTAAATAAATAATTTTAAACATAATAAAGTCTATTTTTTCTGTTTTAAGTATAGCTACCCCAGCTTTCATTTGGTTTTCATTTGCAAGAAACATCATTTCCCATTCCTTTACTTTCAGGCTGTGTGTGTCCTAACATCTGAAGTGAATCTCTTACAGGCAACATATAGATGGGCTTCGTGTTTTTATCTATTCAGCCACTCTATGTTTTTTGGTAGAATTTAGTCTGGTTACATTTAGAAACACTGATAGGTATATACTTACCAGGGCTTCCCAGGTGGTGCTAGTGGTAAAGAACCCACCTGCAAATGCAGGAGACAAAAGAGATGTGGGTTCGATCCCTGGGTGGGAAATACCCCTTGGAGGAGGAAATTGCAACCCACTGCTGAAGTGACTTAGCAGCAGCAGCAGCAACAGTACTCTTGCCTTGAGAATCCCATGGATAGAGGAGCTTAGCAGGCTACAGTCCATGGGGTTGCAGAGAGTCAGACATGACTGAAGCAACTTATCACACACATACACGTACTTATTACCAACCTGTTAATTGTTTTCTGGCTGTTTTGTAGCTCCTCTTTGTTCCTTTCCTCTTTTTTTGCTCTCTTCACTTGTAATCTGATTACTTTCTACAGTGTCTGCTAGATTCCTTTCTCCTTATTTTTTGTGTACCTACTATAGGTTTTTGCCTTGTGGCTACCATGAGGCTCATTTGTAATAGCCTATAGCCTTTTAACTTAATATCAAATTAAGCACATTTTAACTTAATAGCAAGTTCTAACACATAAGTTTGAACACATTCTAAAATTTTCATTTCATTCCCACTGCCCCAGGTTTTATGTTTTTGATGTTCCATTTTATATCTTTTACTTTGAATATACCTTAACTAATGATAGTTACAATTCTTTTTTGCTGTTTTTGTCTTTAAACCTTACTAGCTTTAATGATATTTATCTACAACCTTTAACATACATTTACCTTTATCAGTGAGATAATCATATCCATAGGTTTTCTTGTTACAAATTAGTGCCCTTTCTTTTCAGCTTAAAGTAGACTCTTTAACATTGCCTGGAAGGCTGGTTCACTGGTAATGAGCTGCTTTAGCTTTTGCTTGTCTGAAGAGCTCTTTATCTCTCCTTCAGTTCTGGATGGTAGCCTTGAGGGAGAGAGTGTTCTTGGTTGGACTGTTTTTTTTTCCTTTAAGCTTTCTGAATATATCATTCATTCTCTTCTGACCTGCAGAGCTTCTGTTGAGAACTCTGCTTATGTCTTATGGGAGTTCCTTTGTACATAATAAGTTGTATTTCTCTTGCTGCTTTTAAGATTCTTTTACTTTTGACAGCTTAGTTTTAATTACTCTTAGTCTAAGTCTCTTTGGGTTTATCTTGCTTTGAACTCTTTGGGCTTGTTGGATCTAGACATCTATTTCCTTCCCCAGGTTAGGGATGTCTCAGCCATTATTTCTTCATGTAAGTTTTCTGCCTGTTTCTCTCTCTCTTCTCCTTCTGGGACCCCTATAATGTGAATGTTATTCCACTACATGTCCCATGAAAGTATCTTCACTCTTTAAAATTCTTTTTCCTATTTGCTTCTCTGTTTGAGTTCCACTGCCTTGTCTTCCAGATCACTAATTCTTTCTTCTGCTTTATTTAGTCTGCTGTTGAATTCCTCTAGTTTTCCATTCAGTTACTGGATTCTTCAGCTTTGTGATTTTGTTTTGGACATTCTTATATTTTCTGTCTTCTTGTTAAAATTTTCACTGTATTCATCCATTATTCTCCTGAGTTTGGTGACCATCTTTATGAACATTACTTTATGAACTCTTTATCAGGTAAATTACAAATATCTATCTCATCAAGGTCGTTCTGGAGTTTACCTTGTTCTTTTGTTTGGAACACATTCCTGTCTCCCCATTTTGCTTGAGTCTCTGTGTTTGTTTCTATATATCAAGTGAAGTAGCTATCCGTCCCAGTCTTGAAGGGGTAGCCATAGACAGAAGATGAACCTTATCGTTTAACTTTGCCCTAACTCTGGTTGTCATGTGAAACTTTGTGATTCTCTAAACAGCCTGATTTATCCCTGATAGGTCCCAGTTGCTGGTGTTGTGCCAAGATCTATGAGCATTGCAGAGGGAGGTATCCTCAGTCAACAGGGAGTTTCAAGCTCATCAGAAGCTAGACCCTCAGGCAGCAGCTGTTAAGGTATGCAAATATATACTGCCCTGTGGGACCACAATTGTTAAACCCTGCTTTTCTCCCATCCAAGAGTCTGGAGGTGTCCCTTAGTGACAGCTACAAAAAATCAGAGCTCCAGTTCAGTGTGTGAGCTACGTTCTGGAAAGTACAGGAAGCTACAGCAAAAGGCCAAGGGTGAGGGCAGAGATGCTGTCCCTATTTGACATTCCCTGAGAGTACTTCTGTATCCTCTAAAAGCAGGATAATCATAAGTGTGTCCCTCAGGCCGAAGTCCCAGGATGAGTTCTCAGACCTTTTTCACAAGGAGACTGGGGGAATTGAAGTCCCAGGATGAGTTCTCAGACCTTTTTCACAAGGAGACTGGGGGAATGAGTCTGCTTTCTGCAGTTCCCTGAGGATAGTAACTTTCTAACAAATTTCTAACAACTGCCCCTCCAAATTTCAGACCCATGGAGCCCAGAAATGCAATCCTCTCGACCTTCAGACCAAGGCCTTGGTAGCCCTCTTTGCTGGGACTGGGAGTGGCACAGGGTGGGGCACACCCACCAAGCCAGCAGGTTAAAGGGGAAGTGCAAAAACAGTGCTTACTAGTGACAATGCCAGCAAAGTAGAGAGCAAATGCAAAATACCATACTCTCTAGTGCCTCTGTCCCCAGAGAGTCCCAACAGACTCCTGATCCTCAGGCAGATGCTTTAAGATTTGCAAATAAGTCTCTTTCCCGTATAGTCTGGGCGCCTTTCAAATTGCTGCTTTTGCACTTGGTCCTGGGTTAAGTGAGTCTGTGTTTGAGCCCTTAAAGAGTGGAATCTCTCCATTCCCTACAAACCTGTGGTTCTCCTGAACAGTAAGCCCTATTGGTTTTCCAAGCCAGAAGTTTGGCATGAGGGAGGTCATTTCTCCAATGCAAGTCCCAAGAGTCGGGGCCTGATGCGGGGCCCAGAACCCTCACTCCTCAGGGGGGCTCCTCCCTACTTGTGATTTGTAGGTTGCCACGTTGGGGGTCAGGTTTTTATAAGACTGTGCCACTGCCTTTCCTATGCAGCTCACCTCATGGTGACTCTTTATTCTTTGTTGTGAAGGAGCTGTTCAGCTAGCGTTTAGGTCTTTTTCAGAGGGAATCGATCTATATTAGCTGTAGAGTTGCTGTGTCCATTGAAGATGAATTCAGGACTGTCCTACATCACTGTCTTGAACTGCTAGTCCCTAAACAGTAGTTTTTAAAACAGTATGCACATAATGATTCAACTTTTGTAATGTGACTGTGTGTACACTTATATATTTAATATATGGGGAAAATTGTTAAGATCTATACTCCAAAATACACTTAAAGTTTACCTCTGTATGAGGGCGAAGGAGTGATTTTATTTTTTTCCTGCTCATTTGCATATTCTAAATTTTCTTATTAAATGCAGAATGCTGAAATAACGTTTAAAGACTTTAAGGAAAATAAAGGATTTCTCTTTATAATTTTAGTGTAAGAAAAAGGATCATATCAGGCCATTTCTGCTTATTGTTGTGTTACCAGGAAAAGGATCAAAAACAAATTTCTCTTCTTTCCAAAGTAGCAACTGGCAGGCTAGGGGCACGAATGCCAACAGAGACATTTTTCTGTGGTTGAAAGGTTAGGAGCTGGCAGCAAGAGCAGCAGCAATAACCCTGGCACCTCGTGTGATTCTTAAAATCGTCTGTCATCACGGGGAGAGTGAGTCAAGCGACCATTCCATGTGGAGGGAAAAGTTAATTCCTTATGTCTGAAGGGCAAGTTTGGACAGAGCCTTAGATGGTCAAAGAGAAGAAACTGGGTCCCCAAAGAGGATAACTTTGCGAACCCAATCTAAAACATTTAAATCCAGCTCTCAGGTTTTCTCAATCACGCGCACACGTTCCGCCTTGTTGAAAAGCCCTTGTTTCCTTTTCTTCTGATGTCAAATAGTGCAGTGAAAACTGGGTCGTGCCTTTCCCTGGATAGACTAAGGGTCTGTAGTGGTAATGCATCAGTGCATAAGGACTTGGAAGAGTGCTTAAGATGTGTGCAGGTGAGGTTGGGGCTACAGGAATGTCCTATTACCAGCCACTTGAACTTGAACCTGAAACTTTAAACTCATGCTCTTCAAGGGAAAACAAAAAAACTGCATTATTTAAATGGCTGCATCATATAAACGGTTCTCATGGAAGTGGCAGCTCATTCACTTTGGAATGAAAGGAAAAAGCTGCTGCAATAGCATTCCTCTATCCTCTCCCCTTCTGCTCCTCCAAGAGAGATTCCTTATTAGTTATCTGTGGTAGAATACAGAACGTTTTCATTTTCCTGCTTCTACATAGGCTGCAGTTTAGCTCAAACCATCTGACCTGGGGTTGCAGCCCATCCTTGGGGACTTGGCACAAAAGATTTATAAATAAAATTGGTCTAAGTACCTCATATGGGTCACAATGAAAGGGGAAGCCTGAATGTTTAAACAAAATGCATTACCTGTGGTAGGCTGCCTGCCTGAGTGATTATCATAGAAGAAGGCTCAACAAGAAGCCTGAAGAAGCTAACCCAGGTTTTCCCAAACACAAGTGGGAGTCGAGGGTTTCTAATTTGGAGGGGTAGGATAGGAGAGAAGATCAGAGAATGGCACTGTGACTTGCTTATTGAGTCTAAAGTAGCCTAAGTAGTTACGAAGTACTGGGCAAGCAATACACAAATTTCACAAGGAAGCTTTGAATACTGCAGACTTGGGGTTTTACTCTTGTTCTACTTGCTGATATGCAATTATATGCTAAATATTTCATTCTTATCCTGGGTGATGTGTCAACTTGATTGGGACACTGAGTGCCCAGACGTTTGGTGAAATATCATCCTGGGTGTGTCTGTGAGAATCTTTCTGAACGAGATTAACATCACTTGACAGATTAAAGCAGATTGCCCTCCCTAAAGCTGGTGGGCCTCATCCAATCAACTGAAGATGTGAACAGAACAAAAAGTCTGTAAAAGAAGGAATTCCTCCTTCCTGACTACCTTGAGCTGGGACATTTTCTTGCCTTCAGACCCAAATTTATATCACTGGCTCACAGGGCTGTGGACCAGACCAGACTATGTATATTTATTTCACTGGAGAATCCTAATACAACCTGCTTTTTCATCCATAATTTGGTGTTAATGCTTATCTGGTTAAGACCTCTGCAAATGAAATCAATGAAATGTGTCCCATCAGCTCTGGTGTACAGTTGGCACACAATACATGTTGGCTCTCCCCCTAACTTATACTTGCCTGTGAGAAGATTTGCTTGCTCCCCTTTTTAGTAAATCAGTTCCCTAAGATTATGCTGAGGTCATTGGGTATGTATCACAGTCCACAGACACAGGTGTGTAATAAACATTTTATTTCCTTTATAGCAATTTGACTCAGACCCCAGGCACACATAGCACAAGACTAAAGGCATATTCTCAGTACAGAGATTTTCTCTCCTCTCCGGGGAGGAATTGAGGATATTTTGTGTCACTCAGAAAACAGGAAAAGGTAACAATCTCTAGTTATAGTTGACATTCACACTGGCCAAGTTGTTCCCTGAGGTCCAAAGACAGCTGTTTCCTTGTCATGCACAGCTCCCTGGAATCAAGGAGACTCCCTGGTGCCCAGGGCTCCAGCAGCCAAGTCACCTTACCCTACCCTGCACAGCATCCCTAATTCTGAGGACTCCTCAGGTGCTGCCACCCCAAAGGGGCCCCTGATACGAAACTACTCATATCCATATCATATTTCACCTGATTTGAGAAAACTTGAGAAATGTAAAATGTATGGATCTACAATTTAGCTAAATAAAGATAAAGGACATCAGATCACTTAAAGCAGGGCAAGAGGAGTGATTCCTATTATCTCATGTTTTTGGTAAAACCAGTTCTTGGAGCCAACTAACAACAAACATTGGGAGTGGGCATAAATCATACTCCCTTTTGGAGTTGAGTGTTTTGTAATCGTATCCTTCACAGAGCAATGTTATGGAGAATATATTTCATAGTTTTGAACTCTGTACTACTTTGAACTTCATACCATTTTGTGCATCTAAAAAATCAAAGGCATGCTAATGCAGATAAATGTTAGCTATGTTGAAAGCACAAAGACGGAAACTGATAGAAACAACTTATTTTAAAACTAAATCTTTAAAATATTGAGAGAAAAACAAGGAGAATATAGGATCAGATATCACCAATGATGTTTCTATATTTTAAAGGAAAATACTTGAGGAATACCAGATAGTAAAACCCACTTGGTGAGCAAGCTAGCAAATTCAAATCAATTTGACACCAAAGACTGGCAAACTTCGGCAAAATTTCAGATGACACAAACCTGGCCAAGAAGATGGTGACAGAATCAAAGTTCAAAACTACCTTCTCAATATGAAACAAGCTTCTAAAAGTAAAAATACATATATAATTTTCAGTGTGGATCACAATAAACTGTGGAAAATTCTGAAAGAGATGGGAATACTAGACCACCTGACCTGCCTCTTCAGAAACCTATATGCAGGTCAGGAAGCAACAGTTAGAACTGGACATGGAACAACAGACTGGTTCCAAATAGGAAAAAGAGTCCATCTTTGCTGTATATTGTCACCCTGCTTATTCAACTTCTATGCAGAGTACATCATGAGAAATGCTGGGCTGGAAGAAGCACAAGCTGGAATCAAGATTGCTGGGAGAAATATCAATCACCTCAGATATGCACATAACACCACCCTTATGGCAGAAAGTGAAGAGGAACTAAAAAGCCTCTTGTTTAAAGTGAAAGTGGAGAGTGAAAAAGTTGGCTTAAAGCTCAACATTCAGAAAACGAAGATCATGGCATCTGGTCCATCACTTCATGGCAAATAGATGGGGAAACAGTGGGAATAGCGGCTGACTACTTTTTTGGGCTCCAAAATCAATGCAGATGGTGATTGCAGCCATGAAATTAAAAGATGCTTACTCCTTGGAAGGAAAGTTATGACCAACCTAGAGAGCATATTCAAAAGCAGAGACATTACTTTGTCAACAAATGTCCATCTAGTCAAGGCTATGGTTTTTCCAGTGGTCATGTATGGAGGTGAGAGTTGGACTATAAAGAGGGCTGAGCACCGAAGAATTGATGTTTTTGAACTGTGGTGTTGGAGAAGACTCTTGAGAGTCCCTTGGACTACAAGGAGATCCAACCAGTCCTAAAGGAAATCGGTCCTGGGTGTTCATTGGAAGGACTGATGTTAAAGCTGAAATTCCAATATTTTGGCCACCTGATGCGAAGAGCTGACTCATTTGAAAAGACCCTGATGTTGCAAGAGATTGAAGGCAGGAGGAGAAGGGAAAGACAGACGATAAGATGGCTGGATGGCTGGATGGCATCACCGACTCAATGGACATGAGTTTGGGTAAACTCCAGGAACTGGTGATGGACAGGGAGGCCTGGCATGCTTCCATTCATGGGGTCGCAAAGAGTCAGGCACAACTGAGCGACTGAACTGAAATGAAACCACATTAAGGTTTAAAAGAATTAACTGCTCCTGTATACTGTGCTATTGGCCTGTTTAAACAAAAATTAAAAAGAGATTTGGATTCATAAGGATAACATGAAGCAATTTAGTCAGTTTAAACATTACTTACATTAAATATTAAATATTACCTTCAAGACATGTGGTGTATGAATCATGGAATCACCGGTAGCAGAAATCACTAAGGATATACCAGTCACATCTCACCGGAAGCGATGTGTCTGGTCCTCAACACCGTATTATAAGAACAGCATAGACCAGTAGGCGGCCACTGTGGCAAGAACTGCTTAGTGGCTGACCCAAGACTGCTGTGGCTATAAGCCAACATTTTCTTCAGTCCTTGTCTCAACCCAGCCAAGAGTCAAACGTCCTTTGAGAAGAGGGCTCACTGAGCTGAGATCTTGTCACTAACCCTTTGGTGGGCCAGAGCAGTGACAAGTCTCCAAAATCTCCTCCGACTTCTGTAGTCAAAAGTGCACACATCTCAATTTATCATACTACCAAGACACCTTACATTATAGAGATTACATCTCAAAAGGAGACTGGAGAAAATGATGCTGACTAATAAAAAGCTGATGTTAAAAATATAATGAGAATCATTTAAGTTAATAGAAAATGAAGACTTAGAGATTAGCTATTTGTCCCTCCCTATAATGAGCAGAATGACTTTGAGAAATGGTGAGACAGCCCAAACTCTGTTGTTGCATGTTCGGTCATATCTTTGACCAAAAGCCATGAGTAGGAGGGGAATCTTAAGCAACTAAGGTTCTCCCTCAAAACAGACACTATAAGGCTGGCCCACTAATAACCCCATGGGAAATAATTTATCCTAAAGGAAGAGTCAAGAGACACAAAGACAGTAGGCCAGAAACCTAGGTGAAAGGCAATTCTGAAGAAAGCACTGTGCCACCAGTTACCATGCAACTCAGCGTAGGCCCCATGGGTTCAGTCCCATATCTTAGTAGAGAAACCCGCAACAATGTATTAAAAAGTAAAAGAACATCTTCTGGCTAAGATGACATTGTAAACTTAAGTCAGTCTCCCCTCTCCACCACGCTTTCCTCCAAATGGGTGGCAGTGATAGATGACATTTAAAAAAAAAAAAAATCTAAAATATGCAGTCATGTCTTTGTAGAGGAAAAAACTAAACTAGAACACATAGCAATAAGCGAGCTCAAGTTCCAGATGCGCTAGGCTCTGGGCCTGAGGTCTGTTGGAGGCTGACCGGAGTCTGAATGAAAGCTTCTCTCCTCCACACATCACATAGGACCTACCCTAGTTTCTCAGCTGTGGTGGGGACTCCCTTGTCATGAAGAGAGACTAAAGAGGTTTCACTGAGCCATATACTCTGCTGAGTTGGGCTATGTTCTAGGGAACAAAGCTGCATGGCCAAGACGGGCTTGGGAAGATGAGGCAGACATAGTCTCAAGTCATGGTCTAGGCCAACCCACCTCCTGCCTCACTGGCTGCTGTGTGAATAAAGGAGTTAACATAGCAGGTCCGAGGCTGCCAGCTTTAGAAGGGCCTCCTTGCAAGGTAGGCCCTGGACTAGCTTCTCGGGATGTGGCACCCGAAGCATTCCCTGATACGGCAGGTGCCCTGTACCTAAACTGTTTGTACAAACAACGCGATTTATGGTTAACATCTGCTTTCCTTCTGGGAGTCTGGAACTTGGGTACACGCTAAGCAGAAGACGCCTCAATCAGCTTCCAATAAAGTCCAGAAATCCAATTATCTAGTAGACAATCCTGGGCAGAAAATATTCTACACATATTCTACATTTTTTGCTTCTGAAAAAAAAAAAAAAAGAATTTGGTATGTCTCCTCAGGGGAGGGAAAGAGTGTAAGGAAGCCTGTGCATAGCTTTCTCCAGAATCTGTGTATTTTTCCCTCAGTGATCCTGTCATACATTCTTCCACTGTAATAGACCTTAGCGATGAATCCACCTATATGCTGATTTCCATGATTCCTCCTAAAGTAGCCCCAAATGTGTGTGGCCTCGAGGATCCCCCAAAACAGTGCTGGCCATGGGATTCACTCCAACTCACCGAAATACGGCTACAGTCTTATTTTGGGAAAGAAAGAAGGGCTGGGGATGATGAAATGCTGGTGCCTGGGTGACTGTGGAGTTACTCAGAGTACAAAAGAACAGCTGAATTGTTACCTGCAGTGAATCGCTCTCTGCTGTGAGAGGTAAACGTTACCTATGGAATTTGAAAATAGATGCAAGAGAAGAAGACTAGACTCCTGGGATACCCTGGCTTCTTTTGGCCCCGCCAGCTGAAATGAAGACAAGAGAGAGGCCTGGTGAAGTCTGTTCGTGACTGGTGTGAGGCACCTGGTGTGAGGCACCTGGTGTGAGAGAAAAGGGATCAATGTTCCCAAAGGTGGGCTTTGAATGAATCAGAGGTGATAAAAACAGCTGGAAAGGTGTTCATTCCTTCAGGCAGAAAGAAAAATAAAGCGGGGGGTGGGGGGGGGGAGATACACCAGGAGCCTTTTCTGCAGCTGAGCTCCAGGACCACCCCTCACCCTTCACTCCAGCTGAGGTCTCTCTGTAGCTGTCACTTTAACCCTGTAAATGCCGAATTTACTGCTGGGGCTTTGAGCAAAACATGCAATGATTAAAAAAATTTTTTCAATGGTTTTGTGGCTATTTCATTCACATATGATTATAACATGCTTATAATTTTCATGAATACTAGAGAAAGATCACAATAATCAGGGGAATGTGCAAAGAAAAATTATTAGTTGTGTACAACTCTTCGATGCTTTTGCCATAAGTAGGAATACTGAAATTTAAACTCTGAACGTTGAAAACAGCAAATCTCCATAACCAATGACCTGTGTTATGATTTTTCCTTATTGGCACCTCTGTTTACAAAAGGGAGACACGTGAAAAAAGAGAAAATCTTCAGATGGAAATAAACTTTTTTTTTTAAGTTTTAAAAAGCAGTTTTTAATTTGCTAACAAGCTCCTGTTGAAATCAAATCCCTGACCCTTAAAGACTGATGATTTTTCTGCACAAGTGCATATTTTAGAGTGGGTCGATCTGGACTCCAGGTGAGGGATAAAGGCCTTAGGAAACCCTCGTTACTTGGGCTTTGAGACCGGTTGTCTGGCCCTGCAGTGTCTGGGGTTTGCAACTGCAGAAGAAAATTAGTTGCTGACATTTCTTGAATTTGAATTCAAGATCCTAATTGCCTAGATATGACTTTACATCTGAATCTTATACTGTCCACAATGCACTCTGGTAACCTTAGTACTAGCTGCGCTGAACAGAATTCAGATGAGATCCCTCTACTCAATGAATAGGACTCAGACTCTGGAACTGCTGTAGCTTTAGAACACCCCTGAGAGGGGCTATCAACTGTAAAATCATCACGGAGGCTATCTGGCCTGCCGACATAGAGGGATTTGTTCTCTAATGGGACCATCTGAAGTTGAGCTGATTGGCTCTATACTGTTGTTACAGGAACTAACTGCATCCATTAACTTGTGATTCCTGCCAAAAGCTACAAGCTACAGGAGGCACATCGCTTGAGGAAGCCACCAAGCTTCTGAAAAAGTGAAAAGAAAGTCACTCAGTTGTGTCCAACTCTTTGCAACCCCATGGACTATACACAGTCCATGGAATTCTCCAGGCTAGTATACTGGAATGGGTAGCCTTTGCTTTCTCCAGGGGATCTTCCCAACCCAGGGATCGAATCCAGGTCTTCCACATTGCAGGCAGATTCTTTACCAGCTGAGCCACCAGGGAAGCCCATCAAGCTTCTAAGACAGTTCTTTACAACTAATGGGATTTAACTGGCTAAATCTAGGACTTTAGGGTGTAATTGAGGTCAATACCACAGGTTGGTCCCTGCATCTTGAAGTCCTAATGATAGTAACTGCTGTAAGATGCTTTGCATAAAGGCGAAGAGGGTGGACTTATACAGAAAAGACCTAATTTGGCAGGGCTGAGGTTGGGATAGGTTTCCCCCACTATCCAAAAGTAGGCCATTTCTATAAGACCCTACATAAGCCAAATGGCATGAAGCTAAGAAGCAATTACCTTAGGACGCATCTTGCTGGCGGAAGCACAGAATAAATTGAGATGAAGCACAGATGGTCACACAGTTTAAAGCTACAGCGGTTTGATGCTGAGATTCTGTGTGTAGGTCCCAGGGACAGAGCTTGACTGGGTGCTTCACTGCTCATGGTACACTTTGCCTCCCTACCGGCTCACTGCAAAGCAAATGCTGAACGCTATTTTTGCTTTTTGCCTCTTTTTGGTAAAAGTGAAAGTCCTCTTCAGATTTCTTCTGGTTAGCAGAAACAGGTACAAATATATCTTTATTTTATAAAAAGCAAAGTGGTGTCAGGCAAACTTTCAAAAAGCAAAAGATACCTGTATCTCTTGAAGGGCCTGCTTGCAAGGTAGGGCCTGAGCTGGCATCTGGTAACTTGGCACTCAAAACAGTTCCCTGACTGATAAGGAAGTCTCACTGTGCCTAGACTGTTCATACAAACAGTCTAATTTATACTGAACCCCTACTTTTCTTCTGGGAGTCTGAAATACCAGCCTCCAAAAACCTTGGGCATTACACCAGATTAAATGGCAGCCCCCCAAAAATTCTTGTCCAAGTCCTAATTCCTGGAACTTGTAAAGATGATTTATTTGGAAAAAGGGTCTTTGCAGATGGAACTAAGCTAAGTACCTAGGATGAGATCATTCTAGATTTAAGGGAAGCCCAATGGCAGCTGGTATTGTAAGAGAAGGGCGGAAAGAGATTTGAAACAGAGAGAGTGAAGAAGCCCACCCGAAGGTGGAGACAAGAGACTGGAGTGATATATCAACAAGCTGAGAAACACTGACATTTGCTGGCGGCCATCAGAAGCTAGGAGAGGGTACAGGATGGCTTCTCAGAGCCCCATGAGGATCTAACCTGGCCAACACCTTGACTTCAGACTTCTGACCTTCATAACTGTGAGAAAATACATTTCTGCTCTTTTAAGCCATCAAGTTGTGGCAACTTATGGCAGCCATAGGAAACAGATACAGCACCAAGTCTCTAATGGGCTTCCCTGGACAAAAATATCACAATATCTTTCTGCATTTTTTTTTTACTGTTAGAGAAAGAAACATGTTAGGTAGGTCTCTTCACAAAAGAGAGGGTACAAGGAAGCCTGTATGGGCTTTTCTCCTATCTTCACCCGTGTCTTTGTCCTGCGCTGACCCTGTCTTGTACCCTTTGGTTATAACAAACCTTATCCCGGAACGCAACTATATGCGGAGCCCCATGAGACCTTTTAACAAATTGCTGAATGGGTGGCTGGGTCTTGAGGACATACAAAACAGACTGAATTTGTAACATCCTCACTATCTCAATACAACACAAGACTCTAGGTCATTAGTATAAGCCCTAATGGTGAGTAGGAGACCTCTGGGCTACCCAACGGGGGAAACCATAAAAATCTCTATTCAGGGTAAAGTTAGTACAGAGAGAAAGAGAAAATACCAACTCAAGGGAATCCAACAGATAAATGTCCCCAACACATGAGAAAAATAATGCTGGGAGCTGTCTTGTATCCTCTAGTAACAATACAAAACTTACAAATACAAATCAAAACAATACAAAACAGTAATTTGAGAAACTGTAAATACCACTGGGGAAAAAATGACCTACAAACTCATGACACGCGGCCGAAAGTAGACTTCCAATAGCAATAGGCTATTAACTCCCTTTCCTTCCCTACCAAATGAGAGTAATGGAGCAATTACAAAATAATTTTAAAATAAGATTTTGCATTCTTATATAAAAATACATTAAATATAATCAAGAATAAATCCATTAAGAACAAGACATGATACAACAAAAACAGGCAGAAGTGAAACAGTGTATACATTCTAAAACTCCAAAATGCTAAATGAAATATTAAGAGTTACTGGAATTTTAAAATTCAGGTGAAATAAATGCCAGACGCCAGAGACAATTTAAAGAGAGAACAGTGAACTGGAAGAGACTATACAAAGGAAATTAACTGAAATTCTTCACACTAAAATAAAGATAATAAAAATATGAGTGAGAAGACAAGACATGTAGGGTAGGTTGAAAGGGTCTGACATGAATCTACATCTATTGAATGAGAGCTTAAGAAGAAAAGTACAGAGAGGATGGCAGAGAAACAATATTGAAAAGTTAGAAGTCTGAGAGCTGAGAGATAAATTCGCATTAACACAAATAGTAAGTTGAGAAAACTGTAAACACCAATAAAATAAATACGACCCATAAGCTAATGACATTTGGACCGAAAGTAGATTTCTAATCAGTGTCAATAGATAGCAAAGGACATCTATAGAGAAAATAACTAACAGCCAAGAATTCTGTATCCAGTAAAACTAGTATTCAAAAAGTTAAATATTATATATACAAATAAAAAGGGAACCTATAGTCTCTCGTTTACAGACTAAGAAAGGAATTACTTGGGGAAAAAAAGGAAAAAAACAGAGTGCAGAGAGAAAGAGGAAGACAAAAAAAAATACGGCACACATAGAAATTAATAAAATACATCATTAAAATTAGACTACTAAAAATGGTAAATTTTTGTGTAAAAATAAAAGAACACTAAAGCTCTAAAGAATAACAAAGGATAAATAGGAAGTTATTCAATCAGTATGTAAAGTATGCTGTAGTTCTGGTATTATTAAGTAGCAAAAGAGTAACACTAAATGACTTTATATCTTTACAGAAAAATTCATAGTTAACTGTGTGTATTAAACATTTCAGAAAAACATGCCATAAGAATATATGCCATGTATACAATAAAAATGCACGTTTAATACAAATAAATTCATTGTGCATTAAATAATATAATAATATATAAATATAATTTAATGCATATATGTAAATACTATGTATTAAATACATAAATGTATGTCTATATATAAGTATGTATATATAATTTAATACATACATAATACAATCCATCACTTCAAATGCAGCAAAGAAAACCAAAAATAGAAAAGAGAAATATTATTAATTCCAACAAGGCAGAAAGGTAGAATAAATCGATAAAAATATTTACTTATAAGACTACATACAAGAAGAATATAATAGATAGAACACTAAATATATCAGCAACATCAAAAATAAATGAAAATTTAAAAAATAAATAAATGAAAATAAGCTCATCAGTTAAAAATAGAGACCCTTGGATGAATGAGATTAGAAATGATAATAGAATAGAATTTAAGGAGGAAAATGAATTGATATTTACCAAGCAAAACACTATATAATAATACTTTGTTAAGAAGACATAAAATTATGAAATAATGTACAAATGAGCCTAAATACATAGCACAATAAATGACAAAATTACAAGAAAATGGTAAATCAATCATAATAGCAGGAGATTTTAATATACTACTATGCAAACTGAAATAATATGCAGAACTAATGTACCAAGTAAAACATTTTTTAAAGTATAATTCTAAGAGCAATACACAAACTTATTCTAAGAGCAGAACACAAAACTCTACATCCAATAATTACTGTATTCAGTGGTAAAGAATCCACCTGCCAATGCAAGAGATGCAGGTCCAATCCCTAGGTGGGAAAGATCCCCTGGAGAAGGAAATGGCAACCAACTCCAGTATTTTTGCCTGGGAAATCCCATGGACAGAGGAGCCTGGTGGGCTACAGTTCATGGGGGTCACAAAAGAATCGGACACAACTTAGTGGCTAAACAACAACTAGTTCTTAAGGAAATTCTCAATAAACATTAAAGAATCAGTATTTTACTATGTTCTCTATCCACAGGACAATTTTTAAAGTTATTTCTTAAAATAACTGATACCTATGTTTGTGAATTTTAAAGCATACTTCTAAACAACTTACTGGTAAAGGCTGTAATTCCCAAACATTTAAGATTAGATAATAATTAAAGTACAACATATCAAGTAGCTAGCTTTAAATTTGTAGTCAAATTAATTGTTTACAAAATAAAAGATTAAGTTCTATTATTTTTTTATTTTTTATTTTTGGGTCACACTGCATGGTGTACAGGCTCTTGGTTACCCAATCAGGGATAGAACCCATGCCCCTTGCATTGGGAGTGTAGAGTACCACTGGACTGCTAGGGAAGTCCTTCAATTAACTTAATATTCAATTCAAGAAACTAAAAAAGGAATAACAAAATAAAGCCAAAGAACACATTCTGTGAAAATACTAATAAATTTATCACCAAGAAAAGCAGAAAACAACAAAAAGTATATAGGTAGCATAAATCAGTAATATTGAAACCGAAAAAAACATAAAGACAGAGTGTAGATCTTTTTAAAGCACCTGATATAAATACTACAAACAACTTCCTCTCAAATTCTCCAGAAAAAAAATATAAATTACAAAAATTGACTCAGGAAGAAACTGAAAAGCTGAATAATAGCATTCTAATTATTGAATCAAGAGTCAAAAATAACCCCTCTCTCAATAGGCTCAAACAGTTTTGCAGATAAGTATAACCAGAGTTTTATGTTACAGATTATCTCTATCCCTTTACCAGCTATTTCAGAAAATAATAAAACAGAAAACGTTTCCCAAACTATTTTTATTAGGCAAAATAACCTTGGGACCAAAACCAGACAAGAATAGCACAAGCGTATACAAAGCTTACTTAGGAGAACAATGTAAATTTTTACTTATGCAAAAATCTTAAATATTAACAAACCAATGGTGTTTGGGGTTGAACTGTGTCTTTGCAAAAAGATAAGCTGAACTCCTAATTCCAGTATCTAAGAATGTGACCTTACTTGGAAATAAGGTTGTTTGTAGATACAATTAGCTACTATGAGGTCATACTGGAATAGGATGAGTCCTTAATCCAATGAAACTAGTATTCATTTAAGAACACGATGTAAAGACAGGAGGAGAAAACGCCATGTGATGATGGAGACAGAGACTGCAGTTAGGTAGCTGCAAGCCAAGGAATGCTAAGATTTGCCAGCAACCCCAGAAGCTAAGAGAAAGCCATGAGACCAATGCTCCTCTCAGTTCAGTTCAGTTCAGTCACTCAGTTGTGTCCAACTCTTTGCGACCCCATGAATTGCAGCACGCCAGGCCTCCCTGTCCATCACCAACTCCCAGAGTTTACTCAAACTCATGTCCATCGAGTCGGTGATGCCATCCACCCATCTCATCCTCTGTTGTCCCCTTTTCCTCCTGCCCCCAATCCCTCCCAGCATCAGAGTCTTTTCCAATGAGTCAGCTCTTCTCATGAGGTGGCCAAAGTACTGGAGTTTCAGCTTTAGCATCATTCCTTCCAAAGAACACCCAGGACTGATCTCCTTTAGAATGGACTGGTTGGATCTGCTTGCAGTCCAAAGGACTCTCAAGAGTCTTCTCCAACACCACAGTTCAAAAGCATCAATTCTTCGGTGCTCAGCTTTCTTCACAGTCCAACTCTCACATCCATACGTGACCACCGGAGCCTTCCAAAAAACATGACATTGACAACACCTAGACTTCAGACTTCTAGCCTCCAAAGCTATTAAGACAATACATTTCTATTGTTTTAAGGCACCTAGTTTGTGGAACTTTGTTACTTCAACCCTAGAAAACATACAAATTTCAAAGTAGAAAAAGAACTGAATCAATCTGGGTGATAGGAATACAGAACTGATACAGATTATAAATTTTCTGTACTTTTGAGATTATTCATATTTAAAAAGAAATCAGCTCTCAAGATAACCCATATGAATGAGAGCACCAGGCAGCAGGGTTTGGAGGAGCAAACGAAAGGATCCTATTCCTACTTGTCATGACAGTAACAATCCAGAAAACAGTCATCTAAGCCATGAGCCAGACTTAGAAGGTGTAAAATGAGAGAAGCAGAGGGCCTGATTCAAAGGGATTAACTGGCAGAGGCACATACATCAAGTCCCCATTGCTATCATGTGCTGCAAAACAACCAACCACAAATCACAGCGGTATAAAACAGCACTTAGTTCAAGTGTCTAGTGGGTTGACTGAGTAGTTCTGCTGGTCTGGACCAGATGGCTGATTTTAGCCATGCTTACTTAAAGCAATCTGCATTCTAGAATCTTGAGTGATCCGCAAGAATGGACCTCAGCTTTGATGGATTGGCTTTGTTCCATACAATCTCTAATCCTCCAAGAGACTAGCCTGAATACGTTGCCTCGGCAAAGGCAAAGGAGCAAGAGAAGAAACAAAAACATTCAAGTTATCTCGCAATTCCCATTGGCCAAAGCAAGACACACAGTCAGCCCCAGAGCAGAGTGGGAAGAGCCTACAGTGCTACAGAGCAAAGGCCAGGGAGGTCATTAACCAAGGTCATCAATGGATTCAATCCACCATGATAGCTCCCGTGATACTAACATCAGTCAAGCACAAGAGGAAAGGAGAAAAACTGAACACAGGTAGTAAACTGAAAAAATTGCCAATATCACCCAGAGACCCCCTCAGGAACTTCCTGAATAAGTTTGAGGACACATAGTGACAAGATTCCCACAGAAGCATCAGCAGAAGCACAGAAATACTGAGCTGCATTGTTCAGCCCTACTTCTTGCATCCTGTCTGGGTGACTGAAAACAGCAGCAACACTTCTTAGTTCTCCAAAAAGTGGAGGCCCAAATATCTCCCCACTTCCTGGTATTAGGTCAGAGTATTCACCGAAGTTACCCAAAAAAATTAAGCATCTGCACCAATGACCAACATCAATGCTTCCAGCCTATGGCAGATGTAGAGTCAGAGAAAGTTTAAACACATTCATCTAGTTCTTTTCTTCCCCTTTTGGCCACTTCTACAATTCTTTTGCTAGGTTTTAAGAAAACACAGCCGGAGAAGGCAATGGCAACCCACTCCAGTACTCTTGCCTGGAAAATCCCAGGGACAGAGGAGCCTAGTGGGCTGCTGTCTGTGAGGTCTCACAGAGTCGGACACGACTGAAGCGACTTAGCAGCAGCAGCAGCAAGAAAACACAGCACGTGGGGAAAGCCCATTACAAGACACTCCAGTGAAAAGTCTGCCTGGCAATTCATTTTTTAAAAAAAAGTAATATCAAACTCAGGGGGCCAACAAGCCAAGCCTTGTTTACACTCCAACAAGGGGATATCAGTTCAGTTCAGTTCAGTCACTCAGTCGTGTCTGACTCTTTGCGACACCATGAATCGCAGCACACCAGGCCTCCCTGTCCATCACCAACTCCCAGAGTTCACTCAAACTCACATCCATCGAGTCCGTGATGCCATCCACCCATCTCATCCTCTGTCGTCCCCTTCTCCTCCTGCCCCCAATCCTTCCCAGCATCAGAGTCTTTTCCAATGAGTCAACTCTTTGCATGAGGTGGCCAAAGTACTGGAGTTTCAGCTTTAGCATCATTCCTTCCAAAGAACACCCAGGACTGATCTCCTTTAGAATGGACTGGTTGGAACTCCTTGCAGTCCAAGGGACTCCCCAGAGTCTTCTCCAACACCACAGTTCAAAAGCATCAATTCTTCAGCGCTCAGCTTTCTTCACAGTCCAACTCTTGCATCCGTATATGACTACTGGAAAAACCATAGCTTTGACTAGAAGAACCTTTGTTGGCAAAGTAATGTCTCTGCTTTTGAATATGCTATCTAGGTTGGTCATAACTTTCCTTCCAAGGAGTAAGCGTCTTTTAATTTCATGGCTGCAGTCACCATCTGCAGTGATTTTGGAGCCCCAAGAAATAAAGTCTGACACTGTTTCCACTGTTTCCCCATCTATTTCCCATGAAGTGATAGGACCAGATGCCATGGGGATATGGATGACAATTATTATTTTAACTAAGGATAATATTCAGAAATAGCTCACCCTGTCTCTTAAGAAATTCCTCTTCAGAAATTTTTCCACCCAACAGGTCCCTCCCTCTTTTACAGGAAAAGAATTCTGGCTCCTTGCTTTCAGATACATAATTTGGCCTTCTGGAATTCTGGTGAGAGATAGAGCTGACTGGTTTGTAGAGGCAGAATAACTCAGAACAATTTTAGTTATGAAATTTCCCAGGGGAGCATAGAGATAGGAATCCTACATGAATTACTTACTGAAAACTTATTTGCTGCATTTGGTGTTTGGTGGGAATGGCGCAGAGAAACAAAAACAATAGATACCTTTTATTGATAAAATAGAACTCCCATCTAAAGACTGAGACCAGCCTAGACCCCCATTCTTATACCTTTGTCCACATACACCCTAACTCTTAGAAGTGACTGACTTGTTCTGTACCGTATTTATTCTATTTATTCTGTACTACATGTGTGGACTTCCTAGTGAAACATATCACATCAATCAATCTTTATTTTGTAAGTTAGACTCTCCAATGCATAAAATAAAAATTTCCCTTCCCTGTCTCTCCATTTTATACTTCCATAAAAATTGGTAAGAGTTAGTGACAACCAACAATATTTATCAAGCAACTAGTTCTGCCTTCATTGATCAATTGAGATTAAAATAATGTGGTAAGTAAATCTCTATGATGCAGTTCATTTCTAGCTCCTCCATGATGGCTAATCTCTATTACATTACAGACTCTTGAGGAGATGCAGTCACTTTGATCCATCTGATGGAATAAAAGATCCACTTATTCATACAGGTTGACCTGCTTTGCAAACAGTATCCATAATAAAGCATATTTTGGGGGGATTAATATACATAACGGAGAAGGCAATGGCACCCCACTCCAGTATTCTTGCCTGGAAAATCCATGGAGGAGCCTGGTAGGCTGCAGTCCAAGGGGTTGCAAAGAGTCGGACACGACTGAGAGACTCGACTTTCACTTTTCACTTTCATGCATTGGAGAAGGAAATGGCAACCCACTCCAGTGTTCTTGCCTGAAGAATCCCAGGGACAGGGGAGCCTGGTGGGCTGCCGTCTATGGGGTCGCACAGAGTCGGACACAACTGAAGCGACTTAGCAGCAGCAATACACATAAGGGGCTTTCCCAGGTGGCTCAGTGGTAAAGAATTCACCTGCCACTGCAAGGGATGTGGGTTCTATCGCTGGGACAGGAAGATCCCCTGGAGAAGGAAATGACAGTGCACTCCCATATTCCTGCCTGGCAAGTCCCATGGACAGAGGATCCTGGCAGGCTACAGTCCATGGGGTCACAAAAGACTTGGATATGACTTAGTGACTAAAACAACAGCAGCAATTTATGGAAAGCAAGCAAATCTGTGTACAGCTTAATTGATTTTTACACATGTGCCCACATGTATAGAGCATAAAAATTGTTCAGCATCTCAGAAACCATCCTGACAACCACCTCTATTAATATTCCCCAAGAGCAAATACTGTTCTGCCCTCTATCATGGTATATTAGTTTCACCTAATTTGACATCTTTTATATAGCATTCATATCTCTACTTAACATATTCAATCTTTCCTCTATCTTCTTGAGCATATGGAATACGGTTATAATAATTGTTTTCATTTTTGTCTACTAATTCTATCATCTGTGTCGTTTCTCAATCAGTTTCAACTGATTGATTTTTCTTCTCATTATGGGTTATAGTTTCCTACTTCTTTGCATGCCGGATAATTTTTCATTAGATGCCTGATAATTGTGAATATATTCTTTGCAGTAGAAGATGAAGAAACTCTATTCAGTAAACAAAAACAAGACCTGGAGCTGACTGTGGCTCCGATCACAAACATATTATTGCAAAATTCAGACATAACTCGAAGAAAGTAGGCAAAACAACTAGACCATTCAGGTATGACCTAAATCAAATCACTTACGATTAAACAGTAGAAGTGACAAATAGATTCAAGGGACTAGATCTGATAGAGTGCCTGAAGAATTATGGACAGAAGTTCATGACATTATACAGGAGGCAGTGATCAAGATCATCCCCGAGGAAAAAAAATGCAAAAAGGCAAAATGGTTATCTAAGGAGGCCTTACAAATAGCTGAGAAAAGAAGAGAAGCTAAAGGCAAAGGAGAAAAGGAAAGATATACCCATCTGAATGCAGAGTTCCAAAGAATAGCAAGGAGAGAAAAGAAAGCCTTCCCCAGTGATCAATACAAAGAAATAGAGTAAAACAATAGAATAGAAAAGACTTGAGATCTCTTCAAGAAAATAAGAGATACCAAGGAAACATCTTATGCAAAGATGGGCTCGATAAAGGACAGAAATGGTATGGACCTAACAGCAACAGAAGATATTAAGAAGAGGTGGCAAGAATACAAAGAAGAACTGTACAAGAAAGATCTTCATGACCCAGATAACCAGATGGTGTGATCACTCACCTAGAGCCAGGCATCCTCGAGTGTGAAGTCAAGTGGGCCTTAGGAAGCATCACTACAAACAAAGCTAGTGGAGGGGATGGAATGCCAACTGAGCTATTTCAAATCCTGAATGATAATGCTGTGAAAGTGCTGCACTCAATATGTCAGTAAATTTGAAAAACTCAGCAGTGGCCACGGGACTGGAAAAGGTCAGTTTTCATTCCAATCCCAAAGAAAGGCAATGCCAAAGAATGTTCAAACTACCTCACAATTGCACTTATCTCACATGCTAGCAAAGTAATGCTCAAAATTCTCCAAGCCAGGCTTCAGCAGTATGTGAACTGAGAACTACCAGATGTTCAAGCTGGATTTAGAAAAGGCAGAGGAACCAGAGATCAAATTGCCAACATCTGCTGGATCATTGAAAGAGCAAGAGAGTTCCAGAAAAACATCTATTTTTGCTTTATTGACTACGCCAAAGCCTTTGTGTGGATCATCACAAACTGTGGAAAATTCAAAAGATGAGAATATCAGACTACCTTTCCTGCCTCCTGAGAAATCTGCATGCAGGTGAAGAAGCAACAGTTAGAACTGGACATGGAACAACACACTGGTTTCAAACCAGGAAAGGAGTACGTCAAAGCTGCATACTGTCACCCTGCTTAATTAACTTCTATGCAGAGTACATCATGCAAAACGCTGGGCTGGAAGAAGCACAAGCTGGAATCAAGATTGCCAGGAGAAATATCAGTAACCTCAGATATGCAGATGACCCCACCCTTATGGCAGAAAGTGAGGAGGAACTAAAGAGCCTCTTGATGAAGGTGAAAGAGGAGAGTGAAAAAGTTGGCTTAAAACTCAACATTCAAAAAACTAAGATCATGGCATCTGGTCCCATCACTTCATGGCAAATAGATGGGGAAACAGTGAAAACAGTGACAGACTATTTTTCTGGACTCCAAAATCACTGCAGATGGTGCCTGCAGCCATGAAATTAAAAGACTCTTTTTCCTTTGGAAACAAACCTATGATCAACCTAGACAGCATATTAAAAAGCAGAGATACTACTTTGCCAACAAAGGCCCATCTAGTCAAAGCTTTGGCTTTTCCAGTAGTCATGTATGGATATGAGAGTTGGACCATAAAGAAAGCTGAGTGACAACGAATTAATGCTTTTGAACTGTGCTGTTGGAGGAGATTCTTGAGAGTCCCTTGGACTACAAGGAGATGAAACCAGTCAATCCTAAAGGAAATCAGTCCTGAATATTAACTGGAAGGACTGATGCTGAAGTTGAAGCTCCAACACTTTGGCCATGTGATGCAAAGACCTGACTCACTGGGAAAGATCATGATGCTGGGAAAGATTGAAGGCAGGAGGAAAAGGGGACAACAGAGGATGTGATAGTTGGATGGCATCACCGAATCAACAGACATGAGTTTGAGCAAGCTCCAGGAGTTGGTGATGGACCGGGAAGCCTGGCATCCTGCAGTCCATGGGATCGCAAGGAGTTGGAAACGACTGAGTGACTCAACTGAATTGTGAACTTTACCTTGCTGGGTGCTGGATATTTTTGTTCAATGCCTGGATCGGGAAGATCCCCTGGAGGAGGGGAAGGCCAACACTCTGGTATTCTTGCCTAGATAATCCCCATGGACAGAGGAGCTACAGTCTGGCGGGCTGTACAGCTGCTGTCATGGCCTGGCAGGCTACAGTCCATGGGGTTGCAAAGAGTCAAGACATGACTGAGCGACTAAGCACAGCACAGAGCACTGTTTAATCTGGGGCTAGTTTTTCTCAACTCTTGAGTTCTGTGTTTGTACTCTATGCAATCAATGCCCTGTAAATTATGAGATTTTTTACATTCTTGGGTGGTGTTCACAGGAACTATTCCCACTAACACTTGTCAGGTGGTTTTTTCCTTACGTACAAGCACTAATTAGTACTCAGCTACAGACTCAATGGAGACTCTGAAAATCTATGGATTTCTTTCTCAGCCCAGCCCTCTACTTCTCATACTCCGCCTGAGAACTCACACCACCTTGATGGCGCAGATTCTCAGCTCCATATGCTCTTCTAGAGACACTACTGGGCTTCACCTGCAGTTCTTGCTCCCAGCGCTGCATCCCAGGGCTTCCTGTGGGGGCTGAGCCTCACCTCCTTTCTTTCCCACCTCTCACAGATCACTGTCCTTTGCTGCTTGCTGCATAACATCTTGAAAACCATTGTTTCCTATGTTTTGTCTGGATTTTAGCTGTTTCAGACAGGAGAGTAAATCTAGCCAGTTACTCCCTCTTAGCCAGGTGTAAGAGCTTGTTTTGTCTATTATCAAGCTTCATTCTATAGGCAATCATGTTGCACATTCTCTTCAGCGTCTGACTTCACTGACTCAGCATTGTGCCTGACCCATCCATGTTGCTGCATGTATCAGTAGTTTCTTTTCTCTTTTTAAAACTTCATTTTGTTCTCTAGTATTTCTACCAAGAATATTTTAAAATTGGTATTGAAATTGATGCCCCCACCCCCCACAGATGGCTCAAGTGGTTAAAGAGTCCACCTGCAAAGCAGGAGATGCAGGAGATGTGGACTCGATCCCTGGGTCGGGAAGATCCCCTGTAGAGGGAAATGGCAACCCACTCCAGTATTCTTGCCTGGGAAAGCATGTGGACAGAGGAGCCTGGTGGGCTATAGTCCATAGGGTCAAAAAGAGTCAGGTAAGACTGGCACACACGCATTCATTCCAGGGCTTGTTTTAAGTATGTTGACTAACATACTTAGCCTTGGTGTTAAGAAATCATGGATGTGAACTCTAGGTTTGACATTGAATAGCTATGTTCCCTTGAACATGTCACTTGGCTTCCCCAAAGCTGTGGGCCCAAAATTAATGATTTAGTTCAAGTGTTTTACAAAGTGCTCTAAAATATAAAGTGATTTAATTTAGAATCGTAGAGCACATAGAATCAATGTTTCCTAGTGTTTTCTTTACAACAAAGTGATAATTTGGTATCTACCAAAACAATTGCAATTCTCATAGAATGCTTCACTGAGTGGGAAGTGGAAATAAGTACTTTCCAAATATACACTAGGAAACTCTTTAAGGAATACTGATTCCATGGAGTAGCTCAGATATTACTACTCGGTTATCAGACATGGTTAAGAGACTTAATTTGACCATGGTGATAAAATCAGGGTAAAAAAGAGTATGCTGCATTATGAATACCTTTCAAAATCAGAAGCACATTGAGTAGGAACAACAGATTGATTTTCAGTGATGATTGGGCATCAAAGGGCACCAAAAATAAAATTTATGCATTTTCCTATTTGCATATAACTTCTCTTGTATTAATGAGATAAGAAATTCCATTTTTAAAGAAATGTGCTATGATAATATGGTTATAATGACATTGAGCTCAGTAACAATGAATACACTGCAGGAATCTATTCTGAAAATATAAATTCATTTTCTCTCGAGGCTTTTGAGTTTTTCTTTTTTCCCTTAATTTAAGTGCCTGAACATTAATTATTCCAATATCAAATCACATGCTTTCATTAGTTTGAGGACAAACTACTCCCAAACAAAACAAGTGTTTTAAGAGAATTTCTGATTCACTATATCTGATAAAAGTAAATATAGTATGTCTTAGCTTCTCTTGTCAGTGAGGACCCCTCAGAATTTTCAAAGGCATTGGTCTTCTAAAAGAAACATACTGCTCATCTAACACTGTCAGCTTTTCCAACTGGTAGCCAAGGTGGATGAACCATAGTTTTTGTTTTGTTTTGTTTTTAGAGTGATGGCTAATTTGGTAAAGTGGAGTCAGACTGCTTCTGCCACCTGTTAGTTATGTGTTGCTGGGAAAGTTATTCAACCTCTGAGTTCGTTTTCCATTTGAAACAGCAGTAGCCTTATCTACTAACATAAAATTCTGTATATAAGGCCTTTTGTACCGCACCTACCACATAGAGCTCAATATTAGCTGTGCTTGTTATCATTAGTCAACTCGCTTGGCACCTCCATGGTCCTCCTTTCAAGGCTGCTCCCCCAACTACTGTAGCCAAGAAGGGGATCTCACTGATCCCCAGGTAATGCCAGCTGCTCACCCTTATGTACAACACACGCTGAAAGGCTACTCACAATGGCAGTCTTCCTTTGAACAAAATATTCCTGGTTCTGAATTTTGCATATTTCTGTGGGGTTTCTTCTGTAACCTATTTGCCCTGGTTTGTTTACTTCCTTGAGTGTTCTAACACTATATAAATTTGTAAAGCAGATTCTGAAATCCAGTGGCCTGAGTTTGATCAACATCTACCAACGGACCATCATCCACCCGTGGGACTTGGACAAGTTAGCTACTTAACTTTTCTAACCCTGTTTTCCCATCTGTAAAATGGGGATAATATAAGCACCATGTTAGGCTAATGTAAAGACTAAGATCTTGCAGACAGTGGAGACTTAGCATGAAGACAGCACTCAAGAAGCATTCATTAAATAGTATCTTCTGTTAATAGTTACAATAGAAGACCCTATTTAATAATAATCACAGAGAGAATTGGTCTATTATGTACTGCTAATGACTGAGCAACTGAAAGTACACCCACGCACACACACACACAACAGGTAAATCTTCAAGGCAGCAGAAATACAAGTCCAGTAACCGAGATAGTGTGCTCCCTGTTACATCTCACCACTCAGAACATCCTGATCCTCTTGGTTGTATGAAGACCATCCCCTTCTACTAATGATAACTTCTGTTAGGTCGGTATGGATACTGTATTTATATACATAGATATACCTATCCCTGTGTATCTGAAGATCTACGCAGTGGTGAAGATGGGAAACTTGTAACAGGTCAATGAGATGAGCAGAGTCTGTCCTGAAATGGTGGCTGTTCCTATAAAATGTTAACTCTGTCTAACCTAAAACTGTTAGGTCCTCTGTCTAACCTAACTCTGTTCAACTGGGGATGAACTTAAGGCCAGCTTTTCTTTGGAGAGGTATCGAAAACATTGAAAAACTCTTCCCCACCGCCAGCTTTGACATTAATAAATGAAACCAACTCAGAAAAATTCCTTTCACCCTACTTGGGTTCTTCTGCTGAGGTTCCATCCCCAGAGGCTTCCTAGAAAGGTAGGAACTGCTTTGGTATTTTAAAATTAGCTTTGTCAGAGGGCGATGAGTAAACTCCCCTGGTGGCCTCTGGTCCTGGTGCCCCATTAATCTTTGTGCTTATCCATAACATAGATCCATTACTCTCTTCCAGAATAATTAGATGAGCATCATTGGCCTTAGTTTTTAAAAGAGATCCAGAGCAGCCTGAAGGGTGACTGTGATGGTTCATCCTCGCCCACTGACCCTGTGTGGTTCAAGCTTTGGGGAAGCAGGATGACAGGGGCATCTTCTGTTCAGATTAGCTTTCCTTCCCAGTGGCCCCCATCACTCACTCTCCTTTTATGTAAATGGACTTGTGGGTGGGAGACAGTAAACTCAAAGCCTAGAGGGAGATGGGCAGTTGCCTTGCCTTCTGGACTCTGGCAGAGAGCTTGCACTTGCCGAGGGCTCTCTGCATCATCACCCTGATGCCACTCACCTCCTCCACCTTTAGTACGTTTAAAGCCCTTATGAAAGAACTAATTGTATGCAGGAAGCAGAATTTCTCTTTCTTTTTCAAGAAATCTCTTTGAGGACTCTGCTGTGCTTGGGTTGGGTGCCAAACACGGGTCTGGGTGAACGGCCCTCTCACTGGCTTTGCCCTCTCACTACACCTCACTGTCATCCTGTCATCAAACTAGTCTTAAACTGAGCCAGACTTCTACTCTCTCCCTCTCAGCCGTATTCCCCTACACCACATGGAGCTAAGGGATGCATGTGTTTATATTTTTTTAAGAATTTTAAACTTTATTAAAAATAAGTTATTTGAATATTGGATTTCTTGTTTTGCACAGACATTGGCAAGGTAATAAGACAAAGGCAGGCCGAATTGATAAAACCATTTCCTAAAGCCAGTCTAGTAGCAAGAGATAGTAGGAGCATTTCCAAGAATTTCCTGGATATACAGGTGAAAGATGGGTGTTGTCTCATATAAAAAGAGGGGACAAGTAAGATGGCATATGGAGAATAAAAGAGGAAAACTCATTACTCAGTCATTCACCTTAATTCTGTGGTTTCTGAACATAAGTTGGTCTGTTTGGGAAAGAACCCATTTGTTTGACCATTTTCCTCCAGGCCACCCACACATTTTATCTTCCACTCAACTCCCCCTAAATGGCCAGAGACATACTTAACACTCATGGCAATTGAAAGAAATGACAGGTTAGCTGTTTGGGGAAAAGAACTTAGAAAAATTGTCCCAAAGTTACAAAAACATTCGTACCCTCTGACCCAGAAATCTAACTCAGGGAATGTACTCAAATGAAAGGAGAACTATATGTAAAAGGCTTCTTTTGTAATATTTGTAACAGCATAATTAAAAGGACAAATACACAATGGAAGAAACCAAACTATGTTCTGGTTTATGAAATCAATTGGCTATTATACGGCTTTTGGAAACAGTCATTAAGGGCCAATAATAATGCAGACAGTGTTCAATGCAATATTTACAAACAAGTTTGTATCCACACTCTGATTATAATGACTTAAGAACCACACCTACATGTGATCAAGTATCAGGAAAAACTATGGAAAGTGAAAATGGAAACCTTTTCATGAGTGGAGAGGGAAAATGACAGATTGCTCTTTCCAAAAGAAAGGAAGCTACTTATCTCTAAATGCAGTTACCAATGAACAACATTTAAAAGGAGCCATCGCAAGAGCTCTTCTTTGAAGAGGGAAAAAGGAAATATTTGGGGAAGTATGAAGCAAAGACTTTATACTTTTGAGTTTACTGTGGAGCTGCAGAGAAGGATAAACACTCTTGAGAAAGGGCCAGCCAAAGGGTGGCGGGAACCACAGTGGTCCTCCTGAGGGCTGCTGCCTGCCTGGTTCAGTGAGAGGGGAGTTCATCTCAATGTCCACCAAGTGTCTGAGCACCAAGAACATTCCAACCAAAGAGACAAGAGCACCCTGCGTCTTGAGGGATTGTCCCAGGATGCACTTGGTCCCAAACATGAAAAGACATTCAAAGAAGCATCTGGATCATGAGGAGATCAGAGAAGCTGTCCAACAGGGTGGAGGAAGCACAGAAAGGCAGGGATAACTAAACGAGTTTTCCTTTGCAAAAAAAAAACCAGTGCAGAGGATCCACGATTGCAGACTGCGAAGAACATAAAAGAGAGTGAAAGAGAGCCAGGGGGAGCTATCCTGTGACTGACCTTCCCAGGAGAGGATCAAATTGAGGAAGCGCAGAATTCACAACAGACTCTGCCCTAACCTCCAAGCTCACGTTCCTCACGTCGCCTATCTCTGCAGTCCATGTCTGTATACACGCTGCCATATGTCTGATTCTTTTAGCAGAAACAAGAGCTGTGGCCTAGATAGGTAGCAATCAGAGGTGCAAAGGTGGTTAACTAGATACCTATCGACATCATTTCCTCGTGTTTAAAGAAGAAGAAACTGAGGCACAGAAAGGGAAATTGCCCTGTGAGGAAGGAAACCACTTCTCACTAAAGCTGACTGGCCAGGTCTGAGGAGCACAGCCCAATAGCCACGAGTCTCCAGCAGGGGACTAGGGACAATGTGATAGATTCCAGCAGTCTGGCTAGGTTTCCTGATTTCACTGCCGTGTTTTACTTTAGGGAGGAAACAGAAAAGGGCTCATTTCCTTATCGAGAGTTCCAAATATAAAGGGACTGTGGAGATCTCTGTCCTCTCCCTTTCCTTACGTGTTCATTGTAGCTTCACAGTACCCAAGAGCCTCCTAGATCTTTGATGCTGGGAGGAAAGCCAGAGTGCAGCAGATGGGAACAAGGGAAAGCACGGAGGCCGGGGACACAGAGTTGAAAAGGACTGGGCCCTCCAGATGATGGAAACCAGGTAAGCCCCTGTCACCCAGTGCCCAGGAGTAGAGGTAAGAAAGGACCAAGGTTCTGAATTTCAGGGAGACTCCAACCTCAAGCCTTCTCTCAGGGAAATGGAACAGGTAGAGCAAGCAGGAGAAGCAGAGCTCTATCCAGAGTAGTCAGGGGACAGCCTCAGAATAGTCCGTGGGCAATTTCTCTCCTTCAGCAACCCTGGACGTACCACTGCAGACGCAAAATCACCAGTGGTGAGATCAGCATGGGAAATCCCAAACTGCAATGCCTCTTACAGAAAAGCCACTCCCCAAAATGAAATTTTTTAAATTTCAGTTCTTAGAGATCCTGAGGGTAAAAATAAGATAACGATAGCCAAGCCACTCGGTGCTGACAAGAATTCAGGACCAGGCTAGAAAGGAGAAGAGTCCTAGGCTTCAGAAAGCTTTTCTTTTCCTCACAGAAGTCTTGTGGTTCACCCTCAACCTGTCTCTCAAGAATGGGGCTGTGCCTGTCTTGTATATGCATCTGTAAATCAAGAGAAGGGAAAACTTGAACAGATATAGAAAAGACGGTAGCAACTGACTTAACTTTGAAGACACCGTGGTGGTCATCATCTGATTTCCCAGCATCAATGTGCCCACCACAGATTTCTGGACCGATAATGACAACTGAAAGCTATTAAATAAGAGGCAACCAGAGGACCACCATGACCTGATGATGTGCCAAAGAGATCCAAGGCCAGGACCCCCAATTCTCTCATCCCTGGTGAGAATCATTGTCTTAGCAGGACCTGCAGTCCTCTGTTCTCCAACCTAGAGCCCTTCTGGAGCACGAAACATGAGGTAAGGCAGGGCTTAGCTATGTAGGATACCATTTTGGAGTGTCACAAAACAGAGGGCACCATCAAGGTCAAGAGCAAAGGTCAAGAGCAAGGTCAAGACGAGTAGAACAGCTCCATCCAAGAGACCAGTTCCTGGGACAGTCTTAAGGAAGTGTCCCTACTATGGGCTTGACCCAAGTCTGAATAGCTGGGGGAGCTCTGAGACCGAGGGTGGATTGTCAAAACCAGCCCTTCCAGTCCCCACAACACCCCCACCAATATCCAACAGCCGCACCAGTCATGCCAGGATTGAAATATCTCCATTCAGACCACCCACTGCCCTCACCAAAGGTGGAAAGAGCAGACCATCCTGTAGAGACGCAAACCCCCAATGAGGTCATCTCTTGTAGAAACCACAATCACTTTCTCCATCCCCACAGTTGAGGGGCCCACTCACTTGGTGGGTGAGACAGAAAGGCACCAGGTGCAAGGCGGACTCTTCACACAGACCCCCGGACCCCATGGTGGAGCAAGCAGGGGAAGTCCATCAGCAGGAGGCTCCAGTGAGGAGGTGCCTCCAATGTCTAGGCCATTAAGAACCAGTCTGTTCAACTTCAGGGCCAGTAGATTCACAACCTGGGTCTGGAATCCCAGAGGCCTGTGATTTCGTTTATAATCACAGATTGTGCACCCCAAGAGCAAACATCCCATAAATGGATCGGAACTGTCTCTGGGGACTTGGTTTCTGTCTTTGTACCTTGAGGAGACAGGATGATAACAGCAAATAGAAAAAGAGGTATCCATGGGTATCCAGGCAAGATGCAGCATTGTTTTCTTCCCAGCATCCTCTCATGCCATCTCTGGTATATATTGCAGTCACCACACAGAGCACATTGTTGAACAAGTGAAATTCACACTAAGTTGACTCTGATTTCAATATCCCCTGCAAGATGAGAGAAACCAGATCCTAGGAGAGAGGGCAAAGACTTGGAAGGGAGTGGGGGGCACAACCTGGAGCATTTTAAAGCAGAACAGAATATAGGTTCAAAAATAACTAAGATCTAGGCACAGGAGTGGAGAAGGAAATGGCAACCCACTCCAGTATTTTTTTTTTTTAATGATAAAGTCCCCTTTTATTTTTTTATTTTATTTTTTTTTTAGTTTAAATTTATTTATTTTAATTGGAGGCTAATTACTTTACATTATTGTATTGGTTTTGTCATACCTCAACATGAATCCGCCACGGGTGTACACGTGTTCCCCATCCTGAACCCCCTCCCACCTCCCTCCCCGTACCATCCCTCTGGTTCGTCCTAATGCATCAGCCCCGAGCATCCTGTATCCTGCATCAAAACTGGACTGGCAATTCCTTTCTTATATGATATTATACATGTTTCAATGCCATTCTCCCAAATCATCCCACCCTCTCCCTCTCCCACAGAATCCAAAAGACTGTTTAGTACTTTTGCCTGGAGAATCCCGTGGACAGAGAAGCCTGGTGGGCTGCTGTCCATGGGTCGCACAGAGTCAGACATGACTGAAGTGACTTAGCATGCATGCTTGCATTGGAGAAGGAAATGGCAACCCACTCCAGTATTCTTGCTTGGAGAATCCCAGGGATGGGGGAGCCTGATGGGCTGCCGTCTATGGGGTCGCACAGAGTCGGACACGACTGAAGCAACTTAGCAGCAGCAACAGCAGGCACAGGAGACTTCAGGGCCCAAGAAAACCATCCAATTAGTTGGACCCATTCGCAAACCCTTTTGGCTTTGAGGGCCCTGAACAAATTCCTCTGATTTCTCTTCCTACCAGGCCCAGCTCCACAGAACAGGGCATATCTGAAGTTGGGTTCATATAAATATCTCAGAGAGCCTCTAAAGTGGAAAGAACCCACAGGAATGCTTCTTGGGTCTTAGTCTCAGGAATGACTGCACTGATCCTTAGACACAGTAATGATCACATTTCCCTCTTTCAAGTGGGAAAATTTAATACTTAGAGCTAAGCTCATGGCTCCCTTCTACCAAAAATATAATGAGGTAGTAGCAGTCCTTGGCTTTGAGATACTAGGACCTTCCTTTTCCCTTTTGGCACAGTTCTTTACCTTTTTTTTTTTTTTTTAATTTCCCATATCTCATTCTATTAGATTATCTCATTTCTGTGTGACATTTTAAATTCTTTTTTGGAACAAGGTGATGTTTTGCTTTGTTTTTAAATAAGTCATTAAGCCCAATGTGCAGTGTGGAAGCACCTGGAAAAGGGTGGTGGCCATGCACCATCTTTGTTCCAGTGATGTGGGGCCCACTGTCTGCTCTGTACAAGAGCCTCCTGTTTCTGTTAGCTATGGCTGAGATAACTTGCCCTATTTCCCTCACAAACTAAATCCCTAATTCTCTCAAGTCTATTTCCAACCTCTAGCAGAGGTTAGCCAAGAAGACGGTCAGATACGTGATGGACCTTGAAGAGTTCTGGGTAGCTGAGGGGCAGTGACTACAGAAGGACATGTGGAAGTTAGCCTAGGGTGGAAAGAAAGAGCATTCCTGAGAAAGGGAAGAGGCCCAAAGATTAGGAGTCACCGTATGGTTAAGCATGGACTCAAAGTTTATGGAAAGAGGAGTGATGGGACAAGAGCTAAGCAAGGAGAGCTGTGTAGTAGTCACATCATAAAGTCACCTCTGTGCTAAGAGGTTCAGACTTTTTCTCTTATAAGCCATAGGGAGCCAGGGAAGGATGTGAGGCAAAGAAATGCCTGAATCACATTTGCACTTAGGAAAATGACGTGGACAGGGTGCGAATGACTGACGATTTGGAGTGGGGGCTGGAATCCAAGTCATCTGGGCAAGACTTAGTAAAGGCCTAAATTAAGGCAGTGGGAGGCTGAGTAAATTCCAGAGGTGTCTGTGACACCCAATTGGCAAAACTTGATAACCACAGCGAAGCAGAGGTATCGATCTGACTCTCGGAACAGACTCAGGTCACTCCAACTTCAGGGACGTGTTAAGATGGTGCTGTCACTCAGAATAGGCAGTGGGACGTGTCGAGCAGAGGGTGAATGGCTCCGGATACTGAATGCAGATGGGCTGGGCAAGGTGTCCAGGATACGTTTGTGGAGAATGATAATAGGACAGGATTTCAAGCACTGAGAGGAGGGTAACACATGCACTGAAGCTCAGAAGAAATACCATTCTACAAAGAGTGAGGACAAGGGTGGCAGATGGACATTAACAAGGACTGACTCCCTGTGTCCATGTTCTTTCTGCTTATCTGTATTTCCTGATCTCTCCAGAATGACGTTCTACTCTTCTTATAAAAGAAAACACAACTTTGCATTTTAAAGTGAAGTCACTCAGTTGTGTCCAACTCTTTGCAACCCCATGGACTGTAGCCCACCAGGCTCCTCTGTCCATGGGATTCTCCAGGCAAGAATACCAGAATGGGTTGCCGTTTATTCATGCTCATGTTTCTCTTCAAATAGAATCTTCAGCCTTTTAAAGACAAAAAAAAAAAGAAAGAAATGTCATACCCCAATCTAAAGAAACAGACTTGAAGACACAGAGCACACTGTGGAAACCATCACTGTTGTGTCTAAAGCAATGCAGAAAGGGCGTACAGGGTGAAGAGAAAGCTGTGAATGGATCTGCAGGCCACAGGAGGGACTGGGCAGGAGGGAAACCCTGAGAGCAAGTCTGAAAGAAAGCAGTGCCCCAGAAGCCAGTGTTCTACGAAAGCTCTGATACTGTAGCTTCTAAGTTCTTCATGGAGGGACAGTCTCTTATTCATATATGAACTCCATCCCACTGGCAGTCTGCCATCTCCCAGACAGAAATCTACAGAGTAATGGCTCAATGTGAAAGTGAAGTTGCTCAGTCATGTCCTACTCTTTGTGACCCCATGGACTGTGGCCTACCAGGCTCTTCTGTCCGTGGGACTTTCCAGGCAAGAATACTGGAGTGGGGTGCCATTTCTTTCTCCAGGAGATCTTCCCAACCCAGGGATTGAACCCAGGTCTCCCGCATCGTAGGCAGAATTTTGTAGACGCTTTACCATCTGAGCCACTAGGGAAGATCGTTATGGTTGGCCCAATAAGCACTTACAAATAAATGTGATCTTAATTCCCTCTTGGCCTCTATTATTTGAACTCCTGTGGAATACACTCTCTGGGACATTTTCTCTTAGAATATAATTAGAAAGGGTTTGCAGAGCTTGTAAAAAGAGAAGGAAAACTCCTCACTCACTTAGAACACTTATTCTCCCTGAGAGAGACCGTTTCATAAAGCTTAAGACAAACCCCATCTCAGGTTTGCAACTGAGGTGGTCAAATACTAGAGCAGCAATACCAGGCTCCAAAGAGTTGAAGAAGCCAGCATCACTTTCCTTGCACAAGTGGCCATAAACAGAGAAGGGCCATGTATCTGATCATTAATATTGACAACCCTTCAGCAGCAGCCCTGAAATTGATCCCAGGTGCAGCTGATTATACGGAAGTATAAAAATTTTATTCAGGTATGAAAATTACATAAATATCTCATCCACTTATGAAGGAGGCACGAAGAGAACATGAAAAAAAAATTAAAGATTCTTGGGCTTCTTGTATTTATCTTTTCACTCATAAAATAGACTTATTGTTGCAATTAAAATAGACTCATTGTTGCAATGTTGATGCAATAAACATTTTAAAATGGGAAAACACACCAGCTGGAGGAGGGTCACTGCACATGAGTTAAGTCTAAACTCCCGGGAGGCACAAGTGAATGGGAAGAGCATCTGAACTGTGACACACAAGAATGCAGCTCAAAGGAAGAGAGAGAAGATGGAGAAAATAAGTCAAAGATCTTTCTTTCCTAACTCCAGGAGGTTCTTCATGGGCATGTTCAGCAGTGCCTCAGAACACCAAAGTCTTCTCCCTAGGACACTTTCCCAACAGGTAAAAGGGAACCTCACCCCCATCCTGAACATGGGAAATGAACTTTTTTTTTTTTTTCAACTGAAGGAAGCCACAGAATCCTCAGGATCCACCAGTGAGGACAGAGAATCTTACGGAAGCCCTGGTGAACGTCACAATGGAATGGGTTATGAGAACCGCCCCCCGCCAAGTTATTCCCATGGAGACTGCTAAACTCGCACAGCAAGCAAACAATCATTCTGGTTAGAGGCAGACCATTACCAGCTAATTGTCCGAAAGTCAAGAACACACCAGCTCTAGGGACAAGTGGACCCTCACATGAGGAGACTTCCCAGAAGCCATTCATATCACTACCCACAGAGCTTCACCAAGATGAAGAGCCCTGGAAAAAGGATGCTACAAGATAAGCCGAGCCACAAGCCAAAAACAGGGAGTTAAGATATCTTCAGGCCAGAGGGCTGGATCAAGCTTCCTGCGAAAAGAGTGATGTACGGAGATCTTGGCATTTGCAGTGGGATGGATGGGGGCTGTGTCTGCCCTTCATGCCCAGCGCAGTTCTGTCACCTAAGCAGAAACTAAGGTTCTACTGCTGCTTCCTTAAAGCCAGTCATGACCAGGAACCACCTGGGAAGCAAACATGGAAATAAATCATCCTCTAAGGCTCTCCTTCTTCAAAGGAGAAAACCAAGACTCATTGTTGATAGGAAGACAAATCCCTGAAAACTCAAACAACGGAGTAGAGAACCCAAGATGTGGCTTCTCTGTGACAGTGAAAATACTCTGGAGGACCTAGCCAGGGGTGTGGGTGGCACTGTGAATCTCACTGGCAGGCTCTGGCAGCTCCATGTTTCCTGATCAAAACCTAGGTTTTAACAGGGGATAATTACAGAGGACAGATGGATATGAGGCACTTGCCTTAAGAGTCCATGGGATCACTATTCTCTTGGAAGAAAGGGCTTCACTGAAGACTCCGGTCTGTGAGTGGATGCCTACGAGGATCCCAGGGTAAGTGTTAAGTGAGGGCAGGCAAGAGGAAGGATGAAATTATGACAGATAATGGGGAACCCAAGGATACAGGGTCAGTATGCTTAGAAGCGTTCTGCAATTGACAGAGAAGGGAGAAGTCAGGGATAGGGAGGTGATCTTGTGGCCAGAATGAAGAATATTGAAGGGCTCCTGTTGAGACCTGCTTTGGCATGAGTTGGGGTAGCCAGGCTCCCAGGGCAGAGACTCCCATAGTAGAAGGTCAAAGACAGGGATGGAGTTGGGGTAGCCAGGCTCCCAGGGCAGAGACTCCCATAGTAGAAGGTCAAAGACAGGGATCAGAAGAGAAAGCCCCCACCTCCCCAACAAACTCTGAAATTCTAAAGCATTTAGATCACTGGATCTAAATGCTGGATCACTTATCCTAAGTGAAATAATTCATGGCATAAGAGGCACTCACAAAATAAGAACAGTTTCATGGGTGCATGAAGAAATCAAATACTTCCTAGTCTCTACCTTGGAAACTTAGAGAAAGGGAGACGGTGCTGAGGCTCTCTAGGGAGTTGAGCATATACCCAGAATCCAAACCCAGAAGAGAAGAGGAATTCATCTTTCTGACCACTATTGCTCCTTAGGTTACAGCCTCTGAAAATCCTTTCTAGCTATATTCCAGGGGGAGAAGACCCAGTCCACATTAGGAGTTTAGGAGTCAACCGGGGCCACATGATGAAGGGTGATGTGGTCTCCAACATAGCAGGTCACTCTGTGAGGAGACAACCACAGACTTGCCTCCCCAGAAAAAGGAAAGTTCCCACCACAAGCTTCCTTAAAGCCAAAGAGCCCCACAAGGAAGAGGAAGACATCGAGATAGGAGCACTTGTGAAAACCCAGCTCTGGCCCTGCCAGGCTGCCTTAGACAGTGATCTCCACCCTGCAGGCTTGGCTGCCACTACGAAGTGCCCTCTTGGTTCCTAGTGAGTCAAGGCTTTGCCTTCTCTGTAAACCACTCCATGAATGGACAGATGGGATGAGCCAGAAAGACCATCAAGATGAGGAGAACAGGAGACCCTGGAGTGACCATGGTGAGCAAGTTGGGGTAGGGCAAGGCTAATACCAGGCTTCCCAAGGATAGTGTTCCAGGCTCCCAGGGCAGAGACTCCCATAATAGAAGGCTAAAGATGGGGATATGAGAAAGCCCCCATCTCCCCAACAAGCTCTAGTTCTAAGGCATGGGCTGGATCACTTATCCTAAGTGAAATTATGAAACATGGTGCCCATTGCCTAAGAGGCATTCACAAAATGAAGAACAGTTTCATGGGTGCATGAAGAAATTAAATACTTCCTAGTCTCTACCTTGGAAACTTAGAGAGAGGGAGAAGGCACCAAGGCTCTCTAGGGAGTTGAGCATATACCCAGAATCCAAACCCAGAAGAGAAGAAGAATTCATCTTTCTGACTGCTACTGCTCCCCAGGTTATGGCCTCTGAAAATCCTTTCTAGCTATACTCCAGGAGGAGAAGACCCAGTCCACATTAGGAGTTTAGGAGTCAGCTGAGGCCACATGATGACGGGTGGGTGGGGTGGCCTACAACACATCAGGTCACTTTGTGAGGCGATAACCACAGACTTGCCTTCCTGGAAAGAGGAAGGTTCCCACCACAAACTTCCTTAAAGCCAGTGAGCCCCACAAGGAAGAGGAAGACATTGAGATAGAAGCGCTTATGAAAACCCAGCTCTGGCCCTGCCAGGCTGCCTTAGACAGTGATCCCCACCCTGCAGGCTGCCACTAATGGCTTTCTCCACATGGAAGGCATTTCTGGGGCCCTCTTGGTTCCTAGTGAGTCAGGGCTTTGCCTGCTCTGTAATCCACTCCGTGAATGGACAGATGGGATGAGCCAGAAAGAAAGACCATCAAGGTCAAGATCAGGAGAGCAGGAGGCCCTGGAGTGACCACGGTGAGTGCTGGTTCTCTTGGTATGAGTCTCTCCAGGGTAACTCAGTGGGTGGGGAGAAGGGGATTCCGTCAGAGGATGGACACCTGGCTTTCTGGCCTCCTGCTCCAGGGGCCACAGAACAATAAAACTGCCCCCACATCAAATAGGCAGGCCAACCGCACTAAGACTAAAATGCCTCCATATCCAGACCACAGCACACCTCTCTAAAGAGGAGGTAAAGGACGCGGAGCTCAGAGCACTGTGTGGAGAAGCACATTTCCTCAAGACTTCAGGTACCCCTCCACTCGCTCTTGCAGAAAGTAAGAGCTGAGGACCTCAAGGGCATCAGGGAACCCTCCACAAGGCTCCATGGGCTATGGGTTTCCCAGGCTTTATTTAAAGTCCTAGCAGTCAGAAGCTCCACTGGGGCTTTCTATATCCAGGTTAGTTATTAGTACAGATGGCCGCCCTGCCATCTTAGTGGCAGCTAAGTCTCTTCCCACGTCATGAATACCAGGTAGGGCTCACATATGACTCTGGACAATACACTCAGATCAATCTAATAAGGAATCATTTCACAATCAGATCATACATGGGTCTCTGCAGTGCTTTTGCTATTTCTTACTTTTATTGGTACAAGAGAAATGGGATGAGGTTATCAGCAGAAAGAAGACGAGCAATGGGTAGGTTGGGTAGAGCTCAACTTCAGGGGTGTTGAAGCCCTTTTTAAGTTGTTCTCACTGACTTTTAGAAAATGGTCAGAAAAAAAAGGTGTCACATGAAAGCATAAAGTCAGCTCCTTCTCCCCTTATTGATCGACACACTTTCATGTCCTCAAGTTTGGGGAATCCCACAGTCATGAGAAACCCAGAACTGGAAGATACCAAGTGAGGAACAGAGTGACCAGATGAGTCTCCTGAGTTTACTTAAGTGAAGATATTCTCCTGGCAAGGAGGGGAGGGAACGATCATCTGGATTGTACACTCCCTGGAGGAGAGGAGGAAGGTCAGTGTGGACATTTCCATGTCATCACTTTTTAGCACCATGACTGGTAAACATGAAATGCTGACTCTGTTCTATTAAACAACTCACACTGGTCCTTGCCTTTTTTAGGAACCCACTGAGACAACCAACACCATCTCAGCTCTCCAGGGAGTACAGAATGTAGGCAGAACTCAAGGCCAGAAGGGAAGGGAATTGGCTGTGCTGACCACTACTGCTCCTTGGGTTACGGCCTCTGCAAATCCTTTCTAGCTATATTCCAAGAGGAGAAGACCCAGTCCACGTTAGGAGTCAGCTGAGGAAACATGATGAAGAGCAGTGCAGCCTACAAAACATCACTGTGTGAGGAGGCAACCACAGACTTGCCTTCCCAGAAAGAGGAAGGCTCCTACCACAAACTTCCTTAAAGCCAGTGAGCCCCACAGGGAAGAGGAAGACATCAAGGCAGGAGTGCTCATGAAAACCCAGCTCTGGCTCTGCCAGGCTGCCTTAGACAGTGATCCCCACACTGCAGGCTGCCACTAATGGCTTTCTCCACATGAAAGGCACTTCTGGGGCCCTCTTGGTTCCTAGTGAGTCAGGGCTTTGCCTGCTCTGTAATCCACTCTGTGAATGGACAGATGGAATGAGCCAGAAAGAAGGATCATCAAGATCAGGACCAGGAGGGCAGGAGGCCAGTGCCCTGAAGTGACCACGGGGAGTGCTGGTCCCCTTGGTATGAGTTTCCCCAGGGTAGCTCAGTGGGTGGGAGGAGGGGACTCCATCTGAGGATGGACACCTGGCTTTCTGGCCTCCTGCTGCAAGGGGCCACAGAATAAAACTGCCCCTGCATCAAACAGGCAGGCCAATTGCACTAAGACTGAAATTCCTCCATATCGAGGCCACAATACTCCTCAGTCAGAAGAAAATGAAAAAAACCTGGAGTCCGGATCTTGGAGTGTCCTCTCCTTTTCCAAGGCCAGAGGCACCACCTCCGGTCCCAGTACAGTGAGAAATGAAGGTGGAGAGTTAAGAGGAGAGGATTCCAGTAGAAAGAGGCTGCATTAGTGATGACGCACCCGCCACCCCATGTCCTAAAGCACCTGGAACAGAGGCAGCCTCTGAGAAGAAGGTGCCAGAGGGCTCCCCTCCCCGGCTGAGACTCCCGGCTCCCTGATGGGGCTGCAGTCCAACCAGGGTAAAGGTTTGGCTGACTGAATTCAACCCAAAGATCTCTATGGGTACCTTCTGAGAGGTGGATCTGAGCACCATGAGCATTCAACATGACTTTGGTGATATTTCTGTGTGAATTGTGAAAGAAAAAAAATCACTGCTGATGATGAGCTGAAACAAAATCCCCAGATTTGTCCAAATCACAGGCTTGCATCTGGAGGAGGAGGGGAGGGAGAGGAGCAATGAAGAGAAGGGAGAAAGCAAACAGAAGGGATGACAAGCAAGTGCCCAGCAGCTCCATGGACTCCTCCAGGAAGGAAGACAGGCCAGCCCAGTTCAAATTGGTTGGAAACTTGTCTTTCCAGGGTTGTGTGACAGAGCCCTCAGCTAATGCTCCCAAGCAGAATAGAAAGAGGATCAAAGGACCCCTTCAGGAAGGATGAGGAAGTGAGGTTCTGGGCTTCTCTTTATATACAATGGGAAATTTCCTCTGGCACAGGAAACCAAATAGTAGTGAATGAATGAATGAATAATGCTTCTTTCCCAAACTCAAGGCCTGGTATGACTGAAGAAAAGGAAGTAGACCCCTTGTACAACAGTTAAGCAGAACCAGGGTAAAGAACATTTCCGAAGAAGACGTACATGGTCCCTCCTAGAAAACCCCTTCTCAGCCAGCTCTCAGGCTGAGGTTAACCAGGGAGGCTCATGTTAAGATCGGACAAAATCTCCCCAGCAGTAAGGAGTGCCAGGAAAAGCATATCATCCTAGAATAGCCCTTTCTCAGGTAATCCTCCTCCATGTGGTCTCCAAAACACCCACCTATTTAACAGAGACTCCTATTTCTGTGGATGCAGACCAGGACATAGATTTGACCTCAGCAACAGAAACTAAAGACAACTTGAGAGTTCCCTGGAAGTGCCAGTTGTAGCAATACATATTACCCATCCCGGATATTTCTCAACCTTTTGTACCCTAGGTATCAAAAACAGTCATTCCAATTGTATCACCTATGAGAGGAGAAACTGGAAAGCATTGTCTTAACTTTGGCCCCACAACAGAGTTTGGCCCCTACTGACAAGTTAAAAAGAAGGGAAGAATTAAGAGTCAGTTGTTAGTATGGGAGTCAAACTAGTACATAAATCCTGCTGTCTTCTTAAAGCTGAAACCTGACTTGGGGTAGTTATTTGTGTGCCAAAAACCTTTAGTATTTGAGAGGTCAAAAGCCTGATGGAGGGGGAAAAAACAATCATGCCATCCTTCTTTCATTAAACCCCATTTCTTCTGAACATCTGTGACCTGAAAAACAGCAGGGGGGGTCCAGAGATTCAACGTTGAATACAAGGCCAGCCCAGAATTGGCCTCTAAGATTGAGCAGTCGCCCACTTTAGACATTTTTTTTTTTTCCTATTCCAGGCCCTCAAGACTACTAAAATGTCTTCTTCCCAAGGAGCTGCTGCATCCTCACCTCCTAGGCTAGGTTGCAATCAAAAACACACTAAGAAAATACCACAGCCAAGCCCTTCTTCCCTGCCTCTTCCCTTATTTGGTAGCTGTCTTCCTCTAAGACACCAGGCTACACTACAACTAAGACAGAGGCAGAGGGACCAGCTAACACATGGGATCCAGGCAGCCCCTGTCCTGGAATCCCTTTAGTCCCAGCCTACAAATGCAGGCTTACTTGTCAGTCAAGCCGGGATTGGAGGAGCTGCTGGACGCTCTATCTATAATGGGGTGCCACTTTCTCCTTCTGCCCTGAGCAAGTATGATGGTGGAAGGGATTTATTTCCTCCCTGAGAAGAACAAGAAAACAGCTTCTAGTTCATTATTTGAGGAGGGCATGTGTCAGGGCTGGAGCTGTTCTACAAAAGGTTGAACAGCCAAATAAGAGGGTCATGGGAAGGAACTCGGGCAAGACAGGTAACCACCACCGGGGACTCCGGGGGTGATTTCTGCATTAGGCTGTTTGTCTTCTATTTCAAGATCTGAATGGCTAAACCCTTGCCGGCATGGAGCATATCTTACGCATCAGCTCCCAGTCGAGTCCTGGAAGTATTGGCATAAATGTGCTTATGTCAGGAAGGACAGACCATTGAAAGCGGCTCATCACAGGACTGTTGGGCCCAAAAGGACACAGTCAATCTCATGTCTGTGAACAGAAGCAGTTTTCAGTGAAAGGGCTACAGAGAGGTTTCTGACTCTTGCAGCCTTGGTAGGAAATGGATTCCACTCACAAATCCAAGGGCTTGGCCTCGGAAGAAAAATGATGAACCAATTATTGTAATAGCGTCATTGTCCTGCGAAGGGGGGCAGGTAAAGAGGCCATTCACTTGGAATAATTCCTAACCTCTGAAACAGTTGCCCCATTAACACCCCAATCTCTTCAGATTCCCAGTGAGTGATGTTCCCTGACACGTGACTGGGTGTGTTATTATTCCTCCCTGGAGGAATCAAGCTTTCCAGGGCAACCGGTCCCTGCTTAAAACCTATTTGTGTTTGAGTGGTGAGTAGACATCCCTTTCCGGACAGCGGGATGTGATGGGGAAGAGAAGAGTTGGGGATGTAAGAATACGACCCACCCGAAGGAGGAGGACAGAAAAGGGCACCTGAGGAAAAGGAATTCCAGGCACTTTTCCAGGAAGACACATTTCTTCTCAGTCTCTTGGACAGCAATCAGTCACACAATCAGCTTTTTTTCGTCATCATGTTTTAGCATGTATAGGGAAACAGAAATCTGCCGGAGAGCAAAAACAATCATGGCCCTGGAAGAGACCTCTCTAATCCACACATCTTTGTAACAGTGAACACTGTTTATGAAACGCCACGTTTGGCCTACAAGGATCCTATTCAGACCCCCTGACAGGCCTCTGCTCTAAGCCCTGTGATCCCAATCCTGTTTCCTGTCACTGCCCCTTGCTCTCCTCAGATCTCCCCCACCCCCACACCTCTTTATGGGGATAGCTTTATCTTGCTGCTGAAGCCAAATAAGATTCCCGTCCCCTCCATTTCCTTTGCAAGCCAAATTCTTTCTGGCGTTAGGTCCAGCAGAGGCCTGTTCCTCTGCCCAGACCAACTCAGACTATCCAAGTCCATACTCAGTCTTCCCTCCTCTGTTTTCCCCGAGCACCAAATTCAGCACTCAGCTTGAGAAGCCTAACTCCCCCCTTTTCCTCCATTGAGGAAGGTCCACCCACATCAAGGAGCTGGGATTAAGACAAAAATGGGGTATCTTCACCCTTTTCTCAGCCTGCTTATGTAACATTATGCTCTGAACCTTCTCAGACGTCCTGACAGGTACTGAACCCACCGCTGCCCTAAAGCATGAGATTCGGAAAAGACGACCCTTCCCGGGATGCACTGAGATGGGTGGTACCCATGGCCCCCCTTCACCCACAATAGACATGCTCAATGTCTGTAGTAGCGCCTTCCACGTTAGACACATAGCTAAATCACAGTGGATCCCCAACAATAACCTCACTCCAACAGGGGCATGTGAAACCCTAACTAGTGAATAAAGTCCCAAGGTGTACTCCAGCTGGTCATGGAAATTGGCATGCTCAAAACAAAGGCTGGCTTTTGCCACTACATATTCTTGGAAACCGCTCTTCCTTTACACAAGCTTGTGTTTATCATACGGTTTTATTAAATAAGTCATTCAGTGAGTGCTGGGTGGGTTGGGGGTAGGGTGGGGGGAGTTGGGCAAATGCTTTTTCATCCAGCATCCTTTAGACCACTGGTTTCCAAAACTGTGCTGACAGGAACTAGAACAAGTTAGTCCACAGTTAACTATTGCATTACTGGCGTCCCTCCAACAAAATAAAAATAAGCCATTCCAATTTCATTGACTAGGAAAAAAGTCTGTTAAAGTTTCTAATCAAGAGTGTCAACCAAAGGATGATGCTGTTCAGCTGTGAGATTATTTTTGTAAAGTTCCTCAAAACCATGCCACTACATCTCTAGCCAACTTTTAAGCACTTCCCCAAACAGATCCACACTCTACCTTTGCTCTAGGACAGTTTTTAGGCTACAACTTTGCTATTTGCCCTTTTATCCTGTAGGGCACAAGTAAGCGTGTCCTAGAGGCTGCAGCTGTGGAGTTCTAAGCACTATAGTTTTATTCCACCCCCACCCCCAGACAACAGATGTAGCCTTTTTTCATCTGATCTGACTTCAATAATGTGCTTGGATTTTTCAAAATAAATTATTAGAGTGCTCTCAAGCTCACTGAGTCAAAGAAACGACCAGAGGTGTGTCTAGGCTTAACAGGGTGATTTCGGCTGGCCATGGTCTCCACAGCAGTAAAGCTGCACAGGTTCCCTGGCAGGCAGGTCAGCAGCAGCAGAGCGACTGACCTCCCTCGGCAGCATGATCACCATTACTTCCAACACAGCAGCAGTGATTTTGCATCCTAGTGATCATCCTGAAAGTGTAAAGCAGATCTACTCTCAGAGGGCCTGGAAAGCAACTTTGACATAACCAGACTTGTCCCCCTTTTGAAACAAAAATGAAATTTCACATCTGAGGTTATACTATGCTGTAAAGAGCAAGAACAAAGTATATACTGGACATGAGCCACTGTGTCCACTCTAAACAGCTTTTTCATGAAGAAAGGGGTTCAGTTCAGTTCAGTCGCTCAGTCATGTCCGACTCTTTGTGACCCCATGGACTGCAGCATGCCAGGCTTCCCTGTCCTCCACCAATTCCTGGAGCTTGCTCAAACTCATATCCATTGAGTCAGTGATGCCATCCAACCATCTCATCCTCTATCGTCCCCTTCTCCTTCTGCTTTCAACCTTTCCCAGCATCAGGGTCTTTTCCAATGAGTCAGTTCGTCACATCAGGTGGCCAGAGTATTAGAGTTTCAGAAAGGGGTAGGAAATCTCAAATCAAGACTTTGACTATAGCAAAGACAGCTCAAGAGGAGACCCAGTCATACCAACCCTCCCACATACTTTCACAAACATGTACTTGCTACATGTGTATTTCCTTAACAGCAGCAGTAGCTGTGAATTACCTCCTAGACTTATTAAAATATACCCTTTTGCCCTAGACATAAAAGAAAGGAATAAAATACAAATAGAGCAATTAAATCCCATCCCTTCTGCAACTCTGTTTAAAATGCACATAAAGATAATTAGAAAAAAAATCACTTGGGAAAAGCAATCCCCAAAAGGTCAGCTGCAGGGTAATATTCATATAGCTACTATTTAACACCAATGTAAGGTTAGGGAAAATATCCAAATCTCATATTAAACTCAATCAATTCCTTTCTCTCCACCTGTAAAGGGAGTACAGTAAATAGGAACAAGTTCACCTTAATACAGGCAGAGCAAGTTTTAAAAATCCTGCGCCAATCTGTGTTTGTAGACGAATAGCATATAATACCCCCGTGGAATCACTCTGCAGGTCTCTTCATCAAAAACCATACAGCACTACCTTTTAAAGTTCCTATTTTTCTGCTGATAACAAGTTTTACCAAGTCATGACAGCTATCATTTTTATTCTGACCTTGAGTTCACTAGGAGGCCAAGAATGAAGGCCAAAAAAATATCATGTGGGAAAGATGGACCATCTAAATAACATGATATATGATTGCCTCTTCGTATAACTGGAGGATAAAAAGCCTGATCTTACGCCTGTCCACCCCCGTTTACTTTCTCCCTGTTCTATTTAGTAACATGCTTTTCAGAAAGTACTAGAAAGGGTGAGTCTTTTTCCCTCTCATCCACATACCCACACACACACACACACACACAGGGCACACGATATATATAGGCCCCTATCCAAGGACATGTGACCTCCACAAAAATACAGCCCCACTCACAATGTTCAACTTCCAAAAACTAAAATTCCTGCCCCGATTTAGGACGACTCTTTGAGAAGACAATATCTCCTAATCCAGAGTCAAGAGTGAAATCAACTTTAAAAAAGGACAGAGAGGATTAGGATGAATCCTGAATTAGGATGTGGTAGAGATACTAAAAGGGAATACAGAGGAGCAACAAAAACTATGCTCAGTCTCAGAAATAAGACTCAGCCAGCAGCAGCCGGGTGGTGTGCCTAATAAGGGAGGCCAGGGGTTGGGGACCAGACCATCCATGAGAAGCAAACACAATACAGGAATTCCCCAGCAGAAGGCAACAGGCAGAGACATAGCCATACAAGAGGCCTGGCAGCCATTGGCAGGTGAGGGGGCAGAACACTGCATCATGGGAGACTGGCAGCCTGGGCAAGCATCCTGCAGCAGGCAGGGCCCACCTGGCAGCTGGAGGAGGACGCTCTTCATTGAGGACGGAGGCCCAGGGTCAAGACACCCACCCTCCAAGAGTGTGGGGTGATCCTAGCACATCGTATGGCAGTGGGGAACATGAAGGAGCCACAAGGATAAAGGGAAAAGACAGTGACCTGTTATTGGGAATGTGGATACAAGCATGGGGTCATGGGAGGAGGACAACAAGCCGCCTGCCATGGGCTGAAGCTAACTTGAGGTTGAACTATTAACCTTAAATTCCAAAAACTGAGTACCTCCAGGCTTAATCCTCAAAGCTGAGGGACAAGGAAGGGGGTACGAAAATAATGACTGCATAACTAACAGCACTGTCCACTGAAAATGCCCAGAGCATAAGAATAACTAGAATCACCCCCCTTCCATTTGCCCCCATACTCCTCTTCAATCTGGATAAGCAACAAATATTTATTGAAGGTGCACTGTGTACCAGATACCATGCAGGTTGGTTATTCAATCCTGAACAAGACCTAAACCCTACGTTCATGGTGCAGGTGGCCTTGCGGGAGAGGAGGCGGGGAGTTGACTCCTCTGTTCCTGCCTCTGATGTGGGCTTCCTAACGCTGGCCCCCATTATTGTTCCCATTGCTTGAGAGGTGGGACTGTTTTGGCCTGATGACGCTTTAGGAAGGAGGGAAAGGAATCTATGCCAGACGCTAACCTTGACTCCTTGTCTTGAATAACACCTTTGAGAGGTTAAGGCAACAAACACACAGCAAAGGCAGGCTTCACCTAGTCTTGGTTATCACTGTCTGGGGCAGCTCCTGCCCTGCCAGGATGAAGCATGTCCTAACTGGTCTCCTAGGTAGAAGCTGAGCATGGACTGTTAAGGGACAGCTGGGGAAAAACCGGTTGCTACATCAAGACTCAGGAGGCACAAAAGTCTGGCAAGCCTGTCCAGGACTGGGGCAAGAATACAAGGTAACAGGCAATAACCATCATTCTCATAAAGATGGCTTCAAGCCAAGAGGCAAGAAGAGCTCAAAAGGATGAGCTTTTTAGAGGCAAAGCCAAGTGGAGGCTGCAGCCACGGTCACAGCAGCTGGCCTCTCTCCCCTTGTGGAATATCCTTCATCCTCAAAGTTCTAAACCAACTGCAGGAAGGCCTCTGAGCAAAGAGCCCTTCTCAGCACGACCTGCCTCCTTATCAATAGCTCAGTTGGAAAATGGCCATCTCTGGGCATATTAGGGGCTTGTGTGATCAGTCTGGTCCTCCAGGAGGGAGACGGAGTTTGGGGCTGAAAAACACATTTCACATATTCTGCTCCCAACTTGGCTGTTGGAATCTCAGAGAAGGACAGAGCTGAACACCAGGAGTAAACTGTGTGGTCTTTAGCTGGAATCCCAGACCAGCATTGCTACAAGAGGGAGCATGTGAGCCAGGAATGGGACTGGGGGAAAACCGACAACTTTCTCCCCGACCCCCTGCAGATGTCTGCAAAAGAAAATCAAAACACCGTCCCAATCCACCAAAACTCTTTTCTGTGATTGTACATGGATGTGTAGTGTAACTTAAAAGGTAATTATTTAGTGTTTCCTTGGATCTTTATTCGTAAGTTTAAAAAGGCAAGTATCAACCCAAAATAAGATTTTGAAATTCTTTTTATTTATAAAGTGTACTTTTCTGTTCTTTGCAGTTTTTTTTTTTTTTTTACCAATACCAATACTTTCTAAATGATCCTATTTAATTTGATGACACTGATTTATAGTTCGTCATTGTTTTCAGGTAATGGTTCCGTGTGTCTCTTGTTTTCCTGTTTGTCATCTGCCAGGGTCCCTTTTGGCCAAAACGTACTTTGGGCCACAGAAAGGAGTTCATTAGCCAGTAAAAACTGTTCTCTATAAATATGTTCAAACCCCTCCCAATCTATTTTATGTTTCTGGTTTCCTTAACTCAGAGATGAAAATGTTTCTGAAGGTTAAAATTGTGAAAACTGAAGCTGTATTAGGACACCAACCAGTTTCCTATGCTGACATGCCCCAGGAATTCTCTACCACCTCAGGTTCAATTCAAAATCTGAAGTGAAGGAATGCCACACGCAAGCAAGTCTTCTTCTCTCTGCTCTTCCCAAACAGAAAGTGGGCCCTTTCTCTGCAACATGTGGCACCTCAGTCCACAAAACCATGGGGCTTAGTTTCAGGGCATTCATAAAAAACTAAAGGTTATTCCTAACAAAGACTGCATGAAATCGTTTCATAATTCACAGCACTATCGGTTCATCTCTGCCTCAGGGCCTCTGCTATTTGCTTCCATGATATGGAATGGCCAGCACCCCGGGGCCACCCACTGACCAAATCCCATCTTGAGCTTCTAGACCTAATTTAAGACTTAGCTTCTCCCCTCCAATTCTCTTGGTCTTCATCAACCAGCTGTTCCCCTCTGGCCTTCACCCCTAAAGATGCTCAAGTATATCTCTTGCAGTAGGTACTATCCCGTGACATAGCAGTAAGTGCAGAAAAGAGCAAGAAGTATAGTGAGAAACGTTGAGGGAGAAGATATCAGAGCCCTGATAATAGAGGCAGCACAGTGCAGCTGAGTCCCTGTGGTTTAGGGAAAAATAGACCTGTGTGGACTAAATCCCCGCTCTGACACTTACTAGCTACGCAACCTTAGGCAGATTACTTTCCCTCACGGAGCCTCAGTTTCTCATTCCAAAACTTCATGTAGTTTTCACCAGGCAAAAAATGGTTTAGGTGACAGCAACTTTCCTGAGCACTGGAGCTACAAAGATGAGTAAGATAAAGCCTCAATCTTGTAAGAGCTCACATTCTGTAGGTAAGTCATTTGCAAAAGCTTTAGGGTCTTGGAGGAAAATAGTTCAGGAGCATTTGAGAACAGTCAACTGGAGGAAAAATTGGAGTCTGAATTAATTCCAGAATTGCAGGCATGTGTTAAAGGCTGGAAAAGAGTGCTGGTAGGAAGAATGGAAATGGAGGAAGATTTGAGAGCTATTCCAAGTGGAATAAAATGATAGGTCTCGGGTCATTTTGGACTTGAGAGGCAATAGATGAATCTTGATTCAAACTTCTAGTCTGGGGGACAAGTATAGGCACTGATAGAAAGGGGATAACTGGGAGGAAAGAGCTGTTTTGGGTAGTGGGAGAGATCAACCTCCACACAGATTCTTCAAGTATGTGCCTCACGGGCAACGAACGCCAATCTCAAAGCCCAACAGCTTCTTCTTCACAGCACCATCGAGCCCTCTTCCTCTTTATACCCTCTTGCTTTTATCTGTGGAAGGTTCAGCGGTGACTTGAACAATCAAGTAGCTCTGCCAGACCAGAGCAAACCGTCTCCACCCATGTCTCTCACAAGAGACACACTCCCCCATGCATTTTTATTGACCCTACTTGATATTTTAAAGTTAAAATGACTTTAGCCTAGAATAGCCCATGTTCCTCTTGACCATTTCTCCAAGACTATAAGCACCCAACTGTTCTCTGAAGCTACCCAGGCAAAGCAAGGCAGCTTGGTCTGTTACAGTTGAAGGGTGGTGCTTCCACATTCTGAGCCCAGTAACTGCCACCCAGAGCCCAGCAGAACCTACCTTCTGCGGAACCCCCAACCCCCACCCCAGACACTGAGCATACTCAGTATAAATTAGGATGACATTTCTTTAAATAGTCCCTAATTTATATATAGCAAACAAATTTAAAGCATGCATTTCCTTTGAACCAACAATTCTAGACATTCAGACTAAGGAAATCATCAGAAGTGCGCATGAGCACACGGCTACAGAGATAACTATTGAGAAATCCCTTTAGTTGGCAAAATAAAGAGAGTAAAAATGCAGGGACAGCTTGAATGCAAAACAGTAAGGGAGTATTTCAATAAATTGCCACATATCTGCATAACAGAAGACATTTAAAATGTTTTAAAGGCATTTTAGTGGCATAGGAAAATATTTGAAATACATTTTAATTGAAAAAAGAAAACAACTATATATAATTTTGTTCTCAATTTTGTAACACACACACATAGGTATCCATATATCACATACATACACGCACACACACAAAGAAAAAACTTTGGAATATGTAGCTATTATACCCAGGTGGATTACAGATGACTTTTATTTTCTTCTTTGTACTTTTCTGTATTTTCCAATTACCTTTAAAATCTTTCTGTAATCAGGTCAAAAATTATCAAAATAAAGGGAAATGGGCCATAAATACTCGGAGGGGAAAAATACTGTGATGATGATAAACATGCATGGAACATCGTTTGCTTCTGTCCCATAGGAGATATCCATCTCTTGCCTGAGATACCTGAGAGCTCGGATTTCAGAGCTTTCTTTAAGTCTCAGAGCTTTCTCTCAATAAATCTATTCTTCCATGTCTAAGCAACGAAAGACCACAAAAACAGATATTTGGATACAATCATTTCTCTTTCCTTTATGCTCATTAAACTAACTTCTGCCAAAAGTTAATGATTGGATCCCTCAAGTTTCTTATTCTTTGGTTTAATTAGGGCTTACATAGCAATAGACTGGAAAAAATTCTCTTCTCATTGACCTACTTTGCTTTTGAGGTCTGGCATAGCTTCAACAATTATTTGAAAGGAAATATACATAACATATCCCACCAAATGTAGAAAACTGTAGCCAATCCCATCATTTATACATGTCTCATTAATACCACTTGCAATAAATCCCCTAAAGTCTCTAACAAAAGCTGTTATTGTCTGTAGGAGGTGAGAATAGGGAAATGTGATAGGAGAGAGTTCCCTTTCCAACAAGGATGTTGGGGTAGGGATTTATATTGCTAGCAAGAGTATATGTTGGCCAAGTCTTGTTGTTTCTTATGTAACAAATCTGCATACCGCCACGTGCTTCTCTCCCCTGCTATACAGCTTACACACGGTCAGGGAATGACTCTCTGAAATACCTTCTGGCAGACTCATCTCTCTTTCACACCTTACATTTGTATAGCAAGTCATGATTCACCAAAGACTTTCATGTAAAGGACCTTATGGGATTGTTAAAAGCAGTCTAGAAAGCAGAGTTCAGAGAAGGCAATGGCACCCCACTCCAGTACTCCTGCCTGGAAACTCCCATGGACAGAGGAGCCTGGTAGGCTGCAGTCCATGGGGTCACGAAGAGTTGGACACAACTGAGCGACTTCACTTTCACTTTTCACTTTCATGCATTGGAGAAAAAAATGGCAACCCACTCCAGTGTTCTTGCCTGGAGAATCCCAGGGACGGGGGAGCCTGGTGGGCTGCCGTCTATGGGGTCGCACATAGTCGGACATGACTGAAGTGACTTAGCAGCAGCAGCAGAAAGCAGAGTTACAGATGAAGAAAAAATTCAGAGAGATTAAATTACATGTCCAGATACTCGTGCTAGCAAGGGGTGGCCCTGGGATGAACAAGTTTTCTAAGGTATGATTCAGAGTTATATCAATAACTTTAATAATTCCATAATTCTAGTTTAATATTGAGTTTTAAAACATTTTTGCCATCCATAGGCATGTAACCAGTTTTACACGATCTCTCAATAATGATGCATGTAGCTGCTGTACGTCATCATTTCAAGCTCATTCTAATGAACATTATCCTTGGATGATGATGGAACAGAGGGCACCATCCAGGACAAAGTCAGCCTGGACACATTCAACCCACTAAAGGCCTCTGGGTAGGATGTCCTTCATTAACCAGAACTGTCAGTAACTAGAGGGCTTGACACTCCTGTCTCCTGACACCATGTCTCCTCTCCCAATCCTTGGCTCTTTTTCCCAAGTCTGACTCTGGCATACCCCATAGTAGATATGACCTCCAAAGAATTACCTGTCTTGTAAGACTGCTATTTGTTGATGTGTATTAATCTCCCCCTTCTCCACTCACTCACATACACACAAAGACATACCCTAGACTACAACTGCCCTGAGATACTATGTCATATTCATCTTACTGTATCACCCCAATTGCCAGCAGGTGCCTGTTTTTTTGCTGCATTAAATTGATCAGTATATTTTTAAATCAATTACTTGAGTGTCTATAGAAAGTACAGCTATGCAATTATAGTTATATATTTTATGATCCACTTTTCCCCCACCTGTGACTACTCTCATTTTTCTTGCACCACCAATCCTTTCATTCATTTTAATAGCTTTCACCAAATGACATTCTATTTTATTTTATGGGACAGTCATCATGAGGTCTTAAGTTGTTTCAACCCAAGACTCCAAGATTTGAATTAGTCTGGGAAAAGTTTGGGAAATCACTATTAATTTATTCTGTGGTTCTCATTTAACTTTTCTAGGCAGAACATTCTCTCATTTTTAAAATATGCACTCACTTCTAAATGAGGATAAGAATTTCATTTTCTTAGATCAACTAGCCCAATATTTTTTGCTGCTAGACTCAATTTAAAGTAGAAAAATTGGATGAAGACCCAATTGCATTATTTATCATAGTCACATGAGCTAGGTTATAAAATATGGTTTACCGTGTTCTTCAAACCATGTTTTCAAGATCTTTTAAAATAGCTTGACAATATTTAATTTTGTTAGTAAAATAAATTGTCTAGATTATTTGTTTCTTGACATGTAGACGGATCTGATAGCTAAGGTGTCTTAGAAAGTGACTATTACACATATATACACACGACTATGTATAAAATAGATAATCAGTAAGGACCTACTGTATAGCACAGAGAACTATACTCAGTATCTTGCAATAACCTAGAAGGGAAAAGAATCTGAAATAGAATACATATACATATGTGTATAACTGAATCACTTTGCTGTATACCTGAAACTAACACAACATTATAAAATAAAATAAAATAAATTTTAAGTAAATATTACATTTAAAGTTGTGATACAGGACTAGGGAAACATAATCTCTTTGATATAGGGCCCCACATTTTAGACCTCGCCCTATAGGACTAGTTGAGAAAAACTTCAAGAAAGCTAGCTAACATGTATATATTCCCCCAGCCCCACCAACACTCCCCCTTCTTCACATAGAGTGAAATTCCTTTGTAAAACATAGGAAGGCATTAAATGCAAACTTTTAAATGTTTTGCCTATAATTTTCATTAATTACTGTCTCCAAGACAAAGGGCTGCTAAGAAAATTAAAACATAAAAGCGTGCTTTTTTTTGCCTTGTATTTATTGAGCAAGAAAAAGAAATGGAACAGTAAGAGATACACTAAGGAAAAGTTCCCTGTTTATAATAAAGATATTATTTCCAATGTGATTCTTTGTTCCTTGTGGGCCAGCCCTTACCCTGAACACAGGATAAGCACAGTCTCCATCTGGTCCCATCACTTCATGACAAATAGATGGGGAAACAGTGGAAACAGTGTCAGACCTTTTTGGGGGCTCCAAAATCACTGCAGATGGTGACTGCAGCCATGAAATTAAAAGACGCTTACTCCTTGGAAGGAAAGTTATGACCAACCTAGATAGCATATTCAAAAGCAGAGACATTACTTTGCCAACAAAGGTCCGGCTAGTCAAGGCTATGGTTTTTCCAGTGGTCATGTATGGATGTGAGAGTTGGACTGTGAAGAAGGCTGAGCGCTGAAGAATTGATGCTTTTGAACTGTGGTGTTGGAAAAGACTCTTGAGAGTCCCTTGGACTGCAAGGAGATCCAACCAGTCCATTCTGAAGGAGATCAGCCCTGGGATTTCTTTGGAAGGAATGATGCTAAAGCTGAAACTCCAGTACTTTGGCCACCTCATGCAAAGAGTTGACTCACTGGAAAAGACTCTGATGCTGGGAGGGATTGGGGGCAGGATGAGAAGGGGACAACAGAGGATGAGATGGCTAGATGGCATCACTGACTCGATGGATGTGAGCCTGAGTGAACTCTAGGAGTTGGTGATGGACAGGGAGGCCTGGCGTGCTGCAGTTCATGGGGTCGCAAAGAGTCGGACACAACTGAGTGACTGAACTGAACTGAACTGAACACTCCCTTAAACATTCTGGGCTTTTCACCAATAGTCCTCCATATTAGATCTGCTTTGCCACAGCCCTTCTTTTAAAACAGCTAAATTCACTTGAGATTTGGTAAGGAAATCATGCCCTACTGAGACAATTAAGTTTACAATTTCTAAAAATAAAATGAAGAAAGAATAAATGTGTTGGTAATGGAAAAGGGAGTAATTTGGAGTATACATTTTCAAAGATTCTTGTTTGAAAGTCATAAAGTCTGATTATATTCTGATTTTCACTTACAGTCTAAATCAGAAGTTTCATATAAATGAAATAAATACTGAGTTATACAATTAAAGGCATTATATAATTAACAGCTCTTAAGAAATTATAAATATATGCTGCTGCTGTTAAGTCACTTCAGTCGTGTCTGACTCTGTGCGACCCCATAGACAGCAGCCTACCAGGCTCCCACATCCCTGGGATTCTCTAGGCAAGAACACTGGAGTGGGTTGCCATTTCCTTCTCCAATGCATGAAAGTGAAAAGTAAAACGGAAGTCGCTCAGTCGTGTCCAACTCCTAGCGACCCCACGGACTGCAGCCTACCAGGCTCCTCCGTCCATGGGACTTTCCAGGCAAGAGTACTGGAGTGGGGTGCCATTGCCTTCTCCTAAATATAAGCTAACCTTTCCCAAAACTATGCGTGTCTTCCCCAAAAGCCCAGATATCAAGCCCTTCTTATGAGCAGTGCACTTTTACCTCTTTACAATTGCAGCACCCAACTCTTAAACATCCCTGTCCAGTTTTCCTCCTAGCCAGGTGACATAAAATCCCACAACTGATATTACATATTTGTCCCTGAGGAAAATAACCACATCACATGTTACCTCAAATTTGTATACCACCTTGGGATCTGCCTTTTTATCAGAATGTCCAAGATTCTCTTTTGTTTGCCCAATGACAACTTCTCCCTAGGTTCAAGATACTTTCTGACTCTGCAGAGGAACCTGCCTCCTTCCTCAGCATCCACTTGCCAGTTTCTTCTTTCATTTGTCAGTAATACTGTCTTTTGCTCGAATTCCTTGAAAGCTCCTTGGGAAGACAATATACACCGAGCCCAGACAAGCTCCTTTGTTTCCCTGCAGTTGATGAAGTAGCACATGTGGCCTGAGAATCCAAAAACTCTGGATACAGATCACAGTCATATTAGTATAGGCAAATGGAATAGCTTTTCTGAAACTCGGTGTTTCCATCTGTATAATGGGACTCCCGATAAGTACATCACAGTGCTTCTTCAGGGATTCAATGAGATTGTACCTGTAAAGACATCAGTACACTGCCTGGCACCTCCTAAATGTGCCCTCTTAACTCTTCTTTTGCCCTCATTAAATTTTTAATTAAATATCACTATTTCTTCTGACTATAGACTCCAGGAGTTAAGTCACTTGTGCTTCTTATAACTCTGGAAATTTCTTGGGATAAACTCTTTTGAGTCTTCTGTAACTTCATCTCATTCATCCCTATCATTATAAATCTATTCTAATTTCTGGTTAAAATATAATCTTATTCACCCACTGCTAGACAAACTACAAGAACCAGCAAAGAAACACAATCATGGTTTCTGAGTTTTAAATACACTATTTTTTTCTTTTGCAAAACTTTGGTCAAGTGCAAACATTTCAAACTTGAATTCAGCACTTTTCCCAAGCAAGGCAATCAGTATATACCAATACCAATTTGGCATGCCCTTGTACAATGTGATATTCAACATAAAACTGGGTTATAAGAAGCAAGGAATCAGAAACTGCTAAAGGAGAGGAGGGTAAAAAAAAATCTAATGGAGTTCAGGACCAAAATTGAGCTGTCCAAATCTATTGTTTATATGTGGGCTTAATTTTACCAGAACTGCTTGCTCAGCTGAACATAAATCCAGGCGCAGGGGGGTGGGATGGAAGGAGGAGCCACTTCCACAAGAAGAAATATGAACTGGAATCTATAGATACAGCAAGAAAAAAAAGTTCAGCTCTCACCTGAACTTTCAACTCTCATCTGTCTACATTTGCAAAATCATTTCACATATGTTCTTTCTGATTCATGGTTTCTACTTTGTGACAAGTTTTCAGACAGAGACCAAAAAAATAAAAGCTCTCTTTTCCCAGAAGACAGCAAACAATTTGCTCTTCATATTGAGCCAAGAGATGACAACTAACTCACAGATGTTTCCAAAGATGAGATACTGCTGGGTTTGCAAGTCTGCTCCTTGAACACGGGCCCTCTTAGGTTGGGTGGGATCAACATATTCAGAGTTCTCACCAAAGAAATCAAGGAGAATGCAGATTATTTCTGGCATATGCTGTTTATCAGTCTACTTTAGATCTTTGAGATCTGAGTTCAAGGAATCAAAGCTGACTCAGTGAGGCAGGGCATTCAAAAAAGATGCTGAATATTACCTTCACCCCATCCCGCTCTGGGAGACTTGGGTTAGATCCCTGGGCTGGGAAGATCCCCTGGAGAAGGGAATGGCTACCCACTCCAGTATTCTGGCCTAGAGAATTCCATGGACTACACAGTCCATGGGGGGGTCTCAAAGAGTCAGACATGACTTAGCAACTTTCACTTCCCATTTCACCCTTAACCTACTTCATTTTAGAGTTCAAACAGGAAATGAAGGGAAAAGGAGAAGAAAAGTTGTGTTGTTCAGTGGCTAAGTCATGTCCAACTCTGTGACCCCATGGATTGTAGCATGCCAGGCCTCCCTGTCCATCACCAACTCCCGGAGCTTACTCAAACCCATGTCCATCAAGTTGGTGATGCCATCCAACCATCCCATCCTCTGTCACTCCCTTCTCCTGCCTTCAATCTTTCCCAGCATCAAGGTCTTTTCCAATGGGTCAGGTCTTTGCTTCAGGTGGCCAAAGTATTGGAGCTTCAGCTTCAGCATCAGTCCTTCCAACGAAAATTCAGGGTTAATTTCCTTCAGGATTGACTGGTTTGATCTCCCTGCTGTCCAAAGGACTCTCAATAGTCTTCTCCAGAACCATTCAGCACCACAGTTCAAAAGCATCAATTCTTCAGCACTCAGTCTTCTTTATGGTCCAACTCTCACATCCATACATGACAACTAGAAAGATCACAGCTTTGAATATATGCACCTTTGTCAGCAAAGTGGTGTCTTTGTTTTTTAATACACTGTCTAGGTTTGTCGTGATCACTCACCTAGAGCCAGACATCCTGGAATGTGAAGTCAAGTGGGCCTTAGGAAGCATCACTATGAACAAAGCTAGTGGAGGTGATGGAATTCCAGTTGAGCTATTTCAAATCCTAAAAGATGATGTTGTGAAAGTGCTGCACTCAATATGCCAGCAAATCTGGAAAACTCAGCAATGGCCACAGGACTGGAAAAGGTCAGTTTTCATTCCAATCCCAAAGAAAGGCAATGCCAAAGAATGCTCAAACTACCACACAATTGTACTCATCTCACACGCTAGTAAAGTAATGCTCAAAATTCTCCAAGCTAGGCTTCAGCAATACGTGAATGGTGAACTTCCAGATGTTCAAGCTGGTTTTAGAAAAGGCAGAGGAACCAGAGATCAAATTGCCAACATCCGCTGGATCATCGAAAAAGCAAGAGAGTTCCTGAAAAAACATCTATTTCTGCTTCATTGACTATGCCAAAGCCTTTGACTGTGTGGATCACAAGAAACTGTGGAAAATTCTGAAAGAGATGGGAATACCAGACCACCTGACCTGCCTCTTGAGAAATCTGTATGCAGGTCAGGAAGCAACAGTTAGAACTGGACAGGGAACAACAGACTGGTTCCAAATAGGAAAAGGAGTATGTCAAGGCTGTATATTGTCACCCTGCTTATTTAACTTATATGCAGAGTACATCATGAGA
>NW_011494898.1:4856335-4864199 GCF_000754665.1 Bison bison bison
GCAGACGACACCATCCTTATGGCAGAAAATGAAGAACTAAATAGCCTCTTGATGAAAGTGACAGAGAGTGAAAAAGTTGGTTTAAAGCTCAACATTCAGAAAACTAAGATCATGACATCCAGTCCCATCACTTCATGGCAAATAGATGGGGAAACCGTGGAAACGGTGTCAGACTTTATTTTTTGGGGCTCCAAAATCACTGCAGATGGTGATTGCAGCCATGAAATTCAAAGATGCTTACTCCTTAGAAGGAAAATACCTAGACAGCATATTCAAAAGCAGAGACATTACTTTGCCAAAAAAGGTCTGTCTAGTCAAGGCTATGGTTTTTCCAGTAGTCATGTATGGATGTGAGAGTTGGACTATAAAGAAAGCTGAGTGCCAAAGAATTGATGCTTTTGAACTGTGGTGTTGGAGAAGACTTGAGAGTCCCTTGGACTGCAAGGAGGTTCAACCAGTCCATCCTAAAGGAAATCAGTCCTGAGTGTTCACCGGAAAGACGATGTTGAAGCTGAAACTCCAATACTTTGACCACCTGATGTGAAGAGCTGACTCATTTGAAAAGAACCTGATGCTGGGAAAGTTTGAGGGCAGGAGGAGAAGGGGACGACAGAGGATGATATGGTTGGATGACATCACTGACTCAATGGACATGAGTTTGGGTGGACTCCAGGAGCTGGTGATGGACAGGGAGGCCTGGCGTGCTGTGGTCCATGGGGTCACAAAGAGTCAGACAGGACTGAGCAACTGAACTGAACTGAACTAGGTTTGTCATAGCTTTCCTTCCAAGAAGCAAGAATCTTCTAATTTCATGGTGATTTTCGAGCCCAAGAAGAGAAAATCTGTCACTGCTTCCACATTTTCCCCATCTATTTGCCATCAAGTGATGGGACCAAATGCCATGATCTTAGTCTTTTTAAATGTTGAGTTTTAAGCCATTCTACGGTGAGCTTCCTTGGGCTTGATGACATAGTCTCAGACTATATAAGGCTGCCTCAGATACAGACAAATTTTCCTGGTCAACACCAGTAGAATTCCCAGTTGAAAGGATAAGCAGATTATTGCTTCCCAGAGTAACTATTTCCTTAGAATGCTTTAAGGAAATGTTCTCTGGGCCTGTGACCTCTGCTTGCTTATGATTTCCGCTATCAGTTTGGGTTCTGCTCTGTTGAGTTATAGAGAACAAGTGTGTTTCTTCCACCATAGCTCTTTAAAGTCTTGAAGTCTCCTCTTAGATTTATTTTGTTCTTTATTAAACAGGCCATCTTCATTCCTTGTATCCAATCCATTCAAAAAACAACACGAACTTGTATAACTATAAAAATGTGGCATTGATATCTTGAGTAGCACCAAGGAAATCTATCTGTAGGGGACAGACAGCCCTAATCTTTTCTTCTCTATAAATACTGTTTTCCAGTGAAGCTGAAACGTAGAGTCATTTGTAGATGTCTAACAAGTAAACAAATGCTAGAAATATTTCCAGAAGAATCAACTTTCATGGCATTAAGCTTTATCCCCACTGGCAGATCTCCCAAAAGAAAACTTCCTGTCCTTATTTGACATCTACCTCTCCAGAATACGAAGCTACTCTTTCAGTTAGATAAGTCAGTAGGTTGGTAATCATGAATTGAATTTCTAAGTGGGATCTACAAAGGAATTCAGTGCAGTGAGAAGGCCTATATCTATCAGAGATGAACTTAACCACAGAGCTATACACTCAGTACAACTGTTGCAAATTAATGAGTTCCTATCAAAAATGATAAATTTTATTGAGCAGCATCATAGATTCTGAAGCCAGATGTGCAGTGTATTCATGAGATAACAGAAGATGAATGCTTTCTGCATATATCACCCTGAATTTGGTTCTTTGTGAAATACCGAACAATTTTTCCCTTTACTTTTGAGTTTATCAAAGCCAAAATACCTAATCCATTCTCAAGGTGAAGAAACAGATTTTGAGTTATTATTCACTGAATACTTTTTTCTTTTTTTACAAATGCCCAGACTTTTATTTCCCTATTCCCACAGTCAAGATAGTCTGTAGCCTTACCTAAACTATAAAGGATAAAATAGAGATTTCAGATAACAACACATAGCTACTGAAAAAAAGTAGAGAGAGGGCTTGCTTCTTGAAAACAATTTGGTGTGTTCATTTTCCACAAAGTTCTCATCAGATGTCATCAAATTCAACACACTGTACAGATGGGAAAGACTGACTATTGAAACAATTAACTATTGTGAGTCATTTCCTCAATCTGCTTTTGTTTTAGCCAATATGTCATATGGTGACAGACACTGTTAAATTTCACAAGCTCTACTGTCTTCGTGGAAATGGCATAATGCAATTGACACAACTCAGCTTGATAAATCTGCCAAACTGATAGCGGGGCCTCTTCACTCCTACTTCTCAATGCCAAAATCTAAAGATATGATACAGAACCTATTCAAAATGAAGAGAATAACGTTCATTTTACTCTCTATGAATAGTCCCACTTGATCACCTACTGGCTGTTAGTAGTCTGATTCCTTTGAGTTGACATTAAGATGAGTAGGGTAAAATTTTCATTAATTCAGTCCCCACTATCTCAGAAAAATGCTATCATGGAGCCTGAGTTTTCCTGAAGTCTGCCATTTGCTTCATCTTGGTCTGAAAGTGTACTATTTATTTTTAAGTTACTACTTTAGAGGACCCTAGTATACCACTTCCCACTTTAGATTACTGTTATTCTTTTTAATTTTATTTTTAAACTTCACAATATTGTATTGGTTCTGCCATATATCGAAATGAATCCACCACAGGTATACATGTGTTCCCCATCCTGAACCCTCCTCCCTCCTCTCTCCCCATACCATCCCTCTGGGTCGTCCCAGTGCACCAGCCCCAAGCATCCAGTATCGTGCATCAAATCTGGACTGGCGACTCGTTTCATATATGATATTATACATATTTCAATGCCATTCTCCCAATCATCCCACCCTCTCCCTCTCCCACAGAGTCCAAAAGACTGTTCTATACATCAGTGTCTCTTTTGCTGTCTCGTATACAGGGTTATTGTTACCATATTTCTAAATTCCATATATATGTGTTAGTATACTGTATTGGTGTTTTTCTTTCTGGCTTTTAGATTATCAAAAGCCACTTGCCCTAATCGAACTGAAATATTTTCTACTCTTGAATATGTGACTTTACTATTCCATTACATCCTGTCATTTGCATGGCTAAAAAACAGGGGGTGAAGGAGCATGGTGTTGTCCCAGTCCATCTTATTTCAACCAATGAAAGATTCCTAGGCAGACTCTCTTGCACAAGCTTCTAACTCACTAACCATTCCTTTATCACTCCTTCATCTATGGCAAAGTAGCTCACCATCTTCTACAAGTCAGCTCTGACTGGTTCTAGAGGAAGTACAGTGAGTCCTCAGAAACTCAGTAAGCCAGAAGCCAGGCCACAGACCACTTATTAAGGCTGAAGACATGTTAGCAGGTCTGAGCCAGCTGCAGAGCCAGCTCCAAGAAAATGAGCCGTTACTCAAAAGGAATGACCAGTCAACTAACATTTGATAAGGGAGACAAAAATAGGCAATGGGGAAAGGATAGTCTCATCAATAAATGACGTTGGGAAAGCTGAATAGCCACAAAAAGTAAACACGCTTGCTCCTTGGAAGAAAAGCTATGACAAACCTAGACAGCATATTAAAAACAGAGACATCACTTACCAACAAAGGTCCGTATAGTTAAAGCTATGACTTCTCCAGTAAGTAGTCATGTACAGATGGTGAGAGTTGGACCATAAAGAAGATCTGAGCACCAAAGAATTGATGCTTTTGAACTGTGGTGTTGAAGACTCTTGAGAGTCCCTTGGACTGCAAGGAGATCAGACCAGTCAATCCTAAAGGAAATCAACCCTGAATATTCATTGAAAGGACTAATGCTGAAGCTGAAGCTCCAATACTTTGGCCACCTGATGTGAAGAACTGACTCATTTGAAAAGACCCTGATGCTGGGAAACACTGAGGGCAGGAGGAGAAGTGGGTGACAGAGGATGAGATGGTTGGATAGCAACACCGATTCAATGGACAGGAGTTTGAGCAAACTGTGGTAGATAGTGAAGGACAGGGAAGCCTGGTGTGCTGCAGTCCATGAGGCTGCAAAGAGTCAGACACAACTTAGCAACTAAACAACATATAAAAAACTCGTACTCAATAACAACAACAACAACAACAAAAAGAACAATTCAACTAAAACATAGGAAGAGCTGAATAAACATTTTTCCAAAGAAGACATCCAAATGGCCCACAAGTACACAAAAAGATGTTCAACATCACTAATCATCAGAGAAATGCAAATCAAAACCACAATGAGATAAGACCTCACACCTATTAGAATGCTTATTATCAAAAAGGCAAGTGATATCAAGTGTTGACAAGGATGTAGAGAAAAGGGAACACTTGTGTACTTTTGGCGGGGATGTAAATTGGTGCTGCCACTATGGAAGACAGGAGGGATGCTTCTCAAAAAATTTAAAATATAACTACCCTATGATCCACTTCTGAGTATGTATCAAAAGGAAATGAAAATAGGGTATTAAAAAGACATCTGCACTTCCATGTTTATGGCAGCATTATTCACAATAGTGAAGATGTGGAAACAACCTGAGTTAGTTTCTGTTGTTGTAAGTTCATAGCAGTGGGTATGAAAATGCGATGTATATGCACAATGGAGTATTATTTGTCCATCAGAAAGGGAACTCCTACCATTTGTGACAACATGAATGGGCCTTGAGGGCATTATGCTAAGTGAGATATGTCAGACAGTGAAAGATAAGTACTGTATAATGTGACTTATATGTGGAATCTAAAAAAAAGTTTAACTTGTAGAAACAGAGTAGAACAGTGCATACCAGGGATGGCAGGGGGCAGGGGGCTGGAGGGGAGAAATAGGGAGATAAATGTTGTCCAACTGGTACAAACTTGAAGTTAAAGACGAATAAGTTCTGACGCTCTAACGCACAACATTGTCACTAGGGTTAATAATACTGTGTTACATACTTGAAAGTTGGTAAGAGAGTACATCTCAAATGTTCTCACCACAAAAAAAAAAAAAGACACGGAATTATGTGACATAATGAAAATACCAGCTACTAGCCAAGGCTATGGCAGCAATCGTATTGCAACATATAAGGGTATCAAATCAATGTTTCACACCTTAAACTTACACAGTGTTATGTGTAATGTCAATCCTATCTCAGGTAGGCTGGATAAAATAGACAAAAGGAGTGACCATTCCAGAAAGGACAAAGGCAGCAAACGATACATTAGGTAGAACAGAGCAGATGCTATGCAGGAAGGAATCAACATTTGGGATTTGAAAGTGAGCAGAAAGACTGCCCAAACCTGGCAAGCTGGTCTCACTTCAAATCCAGCCTCAAACGCACCCTGGACTTGCGGCAGTCATACTACATCTCTCTGGTACATTTACCCTCCGTTGTCACAGATGACTTTTTATACCTCACCTCTTTTAAAACCTCTCCAGCACCTCCTTGCCTGTCCGTTCTGATGACCTTGCTTCTTCCTTGTTTAAAAATATTGAAGTGAGCAGAAGAAAACCTCCATGGATTTCTACCACTGTACCTACATACCTGTCAACATCTGCATGGATGTAAGCTCAGTTTATTTTCTGTGAACATATCTCCGTTCACCTATCTAAAGCCAATCCCTCCACCTTTCGTCTTCTCAAAGGTATGGATCCTACAATTCACCTACCCTCTTCTATTCATCAAACTCTCCTTTCTACTGGGTCTTTTCCCTTCCCATACAAATATGATCGTAATTCTCCCATCTTAAGGTATACACATATACACATACCTTTATATGTATATATCTGTCTATCTGTATATATGGAGCAGGGAGGGAGGGAAAGAGAGAGACACACCAAGGAATCCTCAGAGATCACCTAGGCCAGTGGTTCTCAAATCTGAGTCAACATTAGAATCCCCTTGGGGAGCTTTCACAAGAATCCCAGTGTCATGTCTCTGGCTTCTCCAGAGACTCTGACTTACTTGTCTGGGGTATGACCTGGGCATCAGTATTTTGTGCATTTCCTGGGATTCTAATGTGCATCCAAAGTTGATAAGCACTGATTTAACCTGGATTTATCATTAAATGAAGTCATGAAAGTCAAGAGAGGTGAAGCAGCCCAGGCAAGTCCAGAGAATCATTACCGGTAGAGCCAAGACAAAACTCTAGCCAAGATGGTTCCCTGTCCACTGCTCTTCTGACAATGCCAGCCAATACATGATACACACAAGTGCAATCTTTGGCAAAGAACTACAAATGCCACCGTAAGTAATGAACTCTCGCTAATTGTTCATCTCCACAGAGGAAGCTGGCCTTTTAGTCTTCAGTCACAACAGGAGAGCTTAAAACTAGGATGCTGAGAGGACGAGTGTAATGGGGAATGTGAAGAAACGCCTGCCATGGTACCCACGCCAGATGTTTCAGAAGTTTTGGGGATGGTGAGGAACCCAGGGGAGGGTGCCAAGGAGCAGTATGAGGTGTGGTGTGATAAATGGACCTGTCTTTTTCCCATTACAGGAACATAGCAAGTTTCAAGAAACAAATCAGAAACCAAGAATGATTAATTGTGCGGTCTACAATGAGTCCTGTTGTGTTTGTCTATGAATTCCTCTGCTCTGCAGATCAGGCACTCCAGGGGCAGAGAAACACCTGGCTATGAGGAGCCTTCTGAACCTTTCCTGCTAACCCAGGCCAGAAAAGGTGAGGAAGGGTGTTCTTTACAGGTGAACAGTACAGGGAATCAAATCTGGTGAGAAAAATGATATGGTGGGATGAGAACGAACGCATCAACCAAGCTGCTGTCATAGCTCTGGCTTTCTTTTCTCCTTTTCTAGACCTGTGTAGCATCAGTGAGAAACAAAATACTGTACGGAAATCACAACTTCAATCTTATGTATCCCCTCCACTGATTCAGCTGACCTGGCAATCCCCTTATCACTCTCCATAAGGAAGTTTCAGCAAAGCATCAGCCATGGAAAGCAGAGCAGTTGAGCTCATAAGTTTCTGGGTCCAAACCCAGATTTTACTACCCATATAACACTGCACAAGTGACCTAAAGATTCTGCGTTTCTCCATCTTCTCCACCTATAAAATAAGGCTAATAATACCTTCCTTGGGATTCTTGTGATGAGTTATGAGACAAGGATGTAAAGTGCCTAAAAAAAAATCAATAAAAGGTAGCCATCGCTGTTCAACAATATGGCAAGGAAGATTTCTTGCTATTTCTCCTTGTAGTGTTACAAGCTTTTTAACAACACTTTTTGCATACCAAGTGAATATGTCAATTATCCCCAGTTGTTGCCCCTTCCTGAGAACTGATGAAATACACTAATATTTAGTTAGTTCATTTTATTGAATTGTAGAGGCAGCATGACTTGGTAGAAAGTTTTAGATTCAAGTATCAGCTCTGTTGCTTCCTAATTGTGAGTCTTGGAAAAGTTGCTTAATCTCTTTATGTCTCACTGGTTTTTTAAAAACGGGGGAAAGAAAACATTTCATTTTCAAGGTTGTTATGAGAATTAAATGAGATAATGCAAACATTTAGTACAAAATAGGTATTTCAGTTCAGTTCAGTTCAGTCGCTCAGTCATGTCCAACTCCCCACAACCCCATGAATCGCAGCACGCCAGGCCTCCCTGTCCATCACCAACTCCTGGAGTTCACCCAGACTCACGTCCATTGACTCAGTGATGCCATCCAGCCATCTCATCCTCTGCCATCCCCTTCTCCTCCTGCCCCCAATCCCTCCCAGCATCAGAGTCTTTTCCAATGAGTGAACTCTTCGCATG
>NW_011494898.1:4864299-4895338 GCF_000754665.1 Bison bison bison
CCAATCCCTCCCAGCATCAGAGTCTTTTCCAATGAGTGAACTCTTCGCATGAGGTGGCCTAAGTACTGGAGTTTCAGCTTTAGCATCAGTCCTTCCAAAGAAATCCCAGGGCTGATCTCCTTCAGAATGGACTGGTTGGATCTCCTTGCAGCCCAAGGGACTCTCAAGAGTCTTCTCCAACACCACAGTTCAAAAACATCAATTCTTCGGCGCTCAGCCTTCTTCACAGTCCAACTCTCACATCCATACATGACCACAGGAAAAACCATAGCCTTGACTAGACGAACCTTTGTTGGCAAAGTAATGTCTCTGCTTTTCAATATGCTATCTAGGTTTAGTAATGGATAATTGACAAGATAGCACATACAGCCTTTATGGTAATAAAACTGCTCTCCATGTGTCATGGTCTCTGATTGTTTTCACTAATTCACCACAGCATTTCTCCAAGTTAGTTTGAATTTGTATTTTTCATATGGTTTAATTCCACGTAAAGCCAGATAACAAGCAACTATCTCAGAATGGTTCTTGCAGAGATTATTATCTAAAACAGATTGATGGAGACATAGCTCTTTTAAAAGATATTCAGGGGAAAAAAAATTTAACCTCTTTTAGTCAACCTCAAACCCTTAGAGAGTAGAAGAAGCTTTTACATTTATCTTCTCTATGGGCAAACAATTGGGTTTAGATTAATTGAAACAAGGAGAAAAAACAAAGAACACAGATTTATGTAAAACAGAGTATGTCTATGATGAATGTTTCCAAATATGCAGTAAGAAAATTGGTACATTAAATATCTCTAGCCTGTCTGGTTTCTAAAAAGCCAAGGCAGTTAAATGAGGCTGATTTATTTCCTAAAGTGGTCATTTGGATTATGTTACCAATAATGGAACATCAGTATCTCTAGAAGCAAAGGACTCAAAATACATAAAGACATTTTTATGGTCTGCCAAGCCTATTTCCAAAGTACTCTAAATCTGATAGTGCCTTAGGCTGGGTTCCCTGGAAGTAGACACTGAGACAAAGATTCATGGGAAACAGTTTATTAAGGAAGTGCTCCCAGAAAAAGAGCTGGTAAGGGAGAGAGGAGCAGGACAGAGCAGAGAAAGACAAGCAAGAACGGCTTTTCCCCTGGAGAGTAGCCTAGGCCTGATGCTGCAGAGCACTCTAGAGGGTCAGTGAGACCTCAGAGTGGTCCCACCTTAAAGGAAACTGGAGCCTTCCTCTGGCTACACCCATCAGCCACTGGCCAGGGCCATCCTGGGAGATGAGACATAACCTCCCAGACACATCCTGCTCTCTAGGGCAATCCACCAAGAAGAGTCATAGGTTCTGGCCCAAAGATGCTGGGGAAAAGATACCCAGAAACAAGAAAAGGTAACCTTCCCTGGAAGAGGGAAGGGATGAGAGAAAAAGTCAAAAATAGTTAGCTTTTCTCTCAATTTTTCTAAAGCAATTTTTCTCTGTCATCAATGTTATGAACACCAAACAGGAAGGTTGAGATATATACATTGCCTCTTATAAGTAGTGTCGTATCAATCTGACCTAGATAGGTAAACTAAGCGGGAAACAAGCGTTAGTGTGTTCTGATCAAAAAAATAATTGTATTGTACACTTGGTTAATTCAACACGTGCACACAGGTTGCTTAATATGAATGAGAGAATTGCCACTATTTAGTTAGGCTTGTGAGACAGCAAAAATTTACAAGTATAATAGCAATTCCTTATATTAATATCCTATACACACACTTTTAAGACCACCCATATGGTTTTTGTAAATCTTTTTGCCAATGTTATTTTGCTTTGATTCCATTTATTAAAATGTAATTTCATGCCTGTTGAAACTAAAAGTAATAAAATTCAGTGTGGATTCTCTATGTTGTTTTAATTTCATTTTTCCAGTTACTCATTTTTATGTTGCTTGATGATATTGTCAACCCACGACAGCCTGGAAAATGTTAACAAACTTGGTCGAGCACCACAGCTAGTTTGAGCACCACTGCTTGACCCCAGGCTACAGAACTGAGAGGAAAAGGGGAGGAAGAGCCACACCCACGTTTATAATAACGATACCATGATCAAAACAGCTCTGTCTGAAACATGGTAACACACTGAGACAGGATATGAAGTCAGCTTCATAAATTATGAACCCTAAATCCAGATTGCATTTGTTCTGCAATGATTTGAACAAGTTTTTCCTGAAGATTGAAACTAAAAGCAAAGATACCAAAGTAGGGGTGCCATCTTGTGGCAAGAGCCACCAACACCAGGCCCAGATGTGCCATCCTCCTCCTCACCCTCAAAGCACGCCTTTGCTCCCCTCGGAGCCTGAGAGTCTTTTTCAGAACCCCAACACTTCTCCTTTGAAACACAGGACTCCAGAATAAGAACAAAGCCCCTGCCTGCCCCCATTTTTCTTCCCAGCAGAGCTGTGTGTGGTGAGCTAGGTTTTGAGTCAGCTTCTTTAGTCATAGGACATAAGGATGCCACCTGCTCAGGGTGGTTCAGACGGTAAAGCGTCTGCCAGCAATGCGGGAGATCCGGGTTCGATCCCTGGGTGGGGAAGATCCTCTGGAGAAGGAAATGGCACCCCACTCCAGTACTCTTGCCTGGAAAATCCCATGGGTGGAGGAGCCTGGTAGGCTACACAGTCCATAGGGTCGCAAAGAGTCGGACACGACTGAGTGACTTCACACACACATCACACACACAGGGCTGGAGCAAAACACTTTTGCCCTGGGCCCCGCACCCTGCTGTTTTTTCCCATTTTAATCTGTCACAGAAAGCTGAGGAAATAGGCAGACACCTGGGGCCCAGCCCAGGATTGGCTTCACCGTTTGCAACAGATAGGAGGCATGTGATCAGGGCTTTTAAGTCAAGTGCTGCCACCAACAGAACTGTTTCCAGGAAATGATGGCTGAGAGGGATTTAGGAAGTCATCTGTCACCTGCTTTCAAGCAACACCACACAAATCGGCTAGACCTAAAAATGGCAATCCCATTTCAATGCCTTTTTTTCAACCATCCCCTGAGACTTAATTTAACATATAAAAACCATCTACATGCAGAAATATGTCCTTATAGTGAACATGCCGTCTCAACCTCTGCTGTTTGTATGCATAGGCAGTGGACACGAAAAGGAAAATATATAGAGGTGATCGCCTCTTATACTTTTTCCTGGATTTCTAATTTTTCTAGTTTTATAGTTTTTTTAGTTTTTAGTCATAATTTAAGACCATTTACAGAATATCCTTATAAGATGTTGAGTTGTGAAGGACAGGAATACAACTCAAATACCCTGGGAATAGAGAGGAAAAAGAAAAGGAAATGAGTTGACTTATACTTGACTTCTATGTGGGCTTCAGGCATGGCTGAATCCAGGGGCTTATATAATCCCACTGGGTATCTGTCTTTCTAGCTCTCAGCTACACTCCCTTTTATATGAGCCTTTAGTTTGAAGACAGGCTATCTCCATATGGCACGGCTAATGACAATCTGCACTGGAGGATTCACATCTCCATCACCAGCACCTTGAGCTCAAAAAGCACAAAAGAGTCTTCTATGGTTACTCGAGCAGAGCAGTCTCAGGAAAAACTACCCTCACCTCACTTGTGATATGTCAGCCCCCAGCACCACAATAGAACCATGCAGAATGGAGGACAGATGGTTCAGGAAGAAAATGATCTATAATTTGACATAGGATACTGAGCAATTTCTATTACATGCCTGGATTAGTCTAAGAATCATCTCATGTTACTGCATTCTTGGCCCCAGTCTCTACATCCAAGGACCAAGTTTGTTGATGGTAATACACAGATCTCCAATCTAAGCAGCAACATGACAAACACATGTTAAGACCTTGCCTAAATTCTCTCAAGAAAAGCAGGAATGAGATAAGCCAAAATATCCCATCTATTGGTAGTACAGGGTACAATCCAAAAAAAAGCCGAGCCTTTGACTGTTTTTATTTCCTGTGGAGATAATTAATACCTTAAAGTAATTAATTACCCACTCTTTCCTTCATAACCTTTGCATTCTCTCTGTGTGTATGTGTGTGTGCTCAGTTGTGTCCAGTTCTTTGTGACCCCATGAACTGTAGCCCACCAGGCTCCTCTGTCCAGGGAATTTTCTAGGCAAGAATACTGAAGTGGCTTACCATTTCCTATTCCAGAGGATCTTCCCAACCCAGGGATCAAACCCATGTCTCCTGCATTTCTTGAATTGGCAGGTGAATTCTTTACTACTGCACCACTTAGGAAGCCCCTTCTGACTATTTTTATCACATCCTCCGTAATTTAGCTCATATATAGCAGAGATGGGGAAAAAAAGCAAATTTTCATATTTTATGGGGAAAATAATCTGTATAAAACAATAACAAGACAAAAAGATCCCAGAATAAATTTTCCTCTAGCCCTAGATCTGCTCTCATCTTACTGAATACCTTTAAACAAGTAATTTAGCCTTTCTGGTTTAAAAAAAAATGAAAAGGAAAAGACAAGAAACATCTATGGGCAAAATTCTTTCTGTACCAGGATGTCAAAAGATTTTTGCTGTTGCTGTTGTTATTCTTATTGTATTGTAAAATGTCTCAAAGCTGAGTACCCAAAAATGTCTCACATTTTGAAGAAGGTATTCAGCCATCGGGATCAACTATGCTTCTAGGACTTTCTGTGATGCCCTGGGACAGACCCAACCACCACCACCACCTCATTACAGGGCTGCAGGAGGAGGTAAGCGTACCCAGTGGGTAGCATGGGCTGGTGGTGAAGCATCAAGAAATGTTTCCCAAGATCCCATCCCACCCTCACTCTCTGCTCCCTCCGAGGGTGCAGAGGAGCAAATTCTTAATTTCACACGCAGGAGCCCAGGGGCTGGGGGAGGAGCACGGCAGGAGCCCTAGGTCCACCCTGGCCAAGTATGTACAGTCCATTAACAGAAAGAGTTGCTACGAAACTCACAGCCCTTTGCTGTCTTGCAGTGGTGACTAGGGAAATTATTAGGACAATAATGATTCCCCATATTAAACCACCTGCAGACACACTTGTACATGTGCCCTTGTCTGCAACTATTTTTAAAAGTCTGAAAAGGAGTATGACAAGTGAATCCCAAAAGGACACAGATGGCCCCCCACAGGGGCTCCCTGGTGACAGCTGCTGCTGCTGCTAAGTCGCGTCAGTCGTGTCTGACTCTGTGTGACCCCATAGACGGCAGCCCACCAGGCTCCCCTATCCCTGGGATTCTCCAGGCAAGAACACTGGAGTGGGTTGCCATTTCCTTCTTCAATGCATGAAAGTGAAAAGTGAAAGTGAAGTTGCTCAGTCATGTCCGACTCTCAGCGACCCCATGGACTGCAGCCTACCAGGCTCCTCCATCCATGGGATTCTCCAGGCAAGAGTACTGGAGTGGGGTGCCATTGCCTTCGAGTCCCTTAAACTCTTAAACCCCAATGATCACCATGACAACAGTATCAGACAGAACTGGGTGGGCCACCTGAGCCAGAGTCCCCTGGGACCAGGATCCCTTCCACTGGCATCTCAGCAGCTACCTGAAGGGAGTTCTGCTTCCCTACCCTTCCTCTCTGTCCCTGAGCAGTGAGTGAGCCAGCACCACAGAGACGGGCCAGGCCTCCCTCCCCTTCCCAAACAGCCAGGATCACAGCCCAGGCCTGGGCTGAGAGCAGAGGAAGATGAGCTGGATACTGAGATCACGAACAGGGCTGGAGGCTGCAGGACAAGAGACGGAAGAGTCGGCGTGATGGAGGTGAGCGTGGCACCCGGAGCAGCAGGCAGGACTGAAGCCCGGGTGAAGAAGCTGGACCCCAAGTGGAGTCAGAGCCTGGGAAAGAAATCTCTGAAGTAATCTTCATGGTGGGACCTGCAGTCTGGCATCTTTCATGGCTGGTGACAATCCTCTTTATATAGAGAGACAGTAAAGAAAGGAGACTGGTCCCTGGCCCAGCATGCCAGGCGTTAATACTAGCTAGCTGTGTGTTCTTGGGAAAGTTGCCCAACCTCTCTGAGCCACGGGTTCTTCATCTTAGAATGGAGACTATAATAGTACCGAACCCAGAGGACTGCTATGAGAATTTAATAAGTTCAACTACTTAGAACCATTACTGGCACCCAGGAAGACTACATTAGTACCAACTAGTATCTCTTACCCAGAGTGCTTCCTCTCATAACTAAAAGAAAATGATGATTTCCAGAATAGATTCTATTAACGATGACAAACTTCTCAAATAAATAGAATACAGGTAGGTCTCTGCAGCAGAAGAAACTCAAATCACTGAAGGACTGAATTACTATTTTGCTATATTCCCACTTTATTAAATGGGCTTCTCTGATGGCTCAGACAGTAAAGAATTTGCCTGCAATGAAAGATACCTGGGTTCAATCTCTGGGTCAGGAAGACCCCCTGGTGAAGGAAATGGCTACCCAGTCCAGTATTCTTACCTGGAGAATTCCATGGACAGAGGAGCCTGGCAGGCTATATAGTCCATGGGGTCCCAAAGAATCAGACACAACTGAACGCTAACACCAAGTATTGTATTGAATACATAGTTTGGTCTGACCTATTCCAGGATAAACTAGTAAAACCTTAGTTCGGATTAGAAAATATTTTTAAATATTTTAAGATTCTGTAAGATAGAAAATAATGGACTATCTACATTATCTAGTCTTTTATCACAAAAAAAGAATGTCTTTCTCTTAGCATTTGAGCAAATGAACAGAACTAAATCCAGAGGACAACTCTTCTCTACTATAGCACTCTCCACTCAGCAGCCAGAATCATCTTTCAAAACATGAGTTAGGTCTTTCATCTCCCTGCACACTGCAGTCCAAACTCCCTCCAATCATGTGCCAGGCCTCACCCTATCTTGCCAAGACACCTCTCCAGCTTTCCCACCCTGGCCTCCCAACCCCTAACTACACTGGCCGTATCCTTTAAGCCTGCCAAGCTCTTTCCCGTCTCAGGCTATTATACAAGTCATTCCCTTTGCCAGAACACTTTTCTCCATGGCCTACTCCTTCCCCTCATTCAGGACATGATTCACAGCCCTTTGCTGTCTTGCAGTGGTGACTAGGGAAATTATTAGGACAATAATGATTCCCCATATTAAACCACCTGCAGAGAGAGAGAGATGCCACCTCTCAGAGAGCCTTGCAGGGTCACCTTTTTAAAAACAGCTACCCCATTTCTCCCATCACTGTAGCCCTGACTTTATAGCACTTACCCAGCAACTCTCTCACTTTGTTCCTGCCCCCCTTGCATATAAACTCCCACCAGAGTAGAACTTGGCATATCTTATCTACTGCCAATGTCCAGTGCCCAGAAAAACACCTGGCACAGAGAAGGGAATACAGAAACTTTTATCAAAGGAAGAGAAGAAAGAATGATAAGGAACTCTCCTTCTAAGATAGCCCATTTCATCCCTCAACTGAAAACTGACCAATTTTTCATTCATTGTACCCTAGTGCTCTTTGTTCTGAAGCAAAATATGGAACACATGTACCATTTGAAACGATAAATATTTGTTGGATGGACAGATGGATTTTGGTCTTAGTCTGTGTATACCAGAACTCTTACACACTGTTAAATCACTTTTAAATAAATAAGCATTCAGAAAAAAGTACAGTTCTTTTCATTCTTTTGCTCTCCATCTCTCTTCTCTTTGTGTCATCGTTTGTCAATTAAAAGACACATTTCAGGTGATCAATGAATATTTTCTTGGCTAGAAGTCTCCTATCAATGTCAGTCCTGAGAAAAACATGCCTGAATATTTTCTATGTATGGAAAACTGTTACCATGATGCCTTCTCCCCACAGGTCTATAATATATTTCATTTGTATCAAGTAAGCTTTCTAATTTCATCTCCCAAACAGTAAAATCGCACACCTTCTGCACAGTATCCAATCATCGTCCTTGGCAGTTCCAAAAAACAGTCCTTACTTCAACCCCTTTCTTCTTTGTCAGATAAGATGGTCTACCCTCCTCCAAACCAGCGCCCTCCCACCCTTACGCACAGCTCCCATCCTCTGGCCCTTTCCTTGTCTCAGCTGTCATTTTTCTTTGCAGCACATCGAAAATGCCAGGTCCTCACCTTCTCTAACAGGTCCCACCCACTTCAGAGGTGGCATCAGCAACATCCAGAGTGATCAGAGCTCTGCAGCTCAGCTTCATCCATCAAAAGCCTATCCGCACATCCCAGCTCTGTGGGCTGATTTGCAGTCATTTGGTTTTACAAGAAAACTAACCATGTAGAGTATCTGAGGTGAGATGAAAGAAAAAAGAAAAATGGCTGCAGACTTAGTCCTGAAGTCTAATCAGGAGAGGCAAGGAGCTCCCGCCAAGAGGATTCGACATTGCCCAATGACTTTCCCGTGGACAGGGCTGCAAAGAGTTGGACACAACTAAGTAACAAAACAGTGACTTTTTAGGTGGAGGACACTGCTCAAGGTTGACACTCCTTACCCAAGAGAGTCAACAGTGGCTCGGAACTCACAGTTGTTCTGGAACTGTGGCCCCTGCCCTGCGTTTTCTGCACATGTGTGTGTGTCAACACACACACACGCGCACACACACACACACACGCACATATCTTGCTCACTTTATAGCAAGCCCTCTAGCCCTTAGCCTAATATCTGGTCCATCATAGCAATGTCCAACATCTTTCATTTAATGACCCTGTGTTAAACATTCTACCCAAAAAAAGATCTTTTTGAACCCTTCCAGCCACACTATAACTATTGTTTTCTCCATTTTATAGAAGAGGATTTTTTCACAGGTTTATCTCTTCTTATCTATTTCTCTTATTTAGTCAGCATTCAGAAAGAAGCTGTAATTGACCATATTTTTTTTAGCAAGGAAACTAAGAAATGAAAAAATTGAATAACTGAATAATCAAGGCCACCATTTGGTAAGTGCTGTAGGCTGGATTCAAAACCAGGATTCTCTAACTCTGACACCCATGCTTTCTCTTTGATAAGCTGCTGCCTGCTTCTGCTTCCCCCAAGTAGCCTGCCATAAAAAATCTAAGCTTGATCATACAGCTTAATGATCAAGAATACATTTTAATAAAAAGAGAAGTAGAGGTACACAAATAGCTGGGATGAGTTAGCTGCTACAGTTGAATTTTAACTGTGAGCTTCTGCAAGCCAGCTAGAGCAAAAATCATCAATACTGGCCTGGTCCTCTGAGTGAGCCAGCATACAAAAGCTGCATTGGGTTGCTAATTTTCTGTATCTGGCAGATTCAGTTTTTAGATACCTAAGAATACATGTGCAATGCCCTGTGTCGATGTATTAGAAGGGATGCATTTTAGAGTTGTCAGAGGGCTTCCCAGGTGCTGCTAGGGGTAAAGAACCTGACTGCCAGGGCAGGTAGATGTTAGAAACGTGGATTCGATCCCTGGGTTGGGAAGATCCCCCAGAGCAGGGCATGGCAACCCACTCCAGTGTTCATGCCTGGAGAATCCCATGGACAGAGGAGCTTGGTGAGCTCTAGTCCATAGGGTCACAAAGAGTCAGGCACGACTGAAACGACTTAGCACACACAAAGTCGGCAGAACTAATGTACATGTAGAAAATAGGGGTGATTTACAAGGATTTGGATGCTGCCCTTGTGCAGAGCCCAACATGTGGAACAGTGGAGACAGAAAGAGATCATAACAGAGGGAAATGAAGGGAAAAGAACAAGCATTAGCTAGGGCATTCTGCCACCGCCTCCCATCCACACGGCAGCCCTGTGAAACAGGGATCAACAGTCCCCATTCTACTCCTGACAGCACTAAGAGCCAAAACAGAACTAGAGGAATACGACTTGAAACTAGATCTGCAGCCCCATTTCCAGAGTGAAAAGATGGGTGTCTTGATCCAGTCCCAGCCCTTGCTGATTCTGTGACCTGGGGCAAGTCACAGAAGTTTTCTCTTGACACCTGACTCACCATCTATCACTGGGTAAAAGGACTCACTGGGTTGGTGGGAGAGTGGAAATGAAACGATGGGAAGAAAAGCTAGTTGGAAAAGAATTAAAGGACTTCATAAATTTGAGCCTCGCTACTTCCGATTCAACTTGCACAGCTTAGCTCAAGTCCTTTGTACAGGGACACTCTCCCTAACCTTCTTGGCAAGTCTGCAACCCCACAGTCTACCTTATCCTGTGCATTCCTTAGGAGAGTCCCAGTTTGACATTTATGCACTTACTAGCTGATCTGCCTGCCTCTCCAGCCAGTAGCTCCAGGAAGGTAAAACCAACCTGGTTTTGCCCAGCATTATTTTAGCCACCATGTCCGGTGCTTAATAGGCACATAATAAATACATGTGCATTAAGTCCATTAATATATTAGCATTAAAGTAAAAGCATACATTTATATAATCCTAAAGATACAATTGGGCTTCCCAGGTGGCGCTAGTGATAAAGACCCACCTGCCAACACAGGAGAAGACATGAGAGACCTGGGTTCAATCCCTGGGTCAGGAAGATTCCCTGGAGGGAGGGCATAGCAACCCACTCCAGTATTCTTGCCTGGAGAATCCCATGGACAGAGGAGCCTGGCGGGCTACAATCCATTTGGGAGGCAAAGAGTCAGACATGACTAAAGTGACTTAGCATGCTTGCACAAAGATACAGTTATAATTTAGAAAATTTGTAATTTCATAGAAATTATAAAAAGAAAAATCAAGGCCCTATTTACTTCCTAGAAGCCACACTTCTAACCATCACTACCATCCAGAATCTCAAGGTTAATAAAGGGAAAAAATACCTTCTGTGTGGAAAATGACTGTCATAAAGTCCATACACTTGGCTCCTGAGGAGAGGTGGATCCACCCCCAAGCCATCATTCTGACAAGCGGACATAAAAGAAGGCAGGGGGTGACAGTGGCAGGGGGGCACCCGACAGCTGGTGAAATGACAGCCGACGGCAGCAGCAGGAGGCAGCGCGGCGTGCGGGCGGGCTCTCCAGCAAAGCGGCCCAGAGGTGCTTAACACGGGGGCCGCCAGCCCGCACACCCCCACGGCCCCCTCAAGTCACCCGATCACCACACTGGGAGATGGCCGATGTCCAGGGGAGGACACTGAGCCTTCAGGGAAGGGAAAGGAGCCCTGAGACACTCAGTGTAGAAAGAAAGTGGCTCAGTCAGAGATCCCAGCAACACCCGTGTCTGCTAGGGTGTGTGGGAACAGTGTTTCAGCTGTAAATAAACTTCCCAGAAATGGATGTATGTGTCATCTTATGACTGCTTTGCAGAACTGAGGTGCTGGTGGTGCATGCTTTTCCTCAGGCATAGGGTAGGACCAATTATTTGTGTTTGCACCTCCTTTCTCTGATGTCTTTGCACTTTTTACTAAGGCCTTACAAGTGATTCCCCCAAAACAAACCTCAGAGCATCACAGTATTTTCTTATATAAGGGACCTAAGTAAGGACAGAATTCAGTCCTCTTCTTGCCAGCTGGGAAAGCATGGAGTCTAATTTCAACCTACAATGCAGTGGGAGAGGGGGTAGAGGGGAGAGCAGAGAAGACAGGATGAAAAAGATGAAACTACAATCATTTGCAGATTTAAACAGAGAAAAGCTTTTAACTGGTACAAGGCATGAAAGTCTGAGTAAAGCCAAGCTGAAAGAGAGGTTTGCTCTCTCGGTTCAAACTCATGCATCCATTCACTTAGGCATCCATTCACTTAGGCAGCTTACTAGCCGTGTGTGTGCCTATGCGTGTGGGTATATGATTTAATTTATATGTGTGTGTATGTGTGTGTGTGCGCGCGCTCAGTCATGTCCGACTCTGCAATCTCATGGACTGTAGTTTACAAGGCTGTCCTCTGTCTATGGGATTCACCAGGCAAGAATACAGGAGTGGGTAGCCATTCCCTTCTCCAGGGGATCTTCCCAACCCAGGGATTGAACCTGGGTCTCCTGCATTGCAGGCAGGTTCTTTACTGTGTGAGCCACCAGGGAAGCCCCACTATTAGTATCTACTATTTAGTAGTATGATTATTGCATTATTATATGCACCTGTTCTGTGCTGTGCACTAAGCTCTGAATAACAGTGAGGGCAAGGAAGAAGACAAATGATAAACAGACAAAATCAATTACTGTAGCTTCAGATAAGGGAGAACATAGAAAATGGTAGTGAGGGGGTTACCTCTGCCAGTCTCTCTGAGGAGTTAATATTTAAGATGAGACGTTAACTGGTCCAAGATTAGGATGAAACTTGCTACCGGCGCAAAAAAATAAATAAAAACAGAAAGTGCAGTGACCAAAGAACAGAACGGATGGGACAGGGCATGTTCTAAGAACACTTAGCAGACTTAATATGACTGCAACTGGGTATGCCAAAAGGAGAACAAAGACCAAAAAGGCTGGAAAGTAAGCGAAGGAGAACAGAAAGGCAATCTGAAGCTAGAGACTTCATCCCCAATACAGATGCACCCCAATTAAATCATATACCCACACCCATAGGCACATACCTAAGAGAGTGAGCTGGGCCCTTGTTCAGTCTAGCTCACTCTCCCTCTTTCTCTCTCTCCTCATTTTATGTATCTATGGATACCCATAATACAGGACTACACCCGGGAGTAATCATCCTATTCACCTAAGTATCCCAAATAAATAAATAAATCATGCATTCCTAAAGGTAAATAGATGCTTATAACTGATTTGTGAATACCATATTAAATTCTGGTAAGAAGAAGAGGTTCAGGGAAAAGAACCAACAAAAATCCAGCCCTTTCCATGCATCAAGCACTGTTTCAGACACTCAACAGGTATGTTAAATCTTTTCATTCTCACAGCAGCTATATGAACAAGCTATTAAATCTCTCCATTTCGCAGGAAAAGATACTGGGCTTACTATCAGAGATGTTAAGTAACTGGCCCAAGGTGACCCAGTTAATGGTAAGACTTAGATTTGAACCTAGATCTCTCTGGCTCCACCAGGAATTCCAGCTATGACTACTCACTCAGTTTTAAGCACTTCACCTGACAGATTTCATTGAATTCGATCCCATTTCCCTTTGACATTTTTAAAATAATTTTATTTATTTATTCTTCGTTGCTGTCCAGGCTTTCCCTAGTTGCGGCAAGCAGGCTTCTCATTGCGGCGGCTTCTCTTCTTGTGGAGCGCGGGCTCTAGGGCTCTCGGGCTTCAGTAGCTGTGGCTCACAGGCTCCAGAGCACAGGTTTAACAGTTGTGGTGTACAGACTTAGCTGCTATGAGGCATGTGAGATCTTCCCGGACCAGGGATCAAACCTGTGCCTCCTGCACTGGCAGGCAGATTCTCTACCACTGAGCCACCAGAGAAGACCCTCCTTTTGACATCTGACATTGGACCTTCCTTATGACCAGGGGCATAGCAACTAAGAGCCAAGAGATTGGCAGACCCAGTGGAGAAAGGCTGACGCTAAATTCATTTGCTATAAATAAAAGACGCCATGAAGAAGATCTGTATGAGCTACTCTACTAGGGACTTCTTTAAAAATAAGTGTTTTACTATGAAAAGAGAAGTTTAGACTCTTGAGCATCCTGCAAATAGAAAACTAATTTGCCTTATCAATTTTTGTCCACTGTGCTTGATCCTTGGGATAATCTGTGAGGCACTGGATCAGTCTCACTTATATTGTAGTCTTTTATCATATGGATGCAAGATATATTTCTTGCTGTCAAAACTAATCATCAAAGCATACAAGAAAACCAAAGCAACCTTATTTACTTCCTCAGAGATCAGAGCAAATGTCCCACTGGTATTTTTTTTTTAATACTAAGTTGAATTTTTTTGGCTGCACATCAAAGCACTTAAATTAAGAACAATATATCTTCATTTCAAATGTCGGTTGATATCCCTTAAATGTTTGCTTTAAAAAAATGAATTCAAGTTTAAAGCTGGCAATAATTGGCACTGTATTATTAACAATTTAAATCAAAGTTTAATGCTTTTGACATCACAAAGACATGGATCCCACGTTATAATAACCTTTGGCAAATGAATAGTAAACTAAACATAAGCTTCCAAGATAGTTAATCCTGAAAGGTACGACACAGACGAGAGTAGTTAAATATAGCAATTATTGATATATGCTCTCATTCCAATACAGGGGAGGGATAGAGGTTGTTTAATTTTAATAATGTCCCCAGAGGTTGACTTTGCTCATAACATTTATAAAATATTGAAAGACAAGAAATGGTACAGATGTGAATTCAACCTTTTTTTTTTTTTTTTGTCAAGTTGCCCTTGAAAGCAGCTGCCATAAATCTTGGATGAAGCCAAATAAGGCTGATGATTTTGATCTTCAATTCATTCTTTTCTATCCTTCAAAAGGTAAATGATCCTGATGGAATTAGAGCTGAGCAGAATGGCTTTCTTCTGTGATATGCATAGCCAATGATGCGCGCTGCCATCATTAGCAACGTGGAGCCAGTTGCCTCTGCGGCTGTGCCTGTGCACTCGGGCTTGAAGGCGCTTTTGAGAGAGACGCTTAAACATCAAGCTCAGAAGCTTTCCATTTCCCCTCCCCTTTCCCCTTCCTCTGACTTCTCCCTTCTGTGTCGTCTCAGCAGAAAGCCAAAGTGTGAGCTGAATGTTTGAGAATCGAGCACAGAACGTGGCCTCCCATTCCTGGGTTGGTATTTGAAAAAGTCTCAGCCGAGGATGTTTTGAGTGGGTTTTTTTTTTTTCAGTCTGACTCTGAAAAAAAGCACGACCAAAGTTGTAGGAGAAATTGGATTTAAGGCAGTTCACAGCTTCCCTTACGGAAAATACCAGGGTCTCTCCCACTGAAACATGTAAATCAGATGAATCCTTTTCCATCCCTATGGTAAAACAATGTCATTTTCCTAAATCCCACTCAGCTATACAGAAGACAGCGTAGCCTATCATTACAGATGACAATAAATGTATTTGTGTGGGTTTGCAACTCTGCTTCAGACCACAAGGCAAACCCAGTTAAAACAACCACAGAGAGAATCATCTATCTTCATAAATTCACTTGCAAAGAGAAATTCATCATGTTTACTGTCTTTAAGAAAGGAGCAAGTCTTATAATAAAATGTTCTCTGGTCCAGATTCTTTGTATTTATAGGGTCTTTTTCCTTCTGCCTTTCACAGAGCGTGGCACATTCTAACTGCAGGCTGTACCCTCATTAACATAACATAATAAATAAGTTATGTGTCTTGAAATGAAGAAAGTGCTTGGAGAGGAGGAGGAAAGGGCGACCAGTCCCTGGTAAGTGATTTCCTAGAAAAGCTTCCAGCATGAGAAATTGCAGAGCTGAGCATTTTGAACCAAACTGCAAAAAAAGACAAAGGGCCTTTGTTAAGATAAACCCCACCCTTTCCTCCTGCCACACTCTCAAATCACAGAGAATTGTTGTGGAAATGTGTTCATTCACTCAACAAACACTGAGCACTACTATGTGCCAGGCCTTACTCAGATAAGAATATAAAAATACCTGTGGCGATTCATTTCGATATTTGGCAAAACTAATACAATATTGTAAAGTTTAAAAATAAAATAAAATTTAAAAAAATAAAATAAAATAAATAAATAAATAAATAAAATAGAAAAAAAAAAGAATATAAAAATAGTGAAATGGCTCAGGAGCAGTGTTGTTTGCTTGCTATACTTTGAAACATTGTTGCTATTGTCTACAGTACCCCCATCCCCTGGCATAACAGGAAACTGATCACTTTTCTAAGAGAAACTTCCCAGAACCGGGTTTTAGGCTCATTGGTGCTGTTTTTCTCCCTCCTTTCCTGGGTCATAGAAAAGTGAGAGCCAATGTAATAAGCCCAGCGAGGAGCCACAGAAGTTCAAGGGCTGGAAGAATGTCTCTGAGCCACAGTGATCTTTGAGCACTTTTATGGCCTGTTTGTCAGAAGATTTCTGGGGTGTCTGTGAGCTTTGTCCTTTAAATCATGTAATCCCTCCTGCTCATGGGCTAGGAAATTTATATCACATTCATTTTATTACCTAGCTTTAAATGATGTTCTAGGAGGAGTATTTCTGAACCCAGTTTCTTTCATTTCTTTTTGGTGTCACAGATTTCAAATGAGAAAAAGGCTAAATTCTGGAAATTAGTGGGACAGAGTAAGCCCTCTGAAGTCCAACTGCCTGGATTTTGAATTCTGTTTCTATCTTTTATTAGCTCTGAGACCTTGGGGAAGTTATTTAACCTATGATAGCTCACTTTTTTAACCTGTAAATTGCAGTTCCAATCCCTACCTCACAGACTTATGATGAGGATTCAAGAAGATAAAACATTTGGATGAATGCCTAGCACATATAGCTCACAATAAGCAAAAACTGTAATTACAGACTGTTAAATTTAAATCTGGGGTCTTCCCAGGTGGTGCGAGTGGTAAAGAACCTGCCTCCCAGTGCAGGAGACATAAGAAACTCAGATTCAGCCCCTGGGTTGGGAAGATCCCCTGGCGGAGGGCATGGCAACTCGGTGGCCTATGGCCCATAGGATCGCAAAGAGTGGACACGACGGGAGCAGCTTAAGACAGCACAGCACAAATTTAAATTTAGTTCCCAACAGGAAAAACAGTTGGACTATTTGAAACCATTGAGGAAAACAAATAAAGGAATACTAGGAGCAAGGAACAGATTAAGAACAACTTTGGCAAATAAATTTCATTTCAATGTATGATAGGGCTAGAAACTGGAGGATCTGAAGAGCCTATGAATATGGTACCTAGAGTGCCCCAAGTGGTTTGCTGTGATCTCTGACAACATCTAGAATACTTCTGAGAACAAAAGGAGGTACTGCTTAATTAGGGCTCAACAACAAGCATAAAGCAGGTAAGTCCAGTCACTCCTGGAAGAAAAACCAGCCCAGATGGTCATCCTATCTATAATACCCTTTCGATGACAAGGCAATGAGCTTGGGTGGTTAGACTGACTCCTGTCTAGTTAAACAATCATACCCCGAAGGAGAGGATCTGCAGAATTCCCTAGGGCTCTGCCCACCCTGCTGTCTCTTCACCACTTTTATCAATGACCTGGATAAAGATACAGACAGCATATTAATCAAGTTTACAGATAGCATGGACTGGGACAGAATAGCTAATATAAGAGATGTCAGAACTCAGGTCCGAAATGATCTTTAAGCTGGAACATTAAAGCAAAGCCAAATCAATAAAATTGTAAAGAAATGAATGCCAAGTCCTACTTTAGATTCAAAACAATCAATTGCACAAATGGGATGCAGAAAAGGTTTGCAACCCTCTGTATGAATGTTTAAAAATGTGTGCAGGTTTTGATTGACCGCAAGCTTAATATGAACATTTAAAAGGCTGCTAGGATAGAGTATATTTGCCATGCCTTTTCCCAAAGAGTTGTAATAGATCTAATAGAGTAAAAAAATAAATAAGCAAAACTTACAGTCATAATATAAGGTGACTGGTAAAGGGATCCTTGCATTGAGGAGATGGGACCAGATGACCCTCTTGGTCTCTTCCTATATTAAACTGCTCTGAATTTCAGGACTAGGAGCTTCCCAAAAGGCAGAGCCTAGCTTATGTAAATACTTAATTGTGTGAACAATAAGTGGTTGGATTTTAAAAAGCAAATAGTGAAGGGCTGAACATAAATCTATAGTCTCCCATCTTTCCTAAAGGATATTTCTGCCATCACCATTAGAAAAAGTCTTCTTCATAAAAAGAAAAATGTTAGAGGGGACTTTAGCCGACTTCTGCTTAAAATGTCCCCTGAACCTGATATAATTCAATCTAAGTGTTCTTCTCAATGGAATCAAAAGTTCAATTCTCTCACAAATTACAAACGAATGTAACTATTTCCCCTCTACAGAGAATCTCTTTTACCAAGTGAACCAACACTTGGTATTAGGAAAGCTAATGTTTCGGTTGTATTGCTTTTTAGAATTTAAAGCACCGATGACCAAACATCCACACTTCCCTTGGAATATCGAGACAGGGTCACACAGACACTTCCCCAGTGAGTTAGTTATTGTAGCTGTAAAAACCAAACCCTCTGCAGCCTACAGTAACACTGATTTAAGGCCCCATTCTCTGAGCGCACAATATAAATCCTTCCAGCCAAATGTCCACTGATCTGGAACTAGAATCCACAAGACAATCATCTTCAAAGAATCTTATAGTGAAACTAATGTAATGCAATAAATTTAAAAGACCAGCTTGCTTTTCCCTTCTTCTGCCACAGTGGGAAAAAAACAACTGCAAAAAGACATGAACCGATAATATTGCAAAATGGAGCCAGATCAGTAATATGTGTAATTTTTAAAGTTCCATAATTTGGATATTGAATTTCATGTTTTTTTTCTTCCCCAGCTGTTTTTCAAGAATGTTGTAAAATTGAACAAGTGGCTAAGACCCCTATATCCATGCTCCTACTGTGTATGGTACAATATTGATATCGAATAATATCAACTACCCATCAGAATGCAATTTCTTGGGTTTAGCTACCATTCAGCACTGTTAAACTCTGCAAATGCCTTACTGACAAATGACTGATCTGAATCCAGTTGCTTAATTTTAACTGAGCATCAGCGCAGTCCTTTTTCTACTTAATCTTTATTTCCTTTCTTTCTCTTTCTTTTCTTTTACTTTTTAAAATTCTGGCCAAAAATAAAGAGAAGTGCTTTAATCCTTTACTTACCTTTAAGTAAAATGTTCGGTTATCTCAGGCAAACAATAAGTCATAAAGTAGACACAGTGATTCAGGCAGTAATCTATGGGCACATAGATCATCCTGCAAGGGTCCATTAATCATCACGCTTAAAGACAGGGCAAGTGGCATGACATCTTTTCAATTGTGTCTGTTGCAACTCAGCGACATTAAAGTATTTTTAATCTGGACCATTTGCGCAAACAGTATTTTAATCTAGAAACATTTCAAACTACACCCTGCACAAAATAAAAGCAGCACCAGAAAAGAACTATTCCTGCATACAAAAATTTTTAATAGTTAAGAAATCGATAGGAATCATTTCCAAAATGATTCAATCCTGAAAATAAAAATGCTCCATGACAAAACCCAAGGTCAGCTACCATCAAGCAATAGGATCTTGACCAAGTTACTTAACCTTTCCAGCTCTCAATCCACTTATCCATTAAAGGTGAATAACTGGGTCAACCCCATGACATGCTGGTAAGGAGTACTAGTTATACATGCAAAGTCCCCAGTAACTTGCATCGTGTGTACTAGACATTAAAATTCGTCCCAGTTATTGTTGCAGTTTTTATCTTAGACGCTCCTTGTGCTTTTGATATGCTTACAGGGGCTTCCGATTCAGCAACGGAGACTATAAACAAGGACAGCTGAGGACGCCAGAAGCTCCTTCATAGATGCGAGCGTGACTCTAGGATAACAGCCCCCACCCCTCTCACTAAAGTTCTCTTGTCTTTTCACAGTGGAATCTAAGACTGAATGCCAGCACCTGGTACTTGCTACAAAGTCTTCTAGTAAATAAAACGTTACTTCTCCCCCACAGAAAATTTGGGAGCCCTTGATTCACTCTATGCCAAACAGGTTGTTGGTTGCAAACATAAACATATTGGGAATCATGTAGCTCCAGGATATCAATAGGTGACGAACCCCTTTGTATGGAGGGATCCTATAACTGTGTAGACACAGCCTACTGTAAACATTCTAGGAAAGATAATGAGATTCCTTTAAATAGTTCTTTTTATGTTGCAAAATACTTCTTCATTGCTTCCATTGTCACCTTAAATTATAGCATTGTAAGTTTTAAAGCTAGTGAATTCATAAGAGAGTTTTACTACCATTCTGGCTAGAATCCCAGGTTTGGGGACAATCCCCAATTCTTTGGTATAATCAGAAGGCTTTTGTGGCTCCTGATTATATGGAACCATATTTGTATCCTCTAAATCTGACTTGGAACAAGTCTAGGTGATCCAAGGCTGAAAACTGGCCAGTCATTTATTTGCTGAAGCGCAAGTCACAGCATTAAAAAAAAAAAAAAAAAAATTTTATTGAAGGATAGCTGATGTACAATTTTATACCAATCTCTGTTGTACAGCAAAGTGACTCAGTTACGCACATATATACATTCTTTTTCTTATATTCTTTTCCATTATGGCTTATCCTAAGAGACTGGGTATAACTCCCTGTGCTATACAGTAGGAATTTGTTGTTTATCCATTCTAAACGTAATAGTTTGCATCTACCAACTCCAAATTCCTAGCCCATCCCTCTCCCTCCCCCTCACACTCCTTGGCAACCACAAGTCTGAGCTCAACGCCTGAGTGTCATTTCTGTTTTGTAGGTAGGTTTATTTGTGCCATATTTTAGATTCCACATACAAGTGGTATCATATGGTCTTTGTCTTTCTCTTTCTGATTTATTTCGCTTAATATGATAATTTCTAGTTTCATCCATGTTGTTGCAAATGGCATCATTTCATTCATTTTTATGGCTGAGTAGTATTTCATTGTATATATGTACCATATCTTCCTTATCCATTCATCTGTTGATGGACATGTTTTGGCTACTGTGAATAGTACTGCTGTGAACATAGGTGTTGTATGTATCTTTTTGATAGTTTTGTCCAGGTATATACCCAGGAGTGGGATTGATGGATCATATGGTAATTCTATTTTACTTTTCTGAGGAACCTCCATTTTGTTTTCCACAGTGGCTGCACCAACTTACCTTCCCACCAACAGTGTAGGAGGGTTCCCTTTTCTCCACACCCTCTCCAGCATTTGTTATTTGTAGAATTTTCGATGATGGCCACTCTGACTGGTGTTAGGTGATACCTAATTATAGTTTTGACTTGCCTTTCTCTAATAATGAGTGTTGTCAATCATCTTTTGCCATGCCCGCTGATCATATGTATGCCTTCTTTCTTAATAGAAACATCTATTAAGGTCTTCTGCCCATTTTTAATTGGGTTGGTCGTTTTTTGTTGTTGAGTGGCATGAGCTGCTTGTATATTTTGGAGATTAAGCTCCTCCCAGTTGCATCATTTGCAAATATTTTCTCCCGTTCTGTAGGTTGTTTTTTTGTTTGTTTGTTTTCTTTTGTTGTTGTTTGTTGTTTACAGTTTCCTTTGCTGTGTAAGCCCTCTCATTTTTAAGTCTCAAAGCCTAGAAGAGATGGAAAGCACAGCCATACCCTGACTTTGGAGGACTCTAGGGTGACAAGCACTTAGTCATAGATTAAGAGAAGACTTTGCAGATACTGAGAATAGTCACTACTGGGAGAAGTGAGAACTGCTGGGTAGGACTAAAGAGAGCAAAGCTTGCAGTTTGGGGGTAAAAAGATGGGTGGATTCTAAAAAGAGTATCCAATAGAAAGGTGAAATGAAATACTGTTACAACATGGTTAGCACAATCCTTAACAATGAGTAACTACTCAATAAACAGCAGTGATGATGATCTTGATGCTGATACTCTGCCTAACAGACTCTCATGTGCCAAAGGCTTCCATGTATAAAAACTACTTTTGACTTATTTCTATGTGTCCAATATCTACTTCAGTGGCTAGGAGACAGAAAAGGCTCAATTATTGTTTGTTGAGTTGAACTGACCAGAAATGAACATAGAATTGCCACTGATAAGGAATTAAAAAAAAGGGAAAGGCCAGAGGAATAAAAAGCAAAGAGCTCATGGTTGAAATCTAGGTGTATAAAAACAAAGTGGAAAAGGTAAACATCAGGCCACAGTTGAGGAATCTTCTAGGAAAACACTGCCCACCAGGTAACTAAACATTCCCTCTGCTGAGCTCCACAGACCACACTCACCCGAAATCAACATGAAATAAATGATTGTTTCAAAACATGGACCTCTTTGCATTTCAAAGTCTAAAATAAATTTTTGCAAGTAGGATGAGTCTTAGTATTATAGCTAAATAGAAATTTTTAAAAGGGAAGGCAGGTGGGCATTCAAGAATGTACCACAGAGTCTGTTTCCCTGAGGCTGGCAATTGTAACTGACAAGCAAGGGAAGAAAGGGTGCCCTGCCTTAATCAATTCTGAATAACACTTCCCATTATTAACAAAAATGACAATCACTTACATGTCTCTAGGGTTGACTATGTCCCAAGCCATGTGTATATCTCAGCAACCCAATGAGGCAGATGTTATATTACCATCTTAACTTACACTTACTCCTTGGAAGGAAAGTTATGACCAACCTAGACAGCATATTAAAAAGCAGAGACATTACTTTGCCAACAAAGGTCCATCTAGTCAAGGCTATGGTTTTTCCAGTGGTCATGTATGGATGTGAGAATTGGACTATAAGGAAAGCTAAGAGCCAAAGAATTGATGCTTTTGGGAGAAGACTCTTGAGAGTCCCTTGGACTGCAAGGAGATCCAACCAGTCCATCCTAAAGGAGATCAGTCCTGGGTGTTCATTGGAAGGACTGATGTTGAAGCTGAAACTCCAGTACTTTGGCCACCTGATTCGAAGAGCTGATTCATTTGAAGAGACCCTGATGCTGGAAAAGATTAAAGGCAGGAGGAGAAGGGGACAACAGAGGATGAGATGGTTGGATGGCATCACTGACTCAATGGACAGGAGTTTGGATAAACTCTGGGAGTTGGGGATGGACAAGGAGGCCTGGCGTGCTGTGGTTCATGGCGTTGCAAAGAGTCAGACACGACTGAGCAACTGAACTGAACTGAGTGAGGAAACTGAAGCTTAGGTTAAGGAATTTCTCACAGAACTAGGGAGAAGAGTCATGTTTTGACTCAAGTTTGCCTAACCTGAGAGTGAATCTTAGTCATTCCCACAAACCAGCCAACTGTGATTATTCTGTACCACAATGTACTCGGAGATGCTACTCTACCCTAATTCTCCCACTGTTTCATAGGCATTGCATTTGACCGTAGGTTTTTAACTTGGGACTAAGGACTCCAAGAAGGAATTGTTTCAGAGAATGTGTGAATTCTCTAAAATCAAAAATGAGATGGCATGAATTTTTTGTTAAGTGCATATTTCTGGGGAGAGGAAGGTTTACTGTGACAGCAGTTCTCAAGAGGGCTTATGGCCCAAAAATACGTTAGGAATGACTGCATTAAACTATGCATTCAATACAGGAGGCTCAGTCTCTATTATTCTGTTATGATAATGTCTCTCTGGAAATTAGTAAGGTTACATCAACACTAAGCAGGTATGGATGATGAATCTGAATAAATTTAAGTCTATTACCATTGTCCTCGTAATCTTGAATTTAAAAGGACAGATGAACATGAGAAAAAGAAAGAACAAAGTGGTAAATGTTTTTCAAAGAAAAAGAGATACTATTCAAGAAAAACCAGCTTTGTTAACTATTCTTAAAATATTGTGACTATTCTAGAGAAGAGAACAGTCTCACTTGTCCATTTCAACGCATTTTCCCATGTACGCAAAGAACTGTTTGCATGTGTGTGTGTGTGCTCATTCACTCAGTCATATCTGACTCTTTGCCACCCTTTGGACTGTAGAACACCAGGCTCCCGTATCCATGGGATTTTTTCAGACAAGAATACTAGAGTAGGTTGCCATTTCCTACTCTATGGGATTTTCCCAATCCAGCAATTAAACCCACGTCTCTTGCATCTCCTACATTGCAGGATTCTTTACATGCTGAGCCATCAGGGAAGCCCAGAGAACTGTTTAACTACCAAGCAAATACAAAGACAGGAAGTGCTCTGGTGCTGCACCAATAGAATCCCAGCTCTCAGCACAGAACCTAAAAGGATCCAGCTCACAATAGCTGGTAGATAGAGTAGCAGACCCATCCCAGAGACCTGCCCAGGTACTGATGCTATGGAGTGTGAGCAGTAGGGAGCTGTGGTCAGTAAGGGCAACAATCCTTTTTAACACCTGCTTTCTCCCCGGTGAGATTCAACTACCCCACCCAATTGCCCATCTCTCTCTCTCTCTCCAAAAGTTACCAGGTATAGGTAACCAGAGACATTTTTTTCTCCCTGGACTTTTTGTCATGTAGATGTAATACTTTTCACTGGTACTTCCTTGCTGGTGCTTTTCAACTTTCAATTTTCCTTTGGTAAAAGCATTTCTGCACTCACAAACACACACACACAACTAGAAATCACACAAATATAGACACAGACCTAAACACGTGTATACCACAGCACAACCTGTATACCATGTTAGTGATCAGGGAATAAGTTCTGTGGCTTAAACTGCTTGTCTAATTCAGCTTCTCAATGGTACCCAGTCTCTCACTTGCTTTAACACATTTGCCTCTACAGAAAAATTATTTTCCTTTAAGGATATCAAGAGTTTTCTCCAGAGGCATGTAGTCAGCTGTTTTTTTTTTTTTTTTTCCTTTAAGAAAAAAAAAAGGCTAGGCATAAGCATTTTAGTTATTATTTTATTTGGGATCAAAAGTTGTTGGGTTTTCTTCCCCATTGAAAAAATAAGATTAAGTGATTTGGCCTTTCCAATCTTATACCAACCTTGAGGTCCTGAGTTCAACCTCTCTCCAAAAAGAAAAATGTCAGGGCTGAAATGCACCCAATTTCACCTAATTTTCTGTGCCTCTATCTTCAAGAAGATGGACTGAGATGGCTCACCACACAGAATGGCCACAACTTACTTGAGAAAATAAAAACTGCAAGCCTGCGGGTTAAGAAACTGTACCATTCTGGGGCAGGTTCTAGGCCCTCTGCACAATTCTCATTTTACAGCTTACCCAGACCAGTTGTGTAATTACACAGAGCACTCTTTCTATTGGCAAGATCCATTGATCCTTAAGTGTACATTTTCTGGCATCCCGTAAATAAGGACAGTGTGTAAGCAGTGTTTTCTGCTCCTGGAACAGTAAAGGACTAATTAGTTGCATTTGCAGATTAATGACTTTCAACTAGAAAGGGTGAATGCAAAAGGATAAGCCACAGCCACAGTGACAGAAGGCAAATACAAGTATTTATAAGGGCAGGAGGAGGGGGTGGGGGCCAGGAAGGGCCATCGATTGCTTCTGGCCTCTGTACCATGGACACATTCCAATGAGGGTGGGTATTCCAGCAGCCTAAGAGGTTTCCGCAAAGGCAAGGCATGAAAGGCATCAGGTACAAGGATGGCCGTGAGGGGAGGCAAAGAAAAGAATTCTCTGCAGAAAGAGTCACAGGGAGCAAGGAACCTCTCCCTCCTCTCACCCCAGCCAGCCTTTGCCGTCTCTTTGTCAGAGCAGCTTTCACTTTCAACTTGCTCTCCTGCCCTGTCTCTCACCCTCATCTATATAAAGGTTGACTTGATAGTCTGCGAGGAAAATTCCCAGCAAGAATTAAAAAATAATGTTTAAATTCTCTGTTTATTCCCATTTCCTGAAATAACATTATGCCTCTGAGTTTGTCTCATTATTTTTAATCCCACATAAGTGCAAAGGTACAATTTTATTCCTAGACATATTAGGTTAGTCAAAGCAGAGGTCTTTACTTCACTCATAAAGTAAAAAGAAGGTGTGAGGCTGGGGATAGACAGCAGGATAGAGATCACTGGTTCCAGACTTTGGGATTTCATTAACTAGAAATATTTTAAATAAAAGTGGGGAGATGCTGTAGGATTTGAGATTTTCTATAACCCCAAGTAATCCACTGAAAACAATTTTCATTAACCATAATACCTATTATATAAAAGAAAAGGTGTTTTAAAACTAAATAAGAAAAGACAGTCTCAGAAATGAGAAAGATTTTTATCTTAAATGCATCTAGTTTGATGAAAAACATACTACCATCTCATGATACTTCTCACTTCTCCATCTCTCATTTCTCCAAAGCTTATCCGACCAGAGGCTAGTCTACTGGTGTTGAGCTCTCATTAAACTATGAGCCAGGATTACCAGTCTGGTAATGTAAATATCACTTCTCTGGGCCAGCCTTTTCTGATCCAAACCCCATCTCCATGCCTGGGGTTATGATCCTTGTAAATTCTCACTGTAATGTACTTTTCTTGCATTTACACCTTTAAAAATTGCAATAAACATATTTTTATTTGCTGTTTATTCCTTCTTTGTCGGTCCATACTCTGCCCCCAGGGCCTACTTTTCTTACCTATAATATGCAATAGTAAATTTTCTTTAAAAACTAGGTAAGACTAAAATCTCATACTAGCTTCTACTCCACCATTTACAGTCAGGTGACCTTTGGTAAATAATTTAATCAAGCTGTTTTTTTCCTCCTCAAGCTGGTTTTGGGGATCAAATCAGATGACATATGTTAAAGAGCTATGTCAGCTATAAAATTCTAGGTAGTTGCCATTTACCAAAAGGAAGAATGGATGAACAAGAGTCTTCTCTTTCTTCAAGTTATATTTCTCCATCTAAACAATTTTGTTAATTGCCTTTCACATAAGTCTCATCAGCCCTACATTCCAGTCCACAGGAACGATTCCATCAGGATGATTATACATGAAATAAGCTCCACTCAGCAAAGACTTTACTCCTTGCCACTTAATAAACATTCCTGAGCATTTGCAATTTGCTAAGCACTTTTATCGGAGAAGGCAATGGCACCCCACTCCAGTACTCTTGCCTGGAAAATCCCATGGACAGAGGAGCCTGGTAGGCTGCAGTCCGTGGGTCGCTAAGAGTCAGACACGACTGAGTGACTTCACTTTCACTTTTCACTTTCATGCATTGGAGAAGGAAATGGCAACCCACTCCAGTGTTCTTGCCTGGAGAATCCCAGGGATGAGGGAGCCTGCTGGGCTGCTGTCTATGGGGTCGCACAGAGTCGGATACGACTGAAGCAACTTAGCAGCAGCAGTAGCAGCAGCAAGCACTTTTATGGGGCTTCCTTGATGGCTCAGAAGTAAAGAATTCGCCTCTAGTGCAGGAGACTTAGGAGACCCAGGATTGGGAAGATCCCCTGGAGGAAGGCAGGGCAACCCACTCCAGCATTCTTGCCTGGAGAACCCCAAGGACAGAGGAGCCTGATGGGCTGCAGTCCATGGGGTTCCAAAGAGTCGGACACGACAGAAGCGACTGAGCACACAAGGCACTTTTATACAATATCACTCACTTTAAATTATTCCAAAGAAGATAACTCAGCTATGTATTTTTTTAATTGGGGGGAAATTGTTTTACAGTGTTGTGTTGGTTTCTGTCATACAACAGCACAAAACAGTCATAATTATACATATATCATCTCCCTCTTGAGCCTCTCTCCTCTTCCTCCATCCCACCCCTCTAGGTCATCACAGAGCACCAGGCTGGGCTCCCTGTGTCATATAAACTTTCATTAAAAGAGAATATCATCCCATTCTTCAATCTGCACTTGATTGTCTTTCTGGTGTAGATATCTTGATTCTTCTAATCAAATCATTTCTCCTTGTTTCATAACATTCCTCCCAGCATTGGTATTCTTCAGAAAGACTTATCTTTTTCCTAAACTGATGCTGTATATGAAAATTAAAGACTTGAAGCTCTTCAAGTTCAATCCAACAACTGTTGACTGCTGTAAAAGAAAAACTGCACTGAATCAGTTAAACAGGTAAGTGAAGACTTTATTCAAAACTGTTACAATAGGAGAAACTCCTTTTAAAAACCAGGCGGGAGGGATTTTTAAAGCTGGGGTGAGTTAATGGAAGAATGCTGGAGAACTTCAGCTTGGAAGAGTGGTCAATGGGACGAGGCCATCTGTGCTTAATTGTCCTCAGAAGTGTTAGATTCCTACCCCCACCACACCACTCAGACGCTGGGAGATAAGGGCTCTAAGTTTCTTGATGATTACATTTCAAAGGGATGGTTCCCAGTTCCTTAAGAAAGACATTCTAAAGATAATGATATTTTCTTTTCTTCCCCAAATACAATTTTAAGCCAATGTATCTGTTTGGCAGTGATATAGCATTACTCCAGGGTCTTTTCCATCCTACCCAAATCCCTCTGCCCCTATTACTAATCTTCATCCTTTTGAAATGTTTGCCCACCAATATTCCATCAAATTTATGAGTAGCATACTGTTTTAAGTGTCAGCTTTCTTTGGTGTTTTTATTTCTGTCACTTGCAAATCCAGTTCGTCCAGGTCTCAGAATTACTTGAGTCCTGTCTCTCACCACAGCACTCTTTGCTGCACTTTAAATGCCCCTCATCTCCCTTTTATTACATTTAATCACATGGTAAATTTAAAAGATGAGTCCAGATAAAGAAGGCTCATTAACTTTAATGGGTCACTTTTTATATTTGGGTGAAAGGCCTTAAACCCTTGTAAATTAGGCTGGGATTTATAAACCATGACAAACGTGATGACAAATACTGATTTCCTAGTAAATTCCTTCAACACACTATATCCCCATGCATGATGAATTGGTAGTGTTCCTTTCTGTTATTATTTACACAAATGACTTTGACACTGTCTCGATACATGGGCAATATACTTAAACCCATGACAGATCTCACAGATGAAGATAGAGCCATATATTTCCTTTATTTGACTTCTACGAAAATCAAAAGGACAAAAGCACAACAAAACCTGACTATAATACATATATGCACGCAGGCACAGAGAATTAAAAACAGACTTTCTATCCTGTTTAAAAAAATAAAAGCAGATCAATTTGAGACGAATTCCGAGTTTCCCACATAACTGCTCAAAGTACCAACACTAAATGGTTCTATTTCCCAAATTATACCCCTGTGGTAAGATTCCTCTTCAAGAAAACTATAGAGATCAATCAGCTACAGCCATCACCCCTTAATCCCGCTGTTAGACTTTAAGAATTTTCTGCCACCAGTGAGTTATTGCTAGACAAGTGTTTAAATATAATACATTATGAAATTTAAATAAGAAATTATTTACACAGGAATATAAAAAAAAAGCATATTACCAATTATATAGTTCCCTGAACACTTAATCATGCAGCCAAGTGGAAAACCCTTCAGGAAATCTGTCCTCTACCATTTCCTCATAATGAAGGGCGCCTCAAAAAATACTCATTGAATCTCTGCAGCCACATTTCAAGCACCTAATCTCACCCTGCAGCGCACTCTGCCACTTTTTGTCATCCAAACAAAACGCAAGTAAATGATGGAGAAGCTGAGCTTAAACCCTTTAAATATTTACTGGCAAAGTCTACTCTTAGTAATACATGCTGTAGTGTTAGACTCAATTTCATCCTCGAGTGGCTGGCAGACAATTTGGGCAGGCTTACTGAGAAGTGGAGGCTCTTTCCTTGCTTTACCTTTGAGGAGAAGCCATCCCCTTATCGTAAGTGAATTAGTTCAAGAACTTTCCCCGCCTGTCCACTGTATCAGCAAATCAGTCAGGCCTGATGAATTGACGGCCCACTTAACCTGGCTCTGTTAGCTAATGGGAGAGAAGGCACAGGAGGCTGCCTCTGTGGAACTGGGGTCCCCCCCTCCCCAGGCCCTGAGTCCCAGTCAGACAGCGTCCCCTCATTTCCCAAAGGGAAGTTGGTGCAATTTGCTGGACAGAAAACCAACTTGATTAAGGTGTCATTTTCTTTCACATCAGGGGTCTGAGCCTCTGTGAACAGGAGACATGCTTCTTAACCATGCCTGAGGCTGCCTTTTAAAACAGAACCATTTCCCAGGTCAGGTGGGTCAGAGGCAGAGGCCTCCGACTGCAGGTGGTGGCGGAAGCCTTCTCCCTTGCTGGGCTTTTATTGAAAGTCAGAAGGAATTTAAAGTCCCCGGGAAATGTGATTCTCATTCTTACAAAGTGAGATAAATCCAATAAATCACAGTAAAATGAAAATGTATCAAGAATATAAAATTAAAGAAAAATAAAATCCCATCTATATTTTTAATCTGTGTAGTATGTGTAGATATAATTATGTGTGTGCATTTTTTATATATTTATATGTACAGCTTCCCTGGTGACTCACTCTGTAAAGAATCTGCCTGCAATGCAGGAGACCTGGGTTCGATCCCTGGGTTGGGAAGATCCCCTGCAGGAGGGCATGGCTACCCACTAGTATTCTTGACTAGAGAATCCCCTTGGACAGAGGAGCCTAGCAGGCTACGTGCCATGGGGTCACAAAGAGTCAGACATGACTGAGCAACTAAACACAAGAGTGAGTGAGTGAGTGAGTGTGTGTGTGTGTGTGTGTATCTGTCTATACAAAGAAAAACTCCAAATGGATCTGGTTTCAACTATTATCAGTTGTTATCTTGAGGCATAGGATTCAGAAAATAAAGAGAATACCAGGAATTGGCTATGAATTTTTGCACCATTAGAATTTTTACAGCAAGCATAACGGTCATCATCATTTTTGAGTGTAAATAAAGAAATAATTTGCCCCTGTTTACTTAATAGATTATCACACTGGCCAATTTAAGCCTTACGGCTCAGTGCTAAACTGCAGATGGGAAAGGCAGAACCTAATCTCCTTCTCGGCTTACAGCCAACAGATAATCTGACCAGAGTAGTTACAGAACAGATTGTAGACCTTCCCAGGAGCCGCCACGTGGGATTTTTGAGATCTCATTCTGAATCTTTTCATGAATGTTCTGATATCATTACAGACCCAGCTCTGCATGCTTTATGGCTAATGAATTAAATGCATTTAGAGCTTGATCTTATCCCTCTTTTTCAAAGCATGTTTTCTCAAACACATCCCATGCTTTACATGGTATTAGCCTCTTCACAGCTTTGTGAAAAAAATATTTAAATAGTATTGTGTTGAGATTTTGTTTAAGGTGTATAAGAAAAGCAGGTTAAATTCCCTAGTTCCAATTCTTCTCCCAACACACAACCACTCTAGATATCAGAAAGACCTGCCGGTTGCTTTTCTGAAAGAAGAGGAAGGCCCATCATTCCATAATTACTCTCTTGCACAGACTGGCACAATATCAGAGCTCACACAACAGAGTACATAAAAGACCAGGGTATAACATCTCTGCTGCTGTAAATTGAAATAATAAACTTTGGCAAACTCGAAGGACAGCAGATTCAATTTGACCATCCTCTCAAAGCAGACTGAGAACAACAGAGGGAAGCTGACTAAATAGGATTAGAATCTATTTTATTTGATTATTACATCATTGGATGAGGCAAGATGTAATGCAGTTCCCCCGAATTGTTAATTCAGCATTCACAAAATAATGGTAGAAATCAAATTTTATATT
>NW_011494898.1:4895438-4898158 GCF_000754665.1 Bison bison bison
TCAAAATCACTGATTTTCAAGCTGAAAGAGAATTTTCTAACTTCGTTTAGCTTCAAGAACTCTTTCTTGAAGCAAACAGTAGGGCCAAAGTCCAATGTATAAAACAGGAAAGGAAAGCTTGCTCTCTTCTATGGGAGAGCAAGGGCTGTAAAATTGTGCCTACTTTTCCCACTTTTCAGACCCTCTGCAAGAGCCTTTGGAGAATTCCCAGTTCTACTACAGAGCACCATTTAGAAAATGATCAATCCAGGCCATCGCCTTCATTTAAAACATGCAAATGTTAACTCTTAAGACAGACGGGTCATGGTGGACAGAATGTGGTCCACTGGAGAAGGGAATGGCAAACCACTTCAGTATTCTTGCCTTGAGAACCCCATGAACAGTATGAAAAGGCAAAATGATAGATACTGAAAGAGGAACTCCCCAGGTCAGTAGGTGTCCAATATGCTACTGGAGATCAGTGGAGAAATAACTCCAGAAAGAATGAAGGGATGGAGCCAAAGCAAAAACAATACCCAGTTGTGGATGTGACTGGTGATAGAAGCAAAGTCCGATGCAGTAAAGAGCAATATTGCATAGGAACATGGAATGTCAGGTCCATGAATCAAGGCAAATTGGAAGTGGTCAAACAGGAGATGGCAAGAGTGAACATCAACCTTCTAGGAATCAGCGAACTCAAATGGACTAGAATGGGTGAATTTAACTCAGATAACCATTATATTTACTACTGTGGGCAGGAATCCCTCAGAAGAAATGGAGTAGCCATCATGGTCAACAGAAGAGTTCGAAATGCAGTACTTGGATACAATCTCAAAAACGACAGAATGATCTCTGTACATTTCCAAGGCAAACCATTCAATATCACAGTAATCCAAGTCTATGCCCCAACCAGTAATACTGAAGAAGCTGAAAGTGAATGGTTCTATGAAGACCTACAAGACCTTTTAGAACTAACACCCAAAAAAGATGTCCTTTTCATTATAGGGGACTGGAATGCAAAAGCAGGAAGTCAGAAACACCTGGAGTAACAGGCAAATTTGGCCTTGAAACATGGAATGAAGCAGGGCAAAGACTAATAGAGTTTTGCCAGGAAAATGCACTGGTCATAGCAAACACCCTCTTCCAACAACACAAGAGAAGACTCTACACATGGACATCACCAGATGGTCAACACCGAAATCAGATTGATTATATTCTTTGCAGCCAAAGATGGAGAAGCTCTATACAGTCAGCAAAAACAAGACCGGGAGCTGACTGTGGCTCAGATCATGAACTCCTTATTGCCAAATTCAGACTGAAATTCAAGAAAGTAGGGAAAACCACTAGACCGTTCAGGTATGACCTAAATCAAATCCCTTATGATTATACAGTGGAAGTAAGAAATAGATTTAAGGGACTAGATCTGATAGATAGAGTGCCTGATGAACTATGGACTGAGGTTCGTGACATTGTACAGGAGACAGGGATCAAGACCATCCCCATGGAAAAGAAATGCAAAAAAGCAAAATGGCTGTCTGAGGAGGGCTTACAAATAGCTGTGAAAAGAAGAGAAGCCAAAAGCAAAGGAGAAAAGCAAAGATATAAGCATCTGAATGCAGAGTTCTAAAGAATAGCAAGAAGAGATAAGAAAGCCTTCCACAGTGATCAATGCAAAGAAATAGAGGAAAACAACAGAATGGGAAAGACTAGAGATCTCGTCAAGAAAATTAGAGATACCAAGGGAACATTTCATGCAAAGATGGGCTCCATAAAGGACAGAAATGGTATGGACCTAACAGAAGCAGAAGATATTAAGAAGAAGTGGCAAGAATACACAGAAAAATTGTGCAAAAAAGATCTTCACGACCCAGATAATCACAATGGTGTGATCACTGACCTAGAGCCAGACATCCTGGAATGTGAAGGCCTTAGAAAGCATCACTATGAACAAAGCTAGTGGAGGTGATGGAATTCCAGCGGAGCTATTCCAACTCCTGAAAGATGGTGCTGTGAAAGTGCTGCACTCAATATGCCAGCAAATTTGGAAAACTAAGCAGTGGCCACAGGACTGGAAAAGGTCAGTTTTTATTCCAATCCCAAAGAAAGGCAATGCCAAAGAATGCTCAAACTACCACACAATTGCACTCATCTCACACGCTAGTAAAGTAATGCTCAAAATTCTCCAAGCCAGGCTTCAGCAATATGTGAACCATGAACTTCCTGATGTTCAAGCTGGTTTTAGAAAAGGCATAGGAACCAGAGATCAAATTGCCAACATCCGCTAGATCATCGAAAAAGTAAGAGAGTTCCAGAAAAACATCTATTTCTGCTTTATTGACTATGCCAAAGCCTTTGACTGTGTGGATCACAATAAACTGTGGAAAATTCTGAAAGAGATGGGAATACCAGACCACCTGACCTGCCTCTTGAGAAATTTGTATGCAGGTCAGGAAGCAACAACAATTAGAACTGGACATGGAACAACAGACTGGTTCCAAATAGGAAAAGGAGTACGTCAAGGCTGTATATTGTCACCCTCCTTATTTAACTTATATGCAGAGTACATCATGAGAAACACTGGGCTGGAAGAAGCACAAGCTGGAATCAAGATTGCTGGGAGAAATATCAATAACCTCAGATATGCAGATGACACCATCCTTATGGCAGAAAGTGAAGAGGAACTAAAAAGCCTCTTGATGAAAGTGAAAGAGGAGAGTGAAAAAGTTGGCTTAAAACTCAAC
>NW_011494898.1:4898258-4914420 GCF_000754665.1 Bison bison bison
CAACATTCAGAAAACGAAGACAGCATCTGGTCCCATCACTTCATGGGAAATAGATGGGGAAACAGTGGAAACAGTGTCAGACTTTATTTTTGGGGGCTCCAAAATCACTGCAGATGGTGACTGCAGCCATGAAATTAAAAGACACTTACTCCTTGGAAGAAAAGTTATGACCAATCTAGATAGCATATTCAAAAGCAGAGACATTACTTTGCCAACAAAGGTCCGTCTAGTCAAGGCTATGGTTTTTCCTGTGGTCATGTATGGATGTGAGAGTTGGACTGTGGAGAAGGCTGAGCACTGAAGAATTGATGCTTTTGAACTGTGGTGTTGGAGAAGACTCTTGCGAGTCCCTTGGACTGCAAGGAGATCCAACCAGTCCATTCTGAAGGAGATCAGCCCTGGGATTTCTTTGGAAGGACTGATGCTAAAGCTGAAACTCCAGTACTTTGGCCACCTCATGCAAAGAGTTGACTCACTGGAAAAGACTCTGATGCTGGGAGGGATTGGGGGCAGGATGAGAAGGGGACAACAGAGGATGAGATGGCTGGATGGCATCACTGACTCGATGGACGTGAGTCTGAATGAACTCTGGGAGATGGTGATGGACAGGGAGGCCTGGCGTGCTGTGATTCATGGGGTTGGGGGGAGTCGGACACGACTGAGCGACTGAACTGAACTGAACTGAACTGAAGATTTCTAGCTAATGATAAATTTAGGGAAGGGGGAAGCAAGGGAAACCACATTGAGACAGAGATGCCTATTTGGGGATCAATAGTAGATACATCCTGTAAGGGGATTAAGTGATACTTGTTAACTTTGACCCTTTGTTACATGCCAAAAATAGCGCTAAGCACTTCATGAGCAAGCAGTCACACAACTGATTTTTATCAGCTCCCCATGAGGCAGATATTATTACTATGAACACTAAACAAATGAACATATTTAGGCTCAGCAAAGTTAAATGACCAGAGGTTAGGCTCACACAACTCAGAAATGGCAGAGCTAATTCAAACCCGGGCAACCCATCTCACATGGCTGTGTGTCTACCACTGTGTCCCTCTAACTGTGCTGTCCTCCTCCCTCTCCAGCACCACTCATTTTTTTTATTTTTATTTTTTGGTCCCATTACTTTACCCCTAAATAGTAGGAAGGCACATGTTACTGGTTTCACCACACACTATGCACATAACTACGTACATCTACTATCGGAACTAATATCCTACTCGATACGTCTGTAAAGACTGCCAAGGCTACAGTCCCTATTTTAATCAATCCAGCCAACAAAGACTACCTCTATTAAGAGTAAGATCCTCAGATCCAAAGAAATGACCAAATGAGACAGAACAGCACACATTCTGAAAGATAAGATAAAAGTCAAAGTGGGCTTGAAAACCAGAATACACATCTCCTAAGAGCCAAAAAGAAAAAAAAAAAAAAAGGTGGAGCATTTGGGACAAAACCAGACCTGAATAAATACAAGATGGAACGAGATAGCCAAGGACCAACAAGTAATTCTGGCAGGAATCAGAGTAGACAAATTGAATGTGAGTCAGCAATGAAGTACTGTCATCGGGAATGTGAGGAAAATGATTACAGAATGCCCTGAAAGGAGTGTGATCCCCACGGACTCCAAAATAAACCTCCCAATGTCCCATTCATCAACTCACACCTTAGATCCATCCTGTGTCTAGTATTGGCCATGATACTTTTTAAATAATGGAGAGAAAAGGATAAAGGCCAAAAAAGGCAGAACTGACTAAAAAGAAGAAAAAGGTTTTTTGGAGGAAGATTAAAAGACATCGAATTGTTTAACCTACATGAGATGGTATTAAGAGTACCATAAAAAGGGGTTTGGGGAGTTCACAACTGTATAAAATACCCCTACATAAGAATGCTGAGCCCTTGCTCTCTGTTTACATTACAGAAATCATTCATTGGTTCACTGAACAAGCATTTATCAAGAACCTACCGTGTTCTAGGGACACAAACATGGAAAATGTGTCTAATTTGTGCCATGGAAGGAATTCACAATCCAGTGGAGAGCTAGAGATGTAAACAAATAATTATCATTTCAGTGGGACAGATGATCACAGAGACATATGCAGGACACGGGGGCACAAAGCTGGGAGTGGTAAAAACGCCAGTGCAGTGAGGCTGGGGCCAGGGGTGGCAACTGAGCAGAGTCTTGAAGAAAGAGGAGGAGATTTTTCAGAATTCAAGGAAGGGAAGAACACTCCGGGCACAGGGAAGAGTATGTGCAAAGGCACAAAATTGGGAACTCATGGAGAACATTTATGGGATTTCAACTAGTGCACCAAAGCTGGAGATTGGTATATAGGAGAAGAAGAGCAGAAAATAAGCCAAAGGCATCAACTGGGGCAAGATAATAGAGATGAATCTATGTCAGTCGGGTTTACATCTAGCTGGTTACAACATCCTGCTACAAAACCAAAATACCTCGTTGCAATGGGAACAGGCTCCCTGGTTGCCATCCTCCACTCTAGATCTAACTTCCCTGCACTAGGACTTTCAGAGCTCCTCACAGCTCAAGGGTAGTTGTGGGAAAACAGTCATGTATCTTTTTGAAGTCTTGAGAATACAAGAAATATCATTAAAAATAAGCAGAGTATGTGGGCTGATTAGCCGAGGTCAGTGAGTCCTGCATGATCAATGGGAACGCAAGAGGTGCGGACTTAGGAGCGCCAAGTCAGCACAAATTAGACTGCTTCTTGTGCATGCACTGATTGTTTCTCTGATGTTCCTGCGGGGATCTTTGCTCCCAGTCATCTGGAACCCCTGGTACAGAAAATAACATAGACGTTCAAAGAAAAACATTAACTGGGGATGTTACTAGGAACATGGGAAACTTATGTTATCTAAAAAACCAGACACTTTCTGCATACCAATAGCTCAATAAAAGCCATGTGGAATTGATCAGCAGGGCTCTTGATCCTAGAGGTCTTGAGTCCTCCAGTCCCACTTTTAAAAACTTTAATTCTGTCACTAGTTCCTTTTTTCCAAACTGCATCGACCACTTTCGATCCTTACCTGCTACACTGGCCACAGCAGGTAGTGACTGAAGCTGAGACCTCTCCTTTCCAATTCTTAGACCAGCGTCCACTTGGAAGCCATCATGGTTGTTTACAGTGTTCAATATCATCCTTGCTAACATTTTGGGAGTTTCTCCTTAGGTGAAGGGGAACTGCTGAAGAGTTTCAAACAAAGATGTCACATGATCAGAATGACATAAAAATTTTTTGAAGGATCCTTGATTGCAAAGTAACCAGAAAAGAGTGAAGCTTCTCTCCATGGAGAGATCTAAGAAGACACACAGTTTTCTGGTTTGGAAGGATAAGACATTTCAATGCTGGTCATCCTGTGTATGGACGACTTGGGGGAGCTGACTGAAGAGTTTGCACTTCATTTGTGAGACCATTCCATTGTCAAACACTGTGAAAATGCTCTATGGTTAAGTTTTCCTCTCACCTGTTTAAAGGAGATGAGAAGTGTGGAAGAGATGGCTGGGGACTGGGCTCTTTGAGTGACAACCTCTATCTCATAACTTTGTGGTTATTGTTCAGTTGCTAAGCTGTGTCTGACTCTTTGAGACCCATGGACTGCAGCATGCCAGGCTTCCCTGTTCTTCACTATCTCCTGCAGTTTGCTCAAACTCGTGTCCATTGAGTCAATGATGCCATCCAACCATCTCATCCTCTGTTGTCCCCTTCTCCTCCTGCCTTCAATCTTTCCCAGAATCAGGGTCTTTTCCAATGAGTCGGCTCTTTGCATCAGGTAGCCAAAGTACTGGAGCTTCAGTTTCAGTCCTTCCAATGAATATTCAGAACTGATTTACTTTAGGATTGACTGGTTTGATCTTCTTGCAGTCCAAGGGACTCTCAAGAATCTTCTCCAAAACCACAGTTCAAAAGCATCAATTCTTTAGTGCTCAGCCTTCTTTATGCTCCAACTCTCACATCCATACATGACTACTGGTAAAACCATAGCTTTGACTAGATGGACTTTTGTTGGCAAAGTAATGTCTCTGCTTTTTAATATGCTGTCTAGATTTGTCATAGCTTTTCTTCCAACGAGCAAGCATCTTTTAATTTCATGGCTGCAGTCACCATCCACAGTGATTTTGGAGCCCAAGAAAAGAAAACCTGTCACTGCTTCCACTTTTTCTCCTTCTATTTGCCATAAAGTGATGGAAGCATGATTTTAGTTTGGGGTTTTTTTTTTAATGTTGAGTTTTAAGCCAGCTTTTTCACTCTCTTCTTTCACCCTCCTCCAGAGGCTCTTTAGTTCCTTTTCACTTTCTGCCATTAGAGTGGTATCATGTGTATATCTGAGATTGTTGACGTTTCTCCCAGCAATCTTGATTCCAGCTGGTGATTCATCCAGCCCAATTTCCACATGATATATTCCGCATAGAAGTTAAATAAGCAGGGTGATAATATACAGCATTGATATACTCCTTTCCCAATTTGGAACCAGTCTGTTATTCCATGTCCACTTCTAACTGTTGCTTCTGACCTGCATACAGATTTCTCAGAAGACAGGTAAGTGGTCTGATATTCCTATCACTTTAAGAATTTTCCATAGTTTGTTGTGATACACACAGTCAAAGGCTTTAGCATAGTCAATAAGCTGGAGCCGTAAGCATCGCTTTATGTTGAAATTCTTCTCACGCTGCTGTGGCAGGTAACCCCTGACAGCAAGTAACCCCAGGCTGGGGCCTCTCCTCCCACGGTGCTCCACACCGTTGCCCTCTCCTCACCAGGGACAGCAGGCAGGCTGAAGCATGGGACCAACTTAACATTCAGGAGTCATGAGGGCAAGCGGGCAGGAGCTGCCAAGGAGGAAGAGAGCACTCCAAGGTCATGCAGCAAACCAGGTAACTGAGGAGGATCGGAATCCACACTTGAGCTTTGAATCTCACCACTTAAGCTCTTTCCAAACGTACTGTTAGTCACTCAGTCGTTCACCTAAATCCAATCATCTCCAAATGATATTGTAAAAAAAATGTTAAAACTCAGCTTTTTCTTTGGAAAAAGAAAAAAAAATTGTATTTCTTGGTCAATCATGTAACCCTAGCCCTGAATTTTCCCCTGCTCATTTTTCTCATCTTTAAATTACCTGCTGATCTACTACTGTGCAAGCATTTTCCTCTTCATTTACTGAAGCTACCACTTTCTTTTTTTTTTCTCTTAATGCTCACCTAATTAACAGTCAAGAAGTTCTGCATACAAAATCTCCATGCTTTAACATTTTCCTTGTGATTAGAAGTTTAAAGAAAGAGCTGTTGAGGTTCAAAAAAAAAAATTCTTCCAAGAATTTTATCTGCTCAAACATCACACTATCCGTTCTGAACAAGGACAGTGCAAGTAGCAGCCTCTAAAATCCCCAGAGATTGGGAGACCTCTGCTCCCTAAGATGATCACTGGATGTTTCGGGAGTCGGCTCCTTTAAGGCCCCATTGTGGCCAGACAAGCTTGACCGCAGGTAACACACTAGAACCATTCAGAAAAAGCCTATTCAACTAATCTCTTTTTAATTGTGCTATCCTCAAGAGTTTTTCAAAAGCCATGCTTTCAAACTTTTATCAATTCACCAAACAATCATTTGTTGAGCACCTACAAGATGCTAGACACTGAACTAGGTGCGAGAATACCATGGCGAGCAGAAGATGTAGCCTTTTACCTCAGTGAGTTTACCATCTATAACAGCAGCTCCTAACCCTGGTTGCATATTGAAATCATCCAGGGAGTTCTGACAATTACCAGTGCCCAGCCAACCCCAGACGAATAAAATCAAAACCTCCTGAGGCGAGGAATAGTTTTTAAACGTCCCCAAGTGACTCCAAAGTGTAACCAAGGTTGAGAACTAGACATATCAGTCAAATAATCATACAAATCATACAAATTATAGCATGCTGCAGGCCATGGGGTCCCAAAGAGTCAGACACGACTGAGCGACTGAACTGAATCATACAAACAGATGTAAAATTATAATATTAATAAGGGGCATTAAGAATTAGTCACACTTTGAGAAGGCTTTCATGCCACTCATTTATACATGCAGCCAAGATTTGCTGAGCCCCTGCTGCTTGTCAGAAACTACAAATGTAATAGAACTATGGGCCATAACCTGAAGACACTGGATGACACTGGTCATCCAGCCATCCTTAGCAATAATGAGTCAGAAGAGAATACTGAGCACTAGGAGATTTCTCGTCATCCCCACCTGCTCCAGCAAGTGAACCCATGTGATTCACACCAGGCAGGAACGCTGACCTCGGGGCGCAAGTAAAACTGAGAGCCTGTCCCTCCTAAATGCTGGCAGGAGATCTGAGCAAGGCCACGTGATGAAATTCAGTGCTTAGGGGACCGACTGGAGTAGAGGAAAGTGGTTCGATAATTTGGACTGACAAGGGATGTCCAGGAGGAGGAAACAGGAAACCTGATCTATTAGGTCTGTTAGCTGATTTAAAAAGGAAAATAAATTCGGTAAGGCTCTAAGCAAGATTGTCTTGGATTTGCTAACGGATATGTGTAGAATCCTTATATAATGAACTGCTTTAAATAAACAAACAGCATTCTGGCTTTACAAAAGCTTCTGGATACTGGAGAGGTTATTAAAATAAGAGAGGTGGTGATTTAGCCCCACCATTGCCGCCAGACACCCCTCCCATATTTGAATGCCTTCTTGCTCCTACTTATTTGAAAGATGGTCCTTCAAGAGAATGCAGGTTTTTTCTTGTTTCATTTTGTGGTGTTTTCCATTGTATCAGATAGAACTACACCCTAAAAAGCACTTATTTATTTGTTATATTCTTCTTTTTTTTCATCCTTAACGTCTTTAGGTTGTAAACCTGACTTCATACAAGTCACTACAGCAACCATCAAACTGTCACAAAGCTGATAACGTTCGATACCAAGGATCAGGGATACATGGATATATACTTATCTTCAATGAGAAATGATTTTTTTAAATCCTTAGCCATCCATTTTTAATTCCAATATGATGATAGCATATTTGTTCTTTTAAAACATGTACTCACATGTACTCACAAACATGTACTCACTGTAGGAAGCAAATGGGCTGAGAATTCTCCACGTTTCCTATGATTCCAAGGAGAGAGTTGCTAAGACTATATTTGATTCCAAAGGGGAAGAGAGCTCCATTTTTAATAAGTACAGAAGATTTGGATTTAATGTAAACAGCACACAATATCCATACTGTGAACTCACCAACTTTGTTCTGATACCACATCCTTTGTCTGTCCCATGAAGGATTAGGCTTTAAGTCCGATTTTCTGAGGAATGGAACAAAAATGGAACCCAGAAGCTCTGCAGGAACATAGTGTTAGGAAAGACCCCCCCATTCACATAAATCCTCTCTTATTATAAAACATAATAAATAAATGTGGAAACGGGGTGGGGGCGGAAATAGAATCTGCAAGGTTATTACCCGGAGCTCATGCCATCACATTCTATACTAAAGGTAGAACCTTTGACACAGAGCTTCCTAGGAATTAGCCAAGGGCATAAGATGATGCTTGACTGTTTCCTCAGGCTGTTGAAGCCCTATCTGCTGTACTGAAGAGCTTGAAGAATTCTCCTGCCACGTCACTTAAAATGTCTCTACCATCACAAACTCAAAGCTCAGTCTTGTCATCTGGAAACCATCCAGCCCAATGCTATCCTTTATAACCTGTATTCCACTGGACCCTGAACCAAATTAAGATTATGTACATTTCATGTGATGTAGTTAACATTCACCACAAACACCCAGCCAATTTCCCAATTCTTCTGTTATAATATGGCTCTACCTGATGAGTTTAAGGTTGTAACAAAAAGTATTTGTTCCTCAGGCCATCTTCTGTAAAGCAATATCTGACCAACATATATGGAATTTTTTTTAAACACAAGGTCTGGTTAGGATTTCAAAAAGGATTGTATCTCCAAAGTAGTAATAAATGACGATAAAGCAAATCATTTTAATAGGACAAACTAGAGCTATTAAACTAAACACAACAAAAGTCAAACTGCAAAATAGTATATGTATTATAAATATATATATATACATATATAATATGTATATTATATACATAAATATAATATGTATTATAAAAATTTTCTCAACTCTTCCTTCCTTTTATTTTTTTTCCTGAGGACATGCTTTTTATAACTTAGTCATGTGTGACCATGTCACCTAAACTTAAATCTGAAGTTTTCCTTCCTTTGTAGGTATCACAACTACATTCAAAATACAAGATCAAAATTTCTAAGATCAATGTTTTTCAAAGGACCAAGAGCCCACTACTCAGCCCAAGTGCCCACCACCCTTGAAAAAACAAGTCAATGAACTGATGTTGGGTTAGTTTAGGAAATGATGCCTGAAAAAACACACATGGCATTTCCTGTTCCCCACTGTCTTAATAATTTGCTTGCAAGAAAACAAACTAAAACAAACCAAAAACTTTTAGTGGGCTTACGTAAGCAAACCGCTACATAACAAATTCTGACTCAATGATACTCTTGTAAATTCAGACAAAATAGTGTGCATTCAGACAGTTTTAATTAAATTTAAAAACAAAGATAGAGTTGGACTTTTATGGAAGTTCAGAGACAAACATGCCAAGTCTATTTATCTAAAGATATATTTGAAAAGTCTTGAAACTAAAAGAATCAAAATAAATTCAGTCAGCATTTCTCAAGCAGGAAAGGTACGCATCACAGAAGTGATAACCCTCATCTCTTGGGATCACTGAGAATGCTCTCTTCTTCAAGTAAATTCCACTTTGCCAAACCCTAGGAGGGTCTTATACAACAACAGCAACCTGTCCTAAAGTGATTTTTTCCCTGAGACAGCTACTTTAGAAAGATGCTATAACACGGACGGTCAGGAAGGGAAATAGTTGAGTATAGATGAGGAAGCATAAATTTCCCTTGTTAGAATCAAGGTCAAAATATCTGAATAACTTAAGACAATAATCAACATATGTTACATACCTGAGCACACCGTTGCTTTGTGAAATAATAATTTTTAAAAGGGAAAACAAATATGCTTAGAATTTTGCACAAGAAATTTAGAGTGAGCAAAAGCCAAAAATAATAATAATTTCTGCATGTTATGCATTTTGTCCTGCATGCTAGGTATCTTCTGCTTGCCTCCCCAGGTTACCATTCACCCTTTTCCAACCTGCTTAGTGACCTGGAGGCTAATCCACATAGACTGCATCAGTAAGCTCCCTTCATCTCTGGTTTCCAGCTGAAGGAGGTCAATGGATCAGGTGATCAGGGGAGAAGGAGAGTGGAGGCTGGAAGCTGGCAGGGAAGGACATGAAATACCAATACTAACGTGAATCGGGACCAAATTAAAAGATGGAATGAGCTGAGAAAGATGGAAACATCAAATCAGAAGGAGGAATTAAATACGACACAGAGAGCCTAAAGGAAGCAATAAAGTAAAGGATGAGAAACCCAGGAGGTGGGCTTTGCTTCCTCAGCAAACAGAAGAACTGCGTAGCCCGTGTTGCACCATGGGTGGGGCTCTGCATGGGGATTTGCAGGTCTGAATGCCAACTGATAATGATACTCTCTAAAGGAGCTGGTTGAGGTGTCTTCATTTTCAAATGAAGGGTTTATCAGCCTCCGAGAGCTGCCTGAGATACAGCCCAACAAGGCTTGTTACAGGCCATAGTTGAAGTATTTCTCATTCCCTATTTTCAGGTACAAAGAGAGAGCCAGAATAAATGGTTCATGAGCCCACTGCAATGCCACACTTCAAGTATTTCATTTCCATTCAATCTGTTTAGAAAAGAGATGGAGTCAGCAGGTAATTATGTCCAGAAATATATAAATGTTTTAGTATGACTGGAAATATAAATCTGCGCTATACTCCCTGATTTCTTCCAACCACCCCAACCATTCTCATTATTCAAAAGCACTCACCAAATCCTACTTCATGAAAGAAACCATCTAGTGCCAAAGACTATTACATATTCCCAGCATACTCCCCCAAACTTGAATGATAAGCAATTGTGTTCCCCCGGATGTGCATATGAAGCCTAGCAAAGAAGAACATAAAATAACAGGAAGAACAGGAAGAAAACAAATCCAAAGCTAAAATTATCAGTGGAACTGATTAGCATATGTATAAGAGACACTTGTACAGATGTGAGATGCTTTCTTTAGAATGTAAGTTCTCAGAGCTGTGATTCTTAATCAATTTTGGAGTTGTGACATCTTATCATCATTTATTTGCCTTTTATGATCATCACTAACCTCCTCCCAAAGTGTATTTTTAAATGAGAGCAAATAATTTTTATTCTCAAGCATTTGCTTTTATTTTTACTCTCCTTGAGAATCACCCTAGAGGCTCACGCTGGCCCATACGGTTAGCAGTGGGTAAGAATTTCATGGGTTCTGCCCTTTGCCTTTTTCCTTTTTTTATTGTGGTACTATAAAATAGCCACTGCCACAGCAATGAGTGTGGACAGAAGGAAGAAAGCTGAAATGCGAGCTATTTCTACAAGAAATCTTCAAAGTCCAGACAGGATCAAAATCTGGATGGGACATTTTGAAATAGACCCAAAAGCGGAGAGGATCAACACTGACATGCCTTCTCCGCATACACTTCTATACCATTCTATTTAGGCAAATGTTGTGAATCCTGAAAATCAGTCTCCATGAAGGTTACTTCAGTGATTCACTTCATTGCAGACTCCATCATGCTAAACTGTTTTCATGGACCTTACTGATTATTTGAGACAACAGAGGATAAGATGGTTGGATGGCATCACCAATTCAATGGACATGAGTTTGAGCAAGCTCTGGGAGTTGGTGATGGACAGGGAAGCCTGGCGTGCTGCAGCCCATGGGGTCACAAAGACTCGGACATGACTGAGAGACTGAATTGACTAATTGATTATTTGAGTGAATGTGGCCCAATACATAACTTTTGGTTTTGCAAGTTACTTAAAGTATAGTTTAATTTTTCCTGTAAGAGTTTATTAGAAGCTCTCTGTAGGGACTGAAATGTAGGACATGATGCTAGTGCACCTCTTTTGGGCAAGGCAGGTCATCCTAAACATGTTCCTTAGAATCTGAGTTGGAAGAGTCCTTTACTGTTGCGTCCAGAAATGTAATGTGAGACTACATATACACCCTGTTCTTTCTAATGACTTTCAAATGCTCATTAATCTTCGTGACCCTTTTGCCAGGTGTGGAGCTACCAGATGTTAATTGCACTTACCAAACAAAAGTGCTGAGAGAAGAAATGTTGAGTCCTAGATTCTAAAACAAGCCAAAATACTTGTAGCCTGAAGGTTTCTATCTGCTCTCAACAGTGATTCTTTCTCTCAGTAGTAGGCTGATGGGTCTCCAAAGCCTGGCAAAACTTTATCAGGGAATAAAGTCCCTGTGGGATGGTGTCAGCACACAACAATGATGAAACCCGACTGTAAGGTCTACCTTAGAGCTAAAGAAGGGACACAAGATGGTTGTCAATATCATAACTCAAAGACTGAAAAACACTTGCCTTGTGTGTTACCATAACAAGGGATCTGTTAGACCCATTTAGGGGGAGAAAAGGCCTTTTGAACCGCCTAGTTGTTTGCACAACCAAGGGTTCCTCTGGTGGCTCAGGCAGTAAAAAAAATCTGCCCGCAATTCAGGAGACCTGGGTTTGATCTCTGGGTAGGGAAGATCCCCTGAAGTAGGAAATGGCTACACACAGCAGTATTCCTGCCTGGAGAATTTCAAGGGCAGAGGAGTCTGGTGGGCTACAGAATATGGGGTCACTAAGAGCTGGACACAGCTGAGAGACTAATACTTTCACTTTTCTTCATGTGCACAACCAGGTCAGGTTGTTGGCTTTGTAATTCCAGAGAGACAAAGATTAGTTTTACTTTTTATCTGCAAAGTGATAATACGCAACCAACACTTCTGCTCCTCCCTTCAGGAAAAAAAAAAAAATCTTGAAATTCCTTAAAAATAAACTTTGTGTTTTAGTCAGAGCAAAATGCAAAGACAGATAAATCATTATAATATCATTGAGGAGCAAGTGCTTAAATTTCATTTAAAGGAAATGTCGTCACTGTCTATCACGTTTCCTGTTGAAGGCTACATCAGTGTCATCAGAATGATGCCACCAAAAGAAAGAGCATAGAGAAGGGTGGGCCCAAAAAGACAGGGAAGGAAGCTCAAAGCAGATATAATGAAAAAGGGAATAACCTTACAGCTAAATAGTTTACTTTTCAAAGGCAGTACAAGGGCAAAATGCTTTGTGCAAAGAGAAAATTAGTTTCCAAAGTGTATGCATTCTACAAAGAGCCAAGTTAATTATTCAAAGCAGAAGCCCATGAATTCCCACAATTTAGTCATTCTATTCTGACACATTCAGGCCCAGCGAGCTGCTTCTTATCACTAAGACTTTGATAATTGGCTTAGACATATCAAATAAACTTTCTGGAGAATTCAGTCGTAAGCAGGTATGACATCCTAATAGGGGTTTTATTAGGCCTTTCTCTGCACAGTAATGTATTAGCAATCACTGTGACATTTTCTGCTCTGGGGGGTTTGGGCCTTGCTCGTTTTTTACACTTGCTAGAAAATAAATTTATTCACGGTAGAGATCTAATCCAATACACTACTCTGTTTACCCTGGTGTCTAAAGGAACAGGCCTCTCAGAATTAATGAAAAGTGACATATACATCATAGAAGAAAATGCACTGTCTTCAGCCAGGCATAACTGAATAGCAAGAATCCCTTCTGATTCCACAAACTTGGGAATATACTCAGTACAGCTTCGCTGTCCCTTTCCCTGATCATACCTTTGCCTCTCATTCCACCTAGGGGGAGAAAAATTATAACCAGTAGCATGTGAAAATTAAATTTCTCCCTTTAGTAACAACTGTAGTTTAAAAAAAGATCTTCCCTGAGAAGACGTCTATTGGATATTATCTAATTCATTGCAATTTGTTCTTTTGCATTTAATACTCCTGTTAACAAAAAAAAAAAATTTTTTTTCTGAAGTCTTACTGCTGTATATTTACATATGCAGTAAATATGAGAGTTGAGTTATCATTTGGGTGAAGCTCACTGTGGATGAAAATGGAGCATATCTACCAGCAAAGATGAACAGGGCAGAATGGATGACAACATCAAGTATCTTTCTACCTTCTTTCATTCTCTTCCTTTCTGTAAGAACATCACTAATGAAAGGCACGTAAAGCCCCATCAAGTATTAGTAACTTGGTCAGAGAGAAGAATATGGTAAGATAATATGAAGGTACTTCTATCAATCACATAAAAAGGAGCAACAGCAGAAGCCATCTTTGTGAAATCCCTACAGTTTCATGCTAGATATTCTACCATCAGCTCCCCACTTTCCACTTTAATGAAGACAAAGGTAATATGGACCAATATTCAGGAAATCTAAGTGATCGCTGGCTTTCTTTCTCCTTCCTTATCTAAACTCTTTTTGGCCTGATATATATTCTAATTCAGAAACACTGGCAAGGTCTACTATCCCCTCAAAAACATCTCCTCTATCTGCAGGCTGATGCCTGAAATTTCCTCGTTAAACCTTTAATATCATGCTTTGTTCAACTGAAGTATTTCTCTGAAGTTTGTTAAAATTTGATCAGTTATTTATGTCTGTATGCAGACTACCCAGGATACTTCCTATCCCAAGATCCTGATTCAGTAGGCTTAGAGTAGGACCAAAGAAGTTATATTTCACATGAACTTTCTAGATGATTCTGATGTACAGTAACGGTTGAGAACCACTGCCTTGGTGTGAATGAGTTATGAAGCTCTTGTGAGAATAGGCATTGAGGAAAGAAAGTGAATGGAATTTAACTGACGACTTGTGAAACATCAGGAATCATGCCAGGTAATAAATACAAGCTATCTCATTTCATTTTTACCTCCTCTATGAAAAGACTTTTATTAATCCCATTTTACAAGTGAGAAAACAAGCTCAGAAAAATTTAATAATCAGCCAATGATTACATGGCTAAGAAGACTAGCATTCGAATCCATACATCTAATAATAGGAGCAATGGTTATATAACATTCATAGTCTTTCAGAGATGAAAGAAATGGTGATGATGCCATCTTGCTGAACATATACTCTGAGTCTGGCAGTTTATTAGACATTTTCCATATATGGCCTTACTAAATTCTTGCAACTACACTTTGAGATAATCAATATTAATTTACTATTTTATATGAAGAGACTAAATCTTACAGAAGTAATATAACTCATCCAATTATACATACTTGTACTATGTAAGTAGAGAAGCTAAGCTTCAAATCCAGATTCCATACTCATTCCCACAGACACCACCGTGAGAGTCCTTAGTAACTGAGGGGTGAAAACAGTATTTGTGGCAGGCAGAATAATTTCCCTTCAAAGATGCCTGTGGACCTCGTCTTTAGTACCTGTGAATATGTTAGATTCCACGGCAAAGGAAAATTGGGATTGTAGGTGAAATATGACCCTGCCATCCCACTCCTGGGCATATTTATCTGGAGAAAAACATGGTCTGAAAGGATACATGCACCCTAATGTTCAGTGCAGCACTATTTACAATAGCAAAGACAAGGAAGCAACTTAACTTTCCATCAACAGAGGAATGCATAAAGAAGATGTGGTCCATCTATACAATGGAATATTACTCAGCCATCAAAAAGAATGAAACAATGCCATTTGCAGCAACATGGATGGATCTAGAGATTGTCATACTGATTGAAGTAAATCAGAGAAGTAGAGACATCATATGACATCCCTTATATGTGGAATCTAAAAAGATATGATACAAATGAACTTATTTATAAAACAGACTTAGAGAATGAACTTATGCTTGTCAGGGAGAAGAATGGGGTGAAGGGATATTTAAGGAATTTGGGATGGACAGGTACACACTGCTATATTTAAATGGATAACTAACAAGGACCTTTTGTATAGGACAGGGAACTCTGCTTAATGTTATATGGCAGCCTGAATTGGAGGGGAGTTTGGGGGAGAATGGATACATGTTTATGAATGGCTGAGTCCCTTTGATGTCCACCTGAAATTATCACAACATTGTTAACTGGCTATAATCCAAGACAAAATTTAAAAAAAAAATTTTTGTTAAGATTTCAGGTGGAATTAAGGTGGCTAATCAATTGACTTTGAGACAGAAGATTATCCTGGATCATCTGTGTGGGCCCAATACATCACAAAGTTCACGACTGAGCGACTGATCTGATCTGATCTGATCTGAGAGGAACTCTGCCTGATTAGGTTGGCTTTGAAGATGGCCTGGAGCCAAGGATTACAGTCTACAGAAGCAGGAAAAGACAAGGAAATCCATTCTCCTCCAGAGCCTTCAAAAGGAATGCAACCCTGCCCAAACCTTGATTTTACTCTGGTGAGACTCATTTCAGATTTCTGACTTGCAGAACTATAAGATAATACGTTTGTGATATTTTAAGCCACGAAGTTTATGATAATTTATTATGTCAGCAATAGAAAACTACTGCAGAATATCTCCAAGGTAGAAAGAGAATGGAGGCTTGCTCCACAACTGTGATAAAGAGTTTGCCCTGCCAAACTTAATCGAGGGACTGATACACACATCATGGTTGACCATGATTTGTCACAGACACTGTCAGTTACCCACTGAATAGCCATTCCTTTCCTTCTTGCTTTACAGAACCTCAGTTCCGGTTGGATCTCAGGCAGTTAGGTGCTTCAGGAGAGATGGCCACTCTTAAGGCTCAGTAGATGCCTTGATTAATCTTAGTCAATTGTGTTAGTTCTAATCCTCTTAGAGTAAATGGTTTAGAAAGGAGGGAAAGTCTGAAGAGGAACTTTTGAGAAAGTTTTCCTATTATTCAAAATGTCCATGAGAAAAGATTCCTTTTTCTTTCTGGCCTTTGGATACTGTTCTGTGCTTGAAGCTGCTGTAGAAAGCTGGCACAAATTAGCAGAAAAGCTTGAAAATGGAAGTCAACACATTGTGAGTGGAAGAGTAGAAAAATGTAAAGAATCTGACCTTTGATTATATCTTTGAGTCAGTGTATTAGCCAACCCTGGAGTCTGCCTAATTCTAAACTCTTTTTGTGAGATAATAAGTGGTTTATGACTTAAGTCAGTTGAGTT
>NW_011494898.1:4914520-4915603 GCF_000754665.1 Bison bison bison
ATCACAAAAGGTACAATGGGAAGTATATCAGTCATCAGTCTTGGTGCAACTTTTATGGTGTGTGGCTTGGTCCCCTTCCCTGTCCTGGCTAACTGTGACTCCAAGCTAGTCCCAGTGGACAGGAACATTACAGCTGATCTCCTCAAAAGATGGTGTATCTTTTGATGATGTTAAGTTAAGTGTAGTCGCTCAGTCGTCTCCAACTCTTTGCGACTCCATGGACTGTAGGCCATCAGGATCCTCTGTCTATGGGATTCTCCTGGCAAGAATACTGGAGGGGGTTGACATTTCCTTCTCCAGGGGATCTTCCTGACCCAGGGATCGAAGCTAGGTCTTCCGCATCACAGACAGATGCTTTACCCTCTGAGCCACCAGGGAAGCCCCTTGATGAGGTTAGGACTATTTAACTCTTGGGTTAAAGCTTCTTTTCTAAGATTTCACACCCTGGAGGATGTGGATTCATTTAGTAATTGTGGAAGTAAAACTTCATTATAGTTGATATCTATCAGAGGTAAGACAGCCAAGGTACCAAGAACAGTCAACTCTCACGCAACTTTCTATTGGGTGCTGAGGTTACATGTGCTCAAGCATTAATGGCAATGAAACAGTCATATCTCTTCATCCACTGGTCTTGGGCACTAACCTCCAATATGAAATTCCCTGATAAATTCCACAGGAGTCCTTTGGCTTGGGCACAGGGGCCGAAAAGGAATTTCAAAAGTTGAACCCCACTTCCAACCTTCCCACTTGGGGAAAAAAAAAAAAAAAAAAAGATTTCAGTGTTCCCAGGTACAACAAGGGAGAGAAGAGAGGTGAATACTGGGTAGCCTGGCCTTCTCCCAGCAAGAGGCAGCCTTGCCATCTTGCCACACAGGAGATGAGAACAGGATAGAGTCACACCCATGGGGATAACCTTTTAATGTAGAGAGACCCACTGGCCTCATCAGTGTCATGAAGCCTAAACAATAAGGGTAGCGACTCCTCTTCCAAAGGAAGGGACAAGCAATGCAGAGAACAGAGAGAAGAGAATTAAAAAGTTCCTCATCAGAAGGCCTCAGTATCTAGTTTTTGATCATCTAAGGC
>NW_011494898.1:4915703-4924899 GCF_000754665.1 Bison bison bison
CTTACATCCATGCATGACTACTGAAAAAACCATAGCTTTGACTATACAGACCTTTGTTGGCAAAGTAAAGTCTCTGCTTTTCAATACGCTGTCTAGGTTTGTCATAGCTTTTCTTCCAAGGAGCAAGCATCTTTTAATTTCATGGCTGCAGTCACCATCTGCAGTGATTTTGGAGCCCAGGAAAAAAATTTTGTCACTGTTTCCATTGTTTCCCCATCTATTTTTCATGACGTGATGGGACTGGATGCCATGATCTTCATTTTTTGAATGTTGAGTTTCAAACCAGCTCAATATTGTACTACTCTGAAGACAATACAAGTGTCATTTATAACTGATTTTCACTTCACCTTGTCACTTGGGCCTTCTCTTATGAACTATTATATTTACAAGCATTTATTTCCCATGGCTCTCCTAAAAAGTGAAAAATCAAAATCACAATTAAGTCCAGACAGCATGCAAAATAATAATGCAATTTAAAAGCCTTACTAGAGCACCACCTCATTATACACAGATGGTATCTTTGTGGTGGTTAGCACACTCACAGGAAGAAACAACAGGCCTTATTGATTTTTTTTGAAAACTTCACTTTGGGAGATTTGGTGAGAATTTTTTGTCCTCCACAAAATCTGGGGTCCCAGAGTTCACCAGTGTGCAGTGTGAGCTCTATCATAAACCACTAAAGAGGCCAAGAAGACTTTATGCTACAATAGATAACCAGGCTCCTCCTTCAGGTCTCATCAGCCATGTCTGGTGCTTTTACCAACACCTGTGAAACTTATTTTCCATTTCTACTTTTCTTTTCATTACAGTCTTTCTATAGGGGAATGACTATGATGAACAGTCACCACTTTGGCATGCAAGTTTTTCCTCAGTATTTTTCTAACTTTCCTTTGCAGAGTTAGATCGTCTTCCTGAAGACTCTGCTTTAGTTAAGTCTTTTTTTTCTCATCTCTAAGCTTTTCTCACCTTATTCTTTGTAATGCCTAGCATATTACTGCTGATTTTTCTCGGTCCCTCATTCAGCTGCCTTGTCCACTGAACTAGGAGGTCTAAGGGAACCTCACACACATATGGAAGTTGGTACTACTGTGGGCAGGGGGGTCTTGGGCTCCAGTAGCTCACCCTCCAGCAGGCTTCTTTATATGGTGGTCTCAGGAATGTGACCCATGATGATGAAAAGCAGAAGCTATCAGGGCTCTTATGGCCTAGACTCTTGAAGTCACATGTTTTTACTCCCAGTGTACTCTACTAGTTAAAGCAAATAAGCAATGCCAACCCAGTTTCAAGGTACAGAGAAATAGACTTCGAGATGAGTGGATCAGTAAAGCCATATAACAAAGTGAATGTATACCAGGAAGGGGGAAATTATGGCCATTAAAAAATACTTCACACAAGAGAGACAGCAGCTATCAGATTGCACTGATACCAAATCCATGGCATCCTGGACAAAGGCTCCTTAGAATGCTTCCGCCTAGAGACAGGATGGGATCCAGGGTCCAATGTAGATGTGGATATCAAGAAGCAAGCAGATCATTACAAAGCTGCCTTACCATCACTGAGCATGTTCTAGTGCACTTTAAAAGGACAAAACCACATGACATACTACTCCTGATGGAAAGTCAGGGAGATGGTTAAACAGAGAGCTCCACCATGCTGGCAGTAAGTGAAGGCTGAGTTCCTGAGTCTGGTCATCTGCTTTTTTACACCATCAAACTCAACTGTCAATATGCCAAGACTTGATTAGTATCCTGGAGTCTGGACCATGCTAATCAAACCCAGGCAAATAAGACCATGCTAATCAAAGGAATAGCTCTTGTGCAAGGAAGATTGCCATAATTTGCAAAGATAGAGACTGTTAGAGTTTGGTTGCTTGAGTTCCTACTGTAAAGCAACACAAAGATCCAACATGGATTCAAAAAAATAACTTAGCAAGAATAGGATCCTTGTCAGGGAGACATGTCAGAATGAAAAAATGATGGGCTGGGTTCCAAGTATCCTTGCCAACTAGTAGTTCTGGGACCTCTCTCTTTACAGAAGTGTTACTCTCCCAGTTACTCTCAGTTTGTTCATCTGTAAAATGAGCACAGTTATGCTTACCTGGAAGAGTTGCTGTAAGAATTAGAAAGCATAGTAGTGTACAATAAACATTAATTATTAAAAATAATTATAAAGTGCTAAACGCTGTTGTGAGACATCATTAAACACACACTTCACTTCAGATGACACCAAGATCTAAGTGCTGGGTCAGACACTGAACACGCCCTGTCCCTTGGACTCATAAGATACTGTTAGCACGTGTAGTGAAATACAGGCCGATATACAGAACATTGCATGAGTGCCACCTCCTCTGTCAAACCTTCCCGAACATCTCCTATGTTTCCATCCTCATATCACTACATATTTATTTGTAAAGGGCTTGGAAGCAGAGGGATAAACACACTAGAAATAAAAATCAGTCTCATGATGTCCCATGACCTGGATAGAACGTATTCACCAAGGTGTGAGAAACAGTTCAGCTCATCTCCCAAGATCAAGATGTCACTAATGAGGCTTTATTGTATAAAACCATAATGACAGTCTCAATAACAACCACACTGGAGGTATTTTGCCCATCTTAACACTGTGCTGCGCTCAGTCACTTTAGTCATGTCCAACTCTTTGCGACCTATGGACTGTAGCCCTCCAGGGTCCTCTGTCCATGGGATTCTCCAGGCAAGAATCCTGAAGTGGGTTGCCATGCCCTCCTCCAGGGATCTTCCTGATCCAGGAGTCAAACTCATATCTCCAGCATCTCCTGCATTGCAGGCAGTTTCTTTACCCACTGAGCCACCTAGGAAGCCCATTTGCACACTAAGACCCCCTAAACCTTGTTCCCATTAGCTCATGGTATCAGACTGTGGAGAAACAAACCCACAGATCTGTCTCCTGACTATTCATATGGCATGTAACTGCATCTTAACACTAACACATTACAATTAAATGTTGAGATTAATTTCCCACCATGATTCCCAAGGAGAATCGATGCTGTGTTGAATAAAATGACAGTATAAAGCTAGAGCGAGGTGGGAAAATGCATAATTTTCTTAAAAATAGAAAAATAATAGTATTTCAACCATAGTTCCTTAATTTCCCCCCTTTTTTCCAAAAATAATTAATATATTATTCCTTCTTTTATTCTCTTTCAACAGTACCTCTCACTCATGATCTTGCTGAAATAACAGACCATGCCAATCATTTTGATGATCACTTTGGCTGTTATTCTTCCCACTAGTGAGCAGAAATAATCAGTCTTTTTCAGTTTAGATTCATCCACTCAAATAAGACACCTTCAACAGGGAGAAGGCATTCATATTTCCACATCTCACTTTCAGGAAAACTTCCATAATACTCAAAACATTGATCAAAAATGAGCCCTAATCTGAGACATACTAGGGACCAGGAAATTTCCCTGGGCAAAGGAGATTAGCCAAGATCAGGTAACCCCAAGATTCAGGTAAAACTCTGCTCCTGCTGCTGCTAAGTTGCTTCAGTCGTGTCCGACTCTGTGTGACCCCATAGACAGCAGCCCAGCAGGCTCCCTCGTCCCTAGGATTCTCCAGGCAAGAACACTGGAGTGGGTTGCCATTTCCTTCTCCAATGCATGAAAGTGAAAAGAGAAAGTGAAGTCCCTCAGTCATGTCCGACTATTAGCGACCCCATGGACTGCAGCCTACCAGGCTCCTCTGTCCATGGGATTTTCCAGGCAAGAGTACTGGACTGGGGTGCCATTGCCTTCTCCCCAGGTAAAATTCAGCAGCTAGCAATCCAGACCACAGAATCAAAAATGAAGGAATTTTCACTCTTCAACATTCCTAATATTAGATACAGTTGATCCCTGAACAAATGAGGGTTAGGGGCACCGACCCTCCACAATCAAAAATCTGCCTATAATTTATAGTCTACCCTCTATATCTGGAACGCCTCTGCATTTCTGTATCAACCAACAAACTTCAGATTGTTTAGTACTATTGAAAATCCATATATAATTTATAGCCTGGCCCTCCATAACTGAGTTTCCTCTCTACCTATGGATCTGTATCACAGATTCATTCAATGTCGGATGGTGCAGTAATGCAGTATTCACTGCAGAAAAAAATCTACATATAAGTAGATCTGTGCAGTTCACGCCATGCTGTTCAAGGGTCCACTGAACTTGTCTACTTACAAGTACGTGTCTTACTTACACTGTACTTGTTCAAGGGTCCACTGAACTGCTTAGTTTGCTCAGGCTGCCAGGACAAAATACTACAGATTAGGTGACTCAATTATATGACTCAAATTATATTTTCTCACCTTTCTGGAAGCTGGAAGTCCAAGATCAGGGTACCACAAATGTCAGGTTCTGGTGAGAGCTCCCTCGCTGGTGGGCAGATGATCATCTTCTTGCTGTGTCCTCACTTCATGCTGTGAAAAATATTTAAATAAGTAATGGACGAGTAATTCAAGGCATGAACAAAGGCATGAAGGATAACAGAACAACAAACAAACAATTCTGTTAAAGTGGCATATAGGTCCTTTAAAGGGAATGTGAAAGGTATGACTGGAAGGCTAAGCTGGGACTAGATGGAAAAGAACTTGAAAATCAGGTTAAGCACTTTAATTTTATCCTATAGGTTATGGTTACATAAAGAAGGTTTTTGATCAGACAAGAACCATGGTTAATGCTGCTGCTGCTACTAAGTCTCATCAGTCGTGTCGGACTCTGTGCGACCCCATAGACGGTAGCCCACCAGGCTCCCCCGTCCCTGGGATTCTCCAGGCAAGAACTCCGGAGTGGTTTGCCATTCCCTTCTCCAATGCATGAAAGTGAAGTCGCTCAGTCGTGTCCAACTCTTAGCGACCCCATGGACTGCAGCCTACCAGGCTCCTCCATCCATGGGAGTTTTCAGGCAAGAGTACTGGAGTGGGTTGCCATTTCCCTCTCCCTGGTTAATGATACACTTTAGAAAAGTATCATGGAGAATGACTTTGCAAGGTAGTGATCAGAGGAAGGGAAATTGGTTAGGACATCACTGCAGGGGTCCAGTAAAGTTACTTTGAGTTCAATCTTTACAGAGCTGTTACTGTCTAAGATGAATAGGGCAGATTCGTTCTCTCTTTGGCAAATGAGGGAAAGGAGCCTCGAATGTCCCAAGTCTCTGCAGATTAAGAGACTAAATAATGATCTCAGGGCTGGTAGATTGTAGAGTAAGTAACTAACATTCCAGATTTCTAACTCCAAGTCAGATCTCATTATTTAAACAAACATTTTCTAAGTCAAGAATAAAATGGATAATTTCCATATGGTTTCCTTCCTCCTGGAGGGCAATCTTTATTCTTCTCCAAAAAACCCAGAAGTTTTTTAAAAAATAAATCTACCTGGTTTTTCAAGTAGAAAAGGAAAGTTGAACTAAATTCTACATTGGTGGAAATCTACAGGAAGCATATCATAATGGTTAAGAGCATGGGTACCAGTAAGCAGCTGGGTCTAAATCCTGGCTCTGCCAAGTATTATTAGTGTGGCTCCCAAAGCCCCACTTTCCTTATCCATAAAATGTGAATGTATTAGAACATATCATGAGATAGCCATGAAAAGTGCCAGCTGCATAGCAAGTATTCAGTAACCACAACCGTGGATACTCTTAAATACATCAAATAAGAAAAAATTTCAGTTGTTTAAGCTGAAAATTTGTTGACAGAGTTCATGCTGGTCTCTAGAATCAAACGTGGTCTCCCAGTTGGAAGAATAAGTCACCTGTCGCCAGGCAGAGGGAACGAGGTTTACTTTAAACAATGAAAAAGGAAAGTTTACTCTGCACATTTTTGTTTAATTTCAGACATACCATCAGAGAGACAAAGAACATTCTATCTATCCAAAAAAAAAAAAAAGATCATGTATTATACCTCCTAGAAGGTCAAGCTTGTAGTTTCAATCTTTCAATGGTATATGTGTATGCTAATTTACAAAGGTAAATTCTGTCGATTAAAATGAAATGATTTTGCTTGGCAGTGAAGTGCAGGATGACAAATATCAAATCTCAGTAGCTACACTTCCAGCTGTTTTGCAAACAGAGATAAAAGATAATCCCTGACTAAATAGCATCACTTTCCAGATAAAAATCAACTCTGAAGAGCACTGCATTGAATAGGGGAAGCCAGGTTTACTCTAAAAATATCCAATAATTGGGGCTGAATAACATTTATTAGGAGAATTTGTGCACACTGTTGAAACTGACAAGAGTGTTGCTTTTTGGCACAGCATGGTACAAATACCAGTAATTAAGGAAAACTTAAAGTGCATCTGCAATGAGAATGCTTAGTCTGGCAAATCTCTCTGCAAGTAGATTTACCATGCTTCATTATTTGTATCCAACCAAAGACACATAAAACAATTTAAATGTCATGTGGTATCATATCACTTCATAAAGCTTCAAGATTTCTAAGCTCTACCACCATTCATGGAATTACCAATATCATTACTAACACTTTCCCCACCGCCATCAACATCCTCACTTCTGCTCTATTAGAAGTGAGGCCAACTCACTCCCTTCACCTCTTCAACTTTCATTGCATCTTCTCCCACCACAAGCATCATCAGATCTACCACAAATGCTGCCAGCTCTACCACCACCATCATCATCCCCATCTATCTCCATAAGTCCTTTACCAACACTATCCACCAGCTATCACCGCCATCCCCTCATTGTCACTGGCTGCAGCACACTTATCATCACACACAGCACTCATAGGCATCACCATAGTTCTTCATGGACCTCTGGTTTATCAAATGCTACAGACCCACGTGGTTTCCCTTTCCTCCATCCAAACTGCCAAACTGAGTGCTAATATAGCAAATTATTCATATAGCAATTCATCCATTTGTATGCATATGATGAGCCCAAACTCAGTTTCTGCTGAACTGCTCACAATTTAGGGTAGAGAATAGATGTGCAAACAACCGGAGGAGCCAAGATGGCGGAGGAGTAGGACGGGGAGAACACTTTCTCCCCCACAAATTCATCAAAAGAGCATTTAAACGTCGAGTAAATTCCACAAAACAATTTCTGAATGCCGGCAGAAGACATCAGGCACCCAGAAAAGCAACCCAACTCTTCGAAAGGAGAGAGAAGAAATACAGCTCCACCCACCAGAACACCAACACAAGCTTACCTAACCAGGAAACCTTGACAAGCCACCTGTACAAACCCACACACAGTGAGGAAAAGCCACAATAAAGAGAACTCCACAAACTGCCAGATACAGAAAGGACACCCCAAAATCAGCAATTTAAACAAGATGAAGAGACAGAGGAATACCCAGCAGATAAAGGAACAGGATAAATGCCCACCAAACCAAACAAAAGAGGAAGAGATAGGGAATCTACCTGATAAAGAATTCCAAACAATGATAGTGAAATTGATCCAAAATCTTGAAGTTAAAATGGAATCACAGATAAATAGCCTGGAGACAAGGACTGAGAAGATGCAAGAAAGGTTTAACAAGGACCTAGAAGAAATAAAAAAGAGTCAATATATAATGAATAATGCAATAAATGTAATTAAAAACACTCTGGAGGCAACAAATAGTAGAATAACAGAGGCAGAAGATAGGATTAGTGAATTAGAAGATAGAATGGTAGAAATAAATGAATCAGAGAGGATAAAAGAAAAACGAATTAAAAGAAATGAGGACAATCTCAGAGACCTCCAGGACAATATTAAACGCTACAACATTCGAATCATAGGGGTTCCAGAAGAAGAAGACAAAAAGAAAGACCATGAGAAAATACTTGAGGAGATAATAGTTGAAAACTTCCCTAAAATGGGGAGGGAAATAATCACCCAAGTCCAAGAAACCCAGAGAGTCCCAAACAGGATAAACCCAAGGCGAAACACCCCAAGACACATATTAATCAAATTAACAAAGATCAAACACAAAGAACAAATATTAAAAGCAGCAAGGGAAAAACAACAAATAACACACAAGGGAATTCCTATAAGGATAACAGCTGATCTTTCAATAGAAACTCTTCAAGCCAGGAGGGAATGGCAAGACATACTTAAAATGATGAAAGAAAATAACCTACAGCCCAGATTATTGTACCCAGCAAGGATTTCATTCAAGTATGAAGGAGAAATCAAAAGCTTCTCAGACAAGCAAAAGCTGAGAGAATTCTGCACCACCAAACCAGCTCTCCAACAAATTCTAAAGGATATTCTCTAGACAGGAAACACAAAAATGGTGTATAAATTCGAACCCAAAACAATAAAGTAAATGGCAAAGGAATCATACTTATCAGTAAGTACCTTAAACATAAATGGGTTGAATGCCCCGACCAAAAGACAAAGACTGGCTGAATGGATACAAAAACAAGACCCCTACATATGTTGTCTACAAGAGACCCACCTCAAAACAGGGGACACATACAGACTGAAAGTGAAGGGCTGGAAAAAGATTTTCCATGCAAATAGGGACCAAAAGAAAGCAGGAGTAGCAATACTCATATCAGATAAAATAGACTTTAAAACAAAGGCTGTGAAAAGAGACAAAGAAGATCACTACATAATGATCAAAGGATCAATCCAAGAAGAAGATATAACAATTATAAATATATACGCACCCAACACGGGAGCACCGCAGTATGTAAGACAAATGCTAACAAGTATGAAAGGAGAAATTAACAATAACACAATAATAGTGGGAGACTTTAATACCCCACTCACACCTATGGATAGATCAACTAAACAGAAAATTAACAAGGAAACACAAACTTTAAATGATACAATAGACCAGTTAGACCTAATTGATATCTATAGGACATTTCATCCCAAAACAATGAATTTCACCTTTTTATCAAGCACACATAGAACCTTCTCCAGGATAGATCACATCCTGGGCCATAAAGCTAGCCTTGGTAAATTCAAAAAAATAGAAATCATTCCAAGCATCTTTTCTGACCACAATGCAGTAAGATTAGATCTCAATTATAGGAGAAACACTATTAAAAATTCCAACATATGGAGGCTGAACAACACGCTGCTGAATAACCAACAAATCACAGAACAAATCAAAAAAGAAATCAAAATTTGCATAGAAACGAATGAAAATGAAAACACAACAACCCAAAACCTGTGGGACACGGTAAAAGCAGTCCTAAGGGGAAAGTTCATAGCAATAC
>NW_011494898.1:4925103-4925641 GCF_000754665.1 Bison bison bison
AAAGAGAAATTAAGGAAACAATTCCATTCACCATTGCAATGGAAAGAATAAAATATTTAGGAATATATCTATCTAAAGAAACTAAAGACCTATATATAGAAAACTATAAAACACTGGTGAAAGAAATCAAAGAGGACACTAATAGATGGAGAAATATACCATGTTCGTGGATTGGAAGAATCAATATAGTGAAAATGAGTATACTACCCAAAGCAATGTATAGATTCAATGCAATCCCTATCAAGCTACCAACGTGATTTTTTTTCAGAGAACTAGAAGAAATAATTTCACAATTTGTATGGAAATACAAAAAACCTCAAATAGCCAAAGTGATCTTGAGAAAGAAGAATGGAACTGGAGGAATCAACCTACCTGACTTCAGGCTCTACTACAAAGCCACAGTTATCAAGACAGTATGGTACTGGCATAAAGACAGAAATACAGATCAATGGAACAAAATGGAAAGCCCAGAGATAAATCCACGCACATATGGACACCTTATCTTTGACAAAGGAGGCAAGAATATACAATGGATTAG
>NW_011494898.1:4925741-4926458 GCF_000754665.1 Bison bison bison
CAGAACAAATCAAAAAAGAAATCAAAATTTGCATAGAAACGAATGAAAATGAAAACACAACAACCCAAAACCTGTGGGACACGGTAAAAGCAGTCCTAAGGGGAAAGTTCATAGCTACAGGCACACCTCAAGAAACAAGAAAAAAGTCAAATAAATAACCTAACCCTACACCGAAAGCAACTAGAAAAGAAAGAAATGAAGAACCCCAGGGTTAGTAAAAGGAAAGAAATCTTAAAAATTAGAGCAGAAATAAATGCAAAAGAAACAAAAGAGACCATAGCAAAAATCAACAAAACCAAAAGCTGGTTCTTTGAAAGGATAAATAAAATTGACAGACCATTAGCCAGACTCATCAAGAAACAAAGGGAGAAAAATCAAATCAATAAAATTAGAAACGAAAATGGAGAGATCACAACAGACAACACAGAAATACAAAGGATCATAAGAGACTACTATCAACAATTATATGCCAATAAAATGGACAACGTGGAAGAAATGGACAAATTCTTAGAAAAGTACAACTTTCCAAAACTCGACCAGGGAGAAATAGAAAATCTTAACAAACCCATCACAAGCATGGAAATTGAAACTGTAATCAAAAATCTTCCAGCAAACAAAAGCCCAGGTCCAGACGGCTTCACAGCTGAATTCTACCAAAAATTTAGAGAAGAGCTAACACCTATCCTGCTCAAACTCTTCCAGAAAATTGCAGAGGAA
>NW_011494898.1:4927436-4947530 GCF_000754665.1 Bison bison bison
CTCAAAAATATACAAGCAACTCCTACAGCTCAACTCCAGAAAAATAAATGACCCAATCAAAAAATGGGCCAAAGAACTAAATAGACATTTCTCCAAAGAAGACATACAGATGGCTAACAAACACATGAAAAGATGCTCAACATCACTCATCAGAGAAATGCAAATCAAGACCACTATGAGGTACCATTTCACACCAGTCAGAATGGCTGCAATCCAAAAGTCTACAAATAATAAATGCTGGAGAGGGTGTGGAGAAAAGGGAACCCTCTTACACTGTTGGTGGGAATGCAAACTAGTACAGCCACTATGGAGAACAGTGCGGAGATTCCTTAAAAAACTGGAAATAGAACTGCCTTATGATCCAGCAATCCCACTGCTGGGCATACACACTGAGGAAACCAGAAGGGAAAGAGACACATGTACCCCAATGTTCATCGCAGCACTGTTTATAATAGCCAGGACATGGAAGCAACCTAGATGCCCATCAGCAGATGAATGGATAAGAAAGCAGTGCTACATATACACAATGGAGTATTACTCAGCCATTAAAAAGAATTCATTTAAATCAGTTCTAATGAGGTGGATGAAACTGGAGCCTATTATACAGAGTGAAGTAAGCCAGAAAGAAAAACACCAATACAGTATACTAACGCATATATATGGAATTTAGAAAGATGATAACAATAACCCTGTGTACGAGACAGCAAAAGAGACACTGATGTATAGAACAGTCTTATGGACTCTTTGGGAGAGGGAGAGGGTGGGAAGATTTGGGAGAATGGCATTGAAACATGTAAAATATCATGTATGAAACGAGATGCCAGTCCAGGTTCGATGCACGATACTGGATGCTTGGGGCTAGTGCACTGGGACGACCCAGAGGGATGGTATGGGGAGGGAGGAGGGAGGAGGGTTCAGGATGGGGAACACATGTATACCTGTGGCGGATTCATTTTGATATTTGGCAAAACTAATACAATTATGTAAAGTTTAAAAATAAAATAAAATTTAAAAAATAAAGAAAAAAAGAAAAGAAAAAAAAATAGATGTGCAAACAAGCAGACCATTTCTGTTTTTGTTTTTTATCTAGCCACTTTACCACTGCCATTTCAATGGCATGGATTATTTTTAACATGGCCACCACATATTGGATGGCCATTTCTCATCCGATCCCACACCCTCACTTTACAACACATTCCTAACAGTGGAATTCAGCAAGAGTATGTTACTTGGGTATAGGATAAAACAAAATAGTTTACACATTCAATCTTAAAGGAAATCAACCATGAATATTCATTGAAGGGACTGATGTTGAGGCTGAAGCTCCAATACTTTGGCCACCTGATGCAAAGAACTGACTCACTGGAAAAGACCCTGATGCTGGGAAAGACTGAAGGCAGGAGGAAAAGGGGATGACAGAGGATGAGATGGCTGGATGGCATTACCATCTCTATGGACATGAGTTTGAGCAAACTATGGGAGATGATGAAGAACAGGGAAGCCTAGCATGCTGCTGTCCATGGGGTTGCAAAGAGCTGGACAAGACTTGGCAACTGAACCACAACAATAATTGTAATAAAAGCAGTAAGCTTACTGATAAAAGCATACTTCAATCAAAGGAGCCACATCAAAGTTACAGTGTCAAGAAATATATAGGATCAGAGATTATATTAAAATGCCCACTTTGAAAAACCTTCAATTACATGTATATTAAAATGCCCACTTTGAAAAACCATCAACATACATGTATAGTTGACAATAACATGTGCTAAATATTATGGTACCAATAATGTATTTTGTAAGAATTATATTTTCTGATGACAAAGAACACAAACTCATGTATAAAATTTTTTCATGTCATTTAGAAATTCCCCAAGTCCAATTTGTTCATGTGAAAAAATTTGATCAGCTATTCCTCAGGTGAATCCCCATACTCATACATTACAGCCAAAAATACTTTCACTTAATGAATTAACAAGAAGTCAAGATGTTGCATTGTTAAAAAAAAATAAAAAGTATCTGATGGGAAGCAGATAGGAGGCTTAAGAAAATGGGGAAAAATCTTTGGTTGATGCTAAAGAACAATTATACTGGATATCTTTCAGCTTTCTATGCATGCTCAGAAGGATCCAACTCTTTGCAACCCCGTGGACTGTATCCCGCCAGGCTCCTCTGTCCATGGGATTTTCCAGGCAAGAATACTGGAGTGGATTCCATTTCTTCTCCAGAGGAGGGCTTCCCTGGTGGCTCAGATGGTAAAGAATCCACCTGCAATGCAGGATATCCAGGTTCCATCCCTGGGTCAGGAAGATCTCCTGGAGAAGGGAATGGCAACCCACTCCACTATTCTTGCCTAGGAAATCTTACATACAGGGGAGTCTGGTGGGCTACAGCCCATGGGGTTGCAAAGAGTCAGACACGACTGAGTGACTGACACCTTCACACTTTCTTTTCACTTTCTCCAGGGGCTCTTCCCCAACCCAGGGATCGAACCCATGTAAGTCTCCTGCATTGGCAGGCGGATTCTTCACCGCTCAGCCACTAGGGAGCTGAGTGGCAACTATTTCCCATGATTGCTAGCATCTGCCTGCCTCGATTCTTCTAAACCGGCCCATTCATCTAAAGTAACCACTCTGCTAGGGTTCCTGAATCCCAGCCATCTGGGATGAAATCTAACTCCTGATAGCAGCCTGATTGAAACAGCAGTGAAAAGGAGATGTGACACTTACGCCGCTCTTCTAAATACCTTGAAAAGAGGTCATCATCCAAAACTGGCAGACAGGTAAAACAGCTCAGCGGTCTGCTTGAAACTAGCCTTTAGGGAGAGTCAGACAAGGTATTTTTTTCCCAGATGCATCTATCTTCCAGGCTTCCCTGGTGGCTCAGTGGTAAAGGATCCACTTGAAATGCAGGAGATGACGATTAGATCCATGGGTCATGAAGATCCCTGGGTCATGGAGGAGGAAATGGCAATCCACCCCAGTATTCTTGCCTGGAAAATTCCATGGATAGTGGAGCCTGGTGGGGTACAGTCCAAGCAGTCGCAAAAGAGTCAGACATGACTGAGAGACTACACAACTACAAGTCTCTCTCTCCACTTCCAGCTCCACCACCTGATCTTGAATTTATAGAAGACAGATAAAGGGAAACTGAACAATACATTCTAGTTTGTTTACTTCAAGCTATGGGGTAGAAGGCAGAGGTTCTGGGTGGGGTTCTGCGAGCACACAGAACAGTATGTAATTAGACTATCTTTCAGACCAATTCTCTTAAGAATCTAGGCAGAGCACAAAAGAGGAGGAAGACTCCATAATACTAACAGTATCTTACATTTTATAGTACTATTGCTCCCAAAATGTTTTATATCCTCATTCTATTGTTGTTCAGTCTCTCAGTGAGGTCCGACTCTTTGCAACCCCATGGACTGCAGCACGCCAGGCTTCTCTGTCCTTCCCATCTCCCAGAGTTTGCTCAGGCTCACATCCATTGAGTCGGTGATGCCATCCAGCCAACTCATCCTCTGCCAACCCCTTCTCCTCCTGCCCTCAATTTTCCCCAGCATCAGGGTCTTTTCTAATGAGTCAACTTTTCCTATCAGGTGGCCAAATTATTGGAGTTTTGTATCCTTCATGTTATCTGACTTAGATATTGCCTAATTAGGAAATCAGACCCTAACAATCTGATCGGAGAATGCAAACCTAAGAAGATAAAGCGAACACTGAAAATAGCTGTATTATAAAAAGTAAATAACATTTGCAGAGTAGGTATACTGGGCTATCTCATCTAATGCAACTGTTCCAATTCTTGTTTAAAAACCGACTATAAAGCAATTTTCTTTTAATCAAAATGTATTTTTTCATTAACTTCCATTACCAAGCCAAAGATACGTTCCCCATAGGCAATATTTTAGCCCTAAGTCTAAATAAAAATAACATTTAACAATGCAACAAACCCCTCTAAAGTCAATTATCTAAAGTAAAAGCTATAGTTTTCTGACCAAACAATAATCACACTCAAAGTAATACAGAGAAAGCAAATAAAGTCTCCAGAACAACATTACCTTAAGGATAGACCCACTTAGAGGCAAAGTCACTAACAGAGGCTTCCATGTGAGGCAGCCTGTGATGTCATGATTTATAGTAAGAAGTATATACACTCTTTCTTTCTCCCAGTCCTGGGAGGAAGAGTTCTTAAAAACCTCAGAATTTCTGTTAGAGGAGGTCATTGAGAGGACATGACCTCTCCTTGACCTCTGAATTGGCCCGGGCAACTGGAGGCTCATCAACCCCCTCACCCTATCCCCTGTCCATGGCATGTACATACTGCACACCATTCCCGCGGTTGGAACTGTTTTCAAGCATGCAGCCTTTGAGAGAGACCCATGTTGTTGAGATGGTTGGCCCAGCATATATGAATGAACGGTTAAGTCTTCTACATAAACTTTTAAGATTCTGGACAGCTGGTGCAGAGATCTAACCCTCTTACAACAGTGGAAGACAGCTTCGTTTGTAAATTTCCTTGCTTATTCCAATCTCCACCTACCAGTCTGGCCAGTTCTTCTCTCCTTATGGACTAACAGTGTCCTAAGTGATAAGACCATTAGAGGCGAAAAGGAAAATCCTTTTCATCATTCATAACAAGTCCCTTTCAACCACAACTGAGTTTACTAGTTTAAAAAAGAAAAAAAGTGACTTTCAGAAAGCACAATTCCAAGAGAAGCAATCAGATGAGTGGGGGGAGGGGTGAATAAGGGGGTGGAGTTCCACCCCCCGAGCTCCTCCTACCCCTCACCTGTATGTGGGACACAGTTTGAAGGACCCTGGGGAGGTTACACTCAAAACCTTCCAACATTTGATGTATGGCACTTCATTCCTGGTTACATTCCTTTAAGTTAAATAACACTTCTTTCCCTTAGAGTCATCATCCTCTTCTTTTTTTTGGGGGGGGGGGGCAGGTGGGGATGGAGGGAGAGTTGGTGATGGTCCTTCCCTGAAGCACCTGGAATAGACATTGAAGGGTCAATTCGATTAACAAGCGCCCAAATGAATTCAATTATACAAATAACTGACATCTCTAAATGTCATCTCAAGTGGCCATAGGCAGATCAGAACTTTCTTCTGAACAGGAAATAGGCTTTAAAAGGTTAACTTGTTATACCTTAGCAGCTGTGTAATCTACATCAGAATTACCAAAGATGCTCATTTTAAAATGTACATACTTATCCCCACCCTAGACCTTCTCAACCTGTATCCTAGAAATTGTTCTGGAAATCTGAAACTGAACATCAGCTCCCAGGGTCATGTGAACACTAGAAAACCACTGTGCTTAGTCGTGTGGTCATGTCCAACTCTTTGTGACCTCATGGACACTAGCCCACCAGGCTCGTTTGTCCATGGGATTCTCCAGACAAGAATACTGGAATGGGTTGCCATGCCCTTCTACAAAGGATCTTCCCAACATAGGGATAGAACCCAGGTCTCCTGCATTGCAGGTGGACTCTACCAGCTGAGCTACCAGAGAAGCCCTGAAAACCACTGCTTGCTGTGAATAAGGTTATCAAACCTTCGCCTCAGCCGAGAAAGGAGAAGGGCACTAGCTTAGCCTCACTATCCTATTCTGTGTATATTGTGTGCCCTGAGTGCCCCAGAGTTCTTCATTCTTTGCCATGATAGAGCCCTGCATGCAAAGTCACTTCAGTCGTGTCTGACTCTTTAAGACCCTATGGACTGTAGCCCGCCAGGCTCCTCTGTCCATGGGATTCCCAAGGCAAGAATACTGGAGTAGGTAGCCATTTCCCTTCTCCAGGATATCTTCCCGACCCAGGGATCAAACCTCTGTCTCCTGGGTCTCCTGCACTGGCAGGCAGATTCTTTACTGCTGAACCACCGAAGTCCATGACAGAGCCCTACAAGGGTGCAATCACATATCCTCCAGCTGTAGGGGGGCTGTACAGTTCAGAAAGCGTGTTTTCATTAACTTTCTTTTTAAACCTTCACAGCAGTCCTATAAGCATTATTTTTATACCAATTTTCTATGTTTTAAAAAAAAAACAGATTTTCAGAGAAATTAAGTATCCTTCTCAAGGTTATACAGAACTGAGATTCAAACCGTATCTTTTGATGCTAATTCTCATGTTCTGAGTCTGGCTTGTATCACTTGAAAAGTTTAATAGCCCTTAAAAGGGGAAAAAAGAAAAAGAGGGTAAATGGGACTTTGAGTGAAATCTCAAATAATCAAAAGATGAGAGCACAAAACGGGATTAAAAAATTCTTATGTTGGACATTTACAATTCAAAGTAAATTGCCCTGACTCTTCATAGCACAGTCAGATTGTAATACCACAAAAACACTTGACTCTAATCAAAGGCCAACAGAACACTGGTTGTTCTCAGCCATTTGATTTTACGCTAAGCTCTAAGGATCTTTTCTCAGCCTAATGCGGAATTTTATATTTCGGCTGTGGACAAAGCACAGTAACACAGGCTATATTTTGGCTTAGAAAAATATAATCTTTTTAATCTAATTTTTATTAAACAAAACTCTAAGTCTGCACAGGCCGAGGGAATAGTATAATGATCCCACATGCATCCATCTCCCAGCTTCATCAATTATCAAGATTCCACCATTCTTAGGGAAAAATATAGTCTAAAAAAAACCTTTTAAATCATACCACAATGTATAAATTCAGAATTCCCCACTGCAAATCTCAAAATATTTCCTAAATAAAGAAGTGAATATGTATATTAACAAATAAATTTACATACACACATATATACACAATTTTAGGGGAATAAATTGTTTTCCTCGTGGGGATGCATACAAAAGGCCTGCTTACAGCTCAAAAATGTGTATGTTTTCACAATCTGTTTGATGGCAGGCACTAATGGTCAGGAAAAATAAAATTTGGTCCTTACAGTCTGTCCTGTCTTTAAGCAAAATGTGTGCCATTTACTTGGGAGCTATATAACAGATGTGAATTTAAAAGGAAGAGACCAGTTATAAAGCACCAGGGGGAAGCTGTGCAGATGTCCCTGTTTTTAATGCGTTACTGTGCGGGGTCCAATTTATCTCACTGCAAGTGATCTAGGACTTCATGAAACAGCCCCAAATTATAGATCGCCAACACCCTTTAAAGGTCTTACGTTACAAAAATAAAAAGCATTCTTAAACCTGGCCATTAAGGCACAGAGGGTAGTGTCCTGGACGCATTAAATCTGATAAACAAGATGGAAGGAGGGGAATGCTTGGGGGACTTCCAAGCAAGGCGATATAATACAAAGGCACATGTGGACAGGCTTCAAGCCCCTAATGGGAAGGCAATTTCTAAGAGCTCCCTGTGGAAAAGAGCATTAAACAGTTCATCACATCAGAAGCCTGAAACAGTGTCATTATCATGAGGATGAAGTATTCTTTTTGCTTTCCTAAAGATGCAGTTTTCAATAGGTCCGCTGCTGCTGCTAAGTCGGTTCAGTCGTGTCCAACTCTGTGCGACCCCGTAGACAGCAGCCCACCAGGCTCCCCCTTCCCTGGGATTCTCCAGGCAAGAACACCAGAGTGGGTTGCCATTTCCTTCTCCAAATAGGTCCGCTAACTATTGCATATTAACTTCCGGTTTTGTGTCAGGCACTCTATTAGATCCATATATAATATGAAGATAATCTCACTTAATTTACATAACCTTTTGCAATCAGTATTGCTAATGGATTTCAGAGAAGAGGAAGCTGAGATTTGGGTACAAGGAACTTGAGATACAAAGCAGCTGATTCAGGATCTGTGCTTGGGTCTTTCTGATGTCCAAAGTTGTTTTCTCTCATAAACAATAGGTGTCAGTGACCTTGATATAATCCTTTTCAGGACAATCTAGCGGTATGTATCTCCTTGCTGAAGCGATTTATTTTCTAGAAATTTAGCCTGAGGGAATAACTGACTAGTTTCCAAAGCAGTATATACAGAGATTTACTGTCGTGTTGTTTACAATATAAAAAATTGGCAACCACTAGTGTCCACTGAGACTGAAAAAATTAATTTTGATAAATCCATATACTGTAATGGTAAATATACCTGTTTCAAAGATTCAAAATGAGTTATATATTGATATATAACCTCTCTTTACTTTGAGGTGGGAAAAACAAACCATAGAAGATTACTGGAATTATGCACGTGTGTGTATATATGTGTAAGTGTGTAGGTGTTAGAAAGATACACAACAAACTTATCAGTGGTTTCAGCATCTCTGAATTACTTAAAATTTTGAACTATACTATCAGATGAGGATAAAATGTTTCCATTTGAAATACTAAGTCCCTAGTTTTTTCTTCTCAAAAGTCAAACTCCTGGTGCAATCCTGTCAAGATTTTGGACAGTGTCAACAGGACTATTTTGTGAGAAAGGAAGGGGTTGTTTTTATTCAAATGTTGTCTAATTTGCCAAGCCTTCCCTGACCACTAGAGGCAGAAACATGCTCCCTCTCTGGGCTCCTAGGACATTCTTTATTATACCAGTTAGTTAGCTCACTGCTTACAACAGTTGCGTTGTAACACGTACATCTGCCACCCTCAGTTGACTCTGAGACCCTCAAAAATAGAAGCTGCATTTCTTTTATCTGGCACATGACATATCTATTTAACCTGTTTGATGAATGAATAAGTAATAGAGGAAGGGGATGAGGGAGGGAAGGAAAAAGGAAGGACGTTTAACTTCAAAAATCTAATGGTGCATTCAAAGCCCACACCATTAAACCATAGTAGCCCATCACAAATTAATTCATCAAAGCCTGGGCTGAAGGTACTGCTGTAGAGAGAAAGCCCTGGGTCATGAAAAGAACATGGGCTTTGGGGTTGTACAACAAATGTAAATCCTGGGTTTTCTAGTTAGAAATTTCGTGAGAAAGTCTTTATCACTTAGGCTTAGATTCACCACCTGTAAAACAGGTGCAATAATACTGACTTCATGTTTGCTGTGAGGACAAAATTAGATAAAATATGCACAAGGCCAACACAAAGTAGACAGTCAATGAACATTTGCTGTCCTCATTATTACAAAGCCTAAGTGAAAAGTATTTGTGCTAAGTGTGGCTCATTAGAGCACAAGAGTATACAATTAAGAATTGTTTTTAAGCTGCTGATACTCACTTCAGATTCAAGACTGATCAGTTTCTGGAACAGAGATACCCTCAAACCATCCAGCTGGTCAGATGGATCTCCCAGGTAATCTGTTTTGGGATATCCACTAGACCACTTTGAATCTTGGTCAAGGAAGTTGAAGTCTTTGGTGATCTCTTGGTTTCATGTAATCAAAGACATTCTCGGACTTACAAAAAGAAAAGCTATCAAAGACTTGGTTATATTGTTAGTGAGTATAGAACCTTGAATAATGTTTCTTGAGGTGGGAGGGGAAGGAAATTGATAATATGTATCAATATATTGAATATGTATTACCCTTTGATTCAACAATTGTTCATCTGAGTTTATCCTATAAAATCACCTGCAAAAATGTGCAATTCTACAATGTGGAACACTTTGCAAGCGTGAAAAATCAGCAATGACTCAAATCCATAGGGAAATGGCTAAATAAACTATGATATATTTCTCCAGTGGTGTATATTCCAGCTATTAGAATGAAATTGATCTATGTATACATCCATGATAAAAATCTGCCAGATGTATAAGTGAAAAAAAGCAAACTGCAGGACAATATAAGCCAAATTCTGTTAAAAACAGTAGTTTTTATATACCTAGGAAAATGTATTCAGAATTTCTCTGTCAGGGTAATACGAGCAAACTTTCACTTTCTACTTATATAAAATACCTTATCATTTATAATCACTTATAAATGAGCATGCATTATTGTGATAATTCAAGCACAAAAAGTGTTGCATTTTAAAATCCAAGTTACTAATGGGAAGGAAGGTAAAATATAGGACAAAATTTGACTTTGTTAGTCTTATTCTATCCTGTTTGATGATTCTAGTCCCCACTTGAGGCTTCCCAGGCGGCTTACTGGTCAAGAATCTGCCTGCCAATGCCGGAGATGTGGGTTCCATCCCTGGGTCAGGAAGATCTCCTGGAGGAGGAAATGGCAACCCACTCCAGTACTCTTGCCTGTGAAATCCCACGGACAGAGGAGCCTGGAGGGCTACCTGGGGTCACAAAGAGTCAGACACAACTGAGCGACTAAGCATGCACGCAATATACAATGCACTCTGACCATTAGCCAGAGAAACCACTGTCCCCTGTAACTCTATTAGCTAACCTGACGGGTCTGACTGATGGTAAATGGGACAGAGAATATCTAGAATGGTTTTTTTCTCTTTTTCCAAAATGAACAAAAGCCTAATAGACAACCTGGCTGTGAAATATGTAATTAGAAAAAGTATTGCCCCTTGGTTAAAGAAGTGACCTCCAATGGGCAATAATTCCTCTAGATTGAACATTTTGTTACAATTGTCCACAGAAACTTAAAGAGGTTATTTCCTTGATCTGCCGGGCATTCATTCTCTACTATAAGCATCACACAGTGTAATGTATATACCCTACATATAGAAGATTAATAGCATTTCTCTAGTGCTTTCCCCCTGAACTTCTCAATATAAGTGGAAATGGTTTAATCTGAATCACTTTTGAGCACCAGCATTCAAGCACTCCTAGCTGTTCTTTCTGCTCACTTCCTTTACTGTTACACATTCTTCCTTTAAAATAAAATCATCTATATCCACTTAAACTAAAAAAATACAAACAAAAAATTTTCCCTATCCACAATTTTGTAAAGATTGAAGAAATGAACAAAATTCAGGGTTGGTGAGTAAACAGTCAGACACGGTTGTGGGGGTGTAAATTAGTACACTTTTTCCAGGTGATAGTTTGGCCATGTGTATCAACATGGGGAGTGTGAATCCCTCTGACCTAGACAACTCACAAAGAAGTGAAAAGATGTATACTTAGTGAAAAATGAGATATAACCTGTTCTATCATTAGCAAAGAACAGGTTTAAAAACCAGAATATTTAGACAACAGGACAATAGTTCTGAGATATTTAACAGATTAAACTATACTATAGTACGGACTTCCTTCATGGTCCAGTGGTCAAGAATCTACCTCCCAATGCAGGGACATGGGTTTGATTCCCGGTTGGGGAACTGAGATCCCACATGAAACAGGGCAAGCCAGCATGCCACAACAAAAGACCCCACATCCTACAACTAAGAGATCCCACACAACCAAATAAATTAAAAAATTTAAATTACATTATAGTAAATCCACTTGCCAGTGCAGGAGATACAAAAGACATAGGTTTGATCCCTGGGTTGAGAAGATCCCCTGGACTAGGAAGTAGCAACCACTCCACTATTCTTGCCTGGAAAATTCCATGGACAGAGCAGCCTGGTGGGCTACAGTTCACAGGACTGCAAAGAGTCAGACATGACTGAGCAACTGAGCACACACAGGAGATGAAATAGTGACCCCTCCAAAAAAAAAATTCATGAATATCAGAAGCCTCAGAATGTAACCTCATTTGGAGATAGAGTATTTACAGATATAATTAAAAGTCTCAAGATGAGACTAAACCCTGGGTTTAGGGTGAGCTGTAAATCTAAGCTGACATCCTTATAGAAAAAGGAGAAGTGCTATGGCATGAGGGCTTAGTTTAAAGAAATACTATGTAGACTCCAATGTATTGACATGGAAAGATATCTGTGAACACATTGTTGGACACAATAAAACAGGTCTTCAAGCTTATTGGTATCTTATAATTTATCCCAAAGACAGATCCTTGCAAGGATGTTTACCAAAATGTTATGCCTAGTTATTTCTAGATAGCATGATTTGAGTTGATTTCTTCTTGATGTTTTTTGTATTTGGGATTTTTTATAGTAAGTGTGATTTTTTTTTAATTTATCTATTTTCACCAATAGTAATAATAATAATAACAAATATCCCCCTCAAATTACACCATAGCAAAATTTCCTTCTTTACCCTCAATGTGCCTACGATAAGTCTTGATGCTTCCATTCCCATTTTAAAGAATATGGAGGGTCAGGGAGATAAACCAACATCACTAAGGATTTAGAACAGAATTTTAAAATTAAGCCCAGGATTTACCAAAACTGAAGGTGTCATTGTCAGCTGTTACCTTAGACATTTCTTTCTCACTTTAAGAGGTTTGATCCCCACTCACATATCACCAAGAGACTGACCTTGAGGAGTAGGACAGGAACACCTCAAGACCAGAGTTTTCTCCTTGTATATCAAGAGGGTCATGCTTTAGTTCAGTGACGTTGAAGTTGTGCTACAGGAAGGAATGAGATTCAAGAGAGATTCTCATCCTTCTAACTTCCCCGTCCTCCAGTCACACCTCTGGAAGGCAGGGGAAACATCCAAAGAGGGTTTAACATCCAATGAGTGAAAGAAATCACTCTAACATAGGGAGCAAATGCATGACACACTTGGTCCCACTCTCAGATCTGTGACAGCCATTACTAATCAATGGCATTATTTCAAACTGTGCTTGCTCAGTCATGTCCGATTGTTTGTGACCCTATGGACTGTAGCCCACCAGGCTCCTCTGTCCATGGGGATTCTTCAGGCAAGAATACTGGAGGAGGTTGCCAGTCCCTTCTCCAGGAGATCTGCCCAACCCAGGGATCGGATCAAACCCAGGTCTCCCGCAGTACAGGCAGATTCTTTACCAACTGAGCCACCAGAGAAGCCTGAGAACGGAGACTGGATGACAATCCCTACACAGTTGACTCTCCAGATGAAATCTATTCACCATGGTAGATCCTATTCTGAAACAAATTCTGATCAAAGACAAAAGGAAGAGTTTGTTGGCAAAACAGCAAAGTAAAAGTGAGCAAAATCTTGGAAAAATAATAATAATTATTATACATTTTATTTAGCATCTACTAGATAGCATATTAAAAAGCAGAGACATTACTTTGCCAACAAAGATCTATCTAGTCAAGGCTATGGTTTTTCCAGTGGTCATGTATGGATGTGAAAGTTGGACTGTGAAGAAAGCTGAGCACCGAAGAATTGATGCTTTTGAACTGTGGTGTTGGAGAAGACTCTTAAGAGCCCCTTGGACTGCGAGGAGATCCAACCAGTCTATCCTAAAGGAGGATCAGTCCTGGGTGTTCTTTGGAAGGAATGATGCTGAAGCTGAAACTCCAATACTTTGGCCACCTCATGCGAAGAGTTGACTCATTGGTAAAGACCCTGAAGCTGGGAAGGATTGGGGGCAGGAGGAGAAGGGGACGACAGAGGATGAGATGGCTGGATGGCATCACCGACTCGATGGACATGAGTTTGAGTGAACTCCTGGAGTTGGTTATGGACAGGGAGGCCTGGTGTGCTGCGGTTCATGGGGTCGCAAAGACTTGGACATGACTGAGCGACTGAACTGAAGTACCTACTACATGCCAGCTCTGGTGCTATAAAGGACGCTAAAACATTCTCTGCCTTGAGGAGTTTACAGGAAGAGACAGAGATTATGATGGTAGATGTTAGAAAGACCAAAAAACAAGATACACAAGATTCTGTTAAGGGCTCCTTCTCCTTGGCTAGAACGACATCCATCCAAAGGTTCACTCAGAGCCTAGACTTCCCAGAGCTACAACACAGAGGCTGCTCCAGTCAACATACAGACTTTATTCTTTGCTGAAACCATAAAACACAAGAAATTTAGGGAATCCTTCATCACAAGAAAAAATGATAAGTATACATGGTGATGGATGTTAACTGGACTTTTTGTGTGATCATTTTGCAACATAAACAAATATGAAATCATTATGCTATACAGCTAAAACTAATATAATGGTATATACAAATTATATCTATGTAAAAATATACTTGAAAATTAAAAAGAAATGCAGGGAATCCAAAAGTGCTAACTCTCTAGTGATTATAGAAATACTCACTGCTATCATTTGTTGAGCAAGTGTCAACCACGTTTTATACACCACCTCCACTCCTCACAACAACTTGGCAAGGCAGATATTACTATTTTCATTTTACTCATGAGGAAAATAAAGTTCTGAGAGGTGAAGTAACATGATCAGGAAATAGCCTTTAAGGAGTGGAAATGAGATTCCAACTCAGGTCTTTCTGAGTCCATTTGCCACACCATGCCACGCCATACCCTGATGAGGGTAAAAACATATATAAGCTTGTAAGAACAGGTACACTCACATCTATCTATCTACCTACCTATCTAATCTGGTATATACATGGTCATGTATCCAGCAAACACCAACACCCACACAGCTACTGAGGAGAACAACTGCATTTCTACAAATTACCAGGATGCCATTAACACTGCAGAGGTATAAACTTGGGGGGGAAAGTGGCTTCTGATCATAGGAAATGCTCTCTAAAGATTGGATTCAATGGACTCAAATCAAGAAACTTCCCATTATACAGCTTCTCTGGCACTTATATAGCTACCAAGAACCTAATTGTACTATTTGAAGGCTTCCCTAGTGGCTCAGACAGTAAAGCATCTGCCTGCAGTGCGGGAGACCTGGGTTCAATCCCTGGGTTGGGAAGATCCCCTGCAGAAGGAAATGGCACCCCATTCCAGTACTCTTGCCTGGAAAATTCCAGGGACTGAGGAGCCTGGTAGGCTGCAGTCCATGGGGTCTCAAAGAGTCGGACATGACTGAGCAACTTCACTACTTTCACTACTTCTACGGAAAGCAAGTAGGCGGTGTGTGGAATCACATCAGCAGAACAGCAGCAGGAATATTTCCACTCCGTTGGTATGGTTTTGCCTCTGCCTTCTTCAAACCTATTGTGGGGCAGAAGGACTGGAAATCAAAGCTGGAACGACAGAAAGGAAACAAAGGGAATGGAACGGACCTGCCAGACTTTGGAGGATAGTGAGATGAGGGGCAAAGTCTCACCTCATCAGTCTAGAGGTCTTCAATAGAAAAAAAAAAAAGTCTAAGGAAACGAAACCAGTTTGATTTAAAGGTACTGCAAAATGATTTTTTTTTAAATTAAAATCTTTGCATCAAATAAGAGCTTTCTTCACATAACAAATGCCTCAGATTAATCACCGAAAATTAAAGCACACAGTTCTTGTATTTCGGTTGTTTTTTCTCATATTGCCAACATGTTCCAGCATTCAAGTCAAAGCCAAAGATTAAACGTCCTTATATTTTTGTTGTGATTTTACTGCCAAATGCAAACATCCAAGTGTAAGTAAGTCATTACTCTCCCGCTGTTGTGGTCTGATTAATTCTCACAATATTAGCCAGCAATTCATTTTATCCCTTGGCGTCACAAGTCCAGTTGAAGGAGATAAGTGGCTGATAAAAGATCTCTGAGAACAGTTATAAATGATTCACTTTAAAAGAATAATAAAGCAACCACTGGATAAGCGCAGCTGAGTAAACCCTCCATACATTGCACAAAACTAATTTAGTTTAAAAAACTTCGGCAAATTATAGTCAATAATCTTCACTGTCACCCTGCTGCTCACAAAACTTTTGAGAAGAAACTTAATGCTGAAATGCAAATATTTAATTAGATTTTAATGGTGAGGTTTATTTTTCCTAAATCTGGTCATCTGTCTCAATTATGTTCTCCATTTTTTACAGTTAACCAGGAATTGTCATCCCCATGGGCTTTGGGGAATGTTTTCTCTTTCCTAATTTCTGTTTAGCATTAGCTTTTTCACAAGTGTAGTTCTTGTAGAAAGGGTTTCCGTTTGTTCTCTTTTGGAAAAGAGAAACGTCGAGGAAAAAGAAAATACATAATTTTCTCAGTTCAGTTCAGTTCAATTCAGTCGCTCAGTCGTGTCCGACTCTTTGCAACCCCATGAATCGCAGCACGCCAGGCCTCCCTGTCCATCACCAACTCCCGGAGTTCACTCAGACTCATGTCCATCGAGTCGGTGATGCCATCCAGCCATCTCATCCTCTGTTGCCCCCTTCTCTTCCTGCCCCCAATCCCTCCCAGCATCAGAGTCTTTTCCAATGAGTCAACTCTTCACATGAGGTGGCCAAAGTACTGGAGTTTCAGCTTTAGCATCATTCCTTCCAAAGAAATCCCAGGGCTGATCTCCTTTAGGATGGACTGGTTGGATCTCCTTGCAGTCCAAGGGACTCTCAATGTTCTAAGCAATGCTTTTAAAGCTAACTGTCCTTCTGTCCTAATAACTGAGGCTCATCAGTAGCTAAACAATTACTTGTCTTTTCCTACCTCACCACAAAGGGCAATTCATATGAGTTTTTATTTATTTCAAATCTAATTAAAGCAGTTCTGTGTATACCCGGAAAGTTTTAAACCTATATGTCTTCCAAATGTATTCTGTAGTTTAGATTTTTACATTAATTTATATAAATTAGTTAAATGTGGCTGCTCACACCCCTTTCAACAAAACTAATACGACAACCGGCCATAAAATTCTTCAGAACTGTTACCGGGTGAAAAAAAAGAAGAGTTTCTCTTCTTTTTCCCGATCATCAAGCTATGCAAGTACGCTGCTTCAGACTCGCCCTTTTACGCTGGGCTTTGTGATGCTGAGACTACTCTGAGCCCCTTTCTGTCCTTTTCCAGATGTTAGACTCCGCCACCAGGGGGCGCTAGGGAGACTGGCGGTCTGGAGAAGGAAGAAGGGCCTTGCTCATCCTCTCAGCTTCCAGTCCCTCTGATTATCTTCCCAGCAATGCTTCTTCACCAGCACCAGCAGGTGACTGCAGTTTGCCGTTTTTATTAATACAGCACTGGCAGAAGCACCCTCATCTCACAGTCTGAGACACCAGCAACTGCAGATGGTGCACTCCTCCAAAGTGTGGGGGTGTGGCGCCGTTCCAGCCCCAAGGGTCGGGCCTCCAATCCTCTCCGCTTGATCAAGCCACTCTCATGCCTTGGTTCCCCCGGTGGCTGGTCACTGCTTTCTCGGTTGCTATCTTTGTGATATCTTAATATTCACTTTTTACATCTCCAGTTAATACCTTTCATACAATTGTTAGTAATGAATTCTGCAAATTAGTTGGGGGTACTTTCAGCCTCCTGAAGGGTCCTGACTGTCGTTGTTTAGTCAGTAAGTCACCTCCGACTCTTTTGAGACCCCTTGAACTGTAGCTTGCCAGGCACCTCTGTCCATGGGTTTTCCAAGCAAGAACACTGGAGTGGGTTGCCTTTTCCTTCTCCGGGAGATCTGCCCAACCTAGGGATCAAACCTACGTCTTCTGCACTGGCAGGCGGATTCTTTAACACTGAACCATCAGGGAAGCCCTACCCTGACTAATACAACTTGTTTGTTTATTTTTAAATCAGATAGACCCAGGTTGAAATCCCAGCCTTCTACCACTTACTAGCTGTGTGCCCTTGGCAAATTGCTCAAGATATCTGATTTCCTTTTGCCTTTGTACAAAAACGGTTTACTATCCTATCAGGATTAATGACATAATCCATATCAAGTGATATAAAATAATACTTTAAAAAATTGATTCCTTTACCCTCCACCTTCTATAGGTTCAAATTCTCCCATTTACAACAGATAGGAGTTTTGCTCTTTCCCTACAGAGAGTAAATTCATTCTTTATCCTACCTGACAACTTATATTGTGCCAATTGTAGTTCTAAAATCACTTGTTACCTTTTCCATGATGTCTTAATTCCAGGTGCAGTCATCACAATAATTCTGTCGATCCTGTCAATATCTTTTTATGTTAACCGTACTCTTTTCCATGGCTTCCTGGCAGCCTATCTTCTGTTTGAGTTATTTTGCTGATGTTCATGACATTTCTTTTTAAGACATTCCCACATCTCTTACTGTCTCTCCGTGTGGTCTCTGGAGAGGTCTTCCCTCTCCCCTCCTCTCCCTCCCACTCAGCCTCGCCTTCACAACTGACTCCCCACATCCCTTCCCTTGCTTCCTGGAAATTTCATATGTCGGTAAAATATTTCCACATTAGGCCACATGTGTCTTTTATAAACATGAAATTCCTCTCTGTCCATTCACTTTTCCTTTGTGAAAGTTTCAGAATGTGGCTCATCATGGGCCCGTGATAAATATCCACTGAGTGGAAAAAAAATAATGTAATCTCCATTTATCCCAATCATCAGTCTTTTATGTTCCACCCTTTCCAAATGCCTTGGCTTTTACCTTTTGAAAGCAGCTATTTCCTCACTCTGAGCAGAGAATACTAAACTTGGATCTTTCTTACTGTCTACATTAAGATTATAATACAAAAACAAAATTTCCAAGACACAAAGAGATGTAAGGTATTGAAAGATCTAAAGCAGTGTTGTTGTGTATAATCTACGTTTGCTTAAAAAACACTCTACCTTCAATTTTTTTGTATGATCTAATGTTTAAATAAGGCACTTAGGCATAGTTTCTACATGGACAGCCCAAACTGGTTACTGACGCTTACTCCTTGGAAGGAAAGTTATGACCAACCTAGATAGCATATTCAAAAGCAGAGACATTACTTTGCCAACAAAGGTTCGTCTAGTCAAGGCTATGGTTTCTCCTGTGGTCATGTATGGATGTGAGAGTTGGACTGTGAAGAAAGCCAAACACCAAAGTATTGATGCTTTTGAACTGTGGTGTTGGAGAAGACTCCTGAGAGTCCCTTGGACTGCAAGGAGATCCAACCAGTCCATTCTGAAGGAGATCAGCCCTGGGATTTCTTTGGAAGGAATGATGCTAAAGCTGAAACTCCAGTACTTTGGCCACCTCATGCAAAGAGTTGACTCATTGGAAAAGACTCTGATGCTGGGAGAGATTGGGGGCAGGAGGAGAAGGGGACGACAGAGGATGAGATGGCTGGATGGCATCACTGACTCCATGGACGTGAGTCTGAGTGAACTCCGGGAGTTGGTGATGGACAGGGAGGCCTGGCGTGCTGCGATCTATGGGATCACAAAGAGTCGGACACGACTGAGCGACTGATCTGATCTGATCTGATGGAATGATAGCTTCTGTACCTGAGTGTGTGGGAGTATATATATAAAATATTTACAACCTACATGGCTGGGATAGGGTAAGAGGGTGGGAAGGAGACTCAAGAGGGAGGAGGCATATGTATTCTGTGGCTGATTCACGTCGCTGTATGGCAGAAACCAACACAGTATTATAAAGCAATTATCCTCTGATGGAAAAAAAAATTCTATAAGTTGCACTCATTTTCTAAAAAATGTATTTATTATTTTCTTATATCTACTTTATTATCAGCAAGGTTGTAAGACAGGCAGGCACTGTTACAAATGGACCTTCTTTTCATATGAATTTTTTTTTAATTGATCAGTGTGACTCATGTATTTCTGTTTGGTTAGCTCATACTGTAAACTGTTTCACAGTTTAATATTTATACTTCAACACTGCTACTAAAATGTTACTGCATCTTTGGCTCCTAGAGTTTTACTCACAGTTTCACTTCTTAAAATAGAATCCTCATATTGTTTGTTTTTTTCAACAGAACTCTGTTTTTAACCTCCAGTGAGGAATTCCTGAGACACCTGATGAATTAGGTGTTGATCTTAATTGTTTCAAGACTCGAATGAGACAACAGAAACCATCTGTGTGACGTCCCTCCTTCACCACCATTTTACAGGAGACTGAACCAAGGCCTAGAGAGCAGGTACAAACTGGCCAGATTCCAAAGCAGAGATAGTAGAGCCAGGAAGAAGTTACATCCTCTGAATCTCAAACCAGTACTCTTTCTCTTAATTTTTATCTTGTTACTTCTTGGAAACCCCTAGACTGCTTTCAAATCTTGACTATCTAAAGGGAATAATTTCATTATTTTTAATCTCTGTTCATTCCATTTTGATGCATAATTCTTCTATTTTTCTTTCAATATCATGATATATACATAAAAATTTGAATGTGCCCATGATTCTTTTTGCACCCACTGCCCTACCACTACTTACTCTCAGTTCTTAACTGACAGGCAACCCAGGGAAAAGAAGAATTCAGTTCAGTTCAGTTCAGTACTCAGTCGTGTCCAATTCTTTGCAAACCCATAGACTGCAGCACACCAGGCTTCACTGTCCATCACCAACTCCCGGAGCTTACTCAAACTCATGTCCATCGAGTCGGTGATGCCATCCAACCATCTCATCCTCTGTCGTCCCCTTCTC
>NW_011494898.1:4947630-4948506 GCF_000754665.1 Bison bison bison
CCTTCTCCTCCCACCCTCAATCTTTCCTTTTCCAACAAGTCAGTTCTTCGCATCTGGTGGCCAGAGTACTGGAGTTTCAGCTTCAGCATCAATCCTTCCAATGAATATTCAAAACTGATTTCCTTTAGGATTGACCGGTTGGATCTTCTTGCTGTCCAAGGGACTCTCAAGAGTCTTCTCCAACACCACAGTTCAAAAGCATCAATTCTTTGGCACTCAACTTTGTTTATAGTCCAACGGTAACATCCATACATGACTACTGGAAAAACCATAGCTATGACTAGATGGACCTTTGTCGGCAATAATACTTCTGTTTTTTAACATGTTGTCTAGCTTGGTCATAGTTTCTCTTCCAAGAAGAAAGCATCTTTTAATTTCATGGCTACAGTCACCATGTGCAGTGATTTTGGAGCCCCCCAAAATATGGATTCTCACTGTTTCCAATGTTTCCCCATCTATTGGCCATGAAGTGATGGGACCAGATGCCATGATCTTAGTTTTTTGAATGTTAAGTTTTAAGGCAGATTTTTTACTATCCTCTTTCACTTTCATCAAGAGGCTCTTTAGTTCTTCTTCACTTTCTGCCATAAGGGTGGTGTCATCTGCATATGTGAGGCTATTGAGATTTCTCCCCACAATCTTGATTCCAGCTTCTGCTTCATCCAGCCTACATTTCACACGATGTACTCTGCAATAAGTTAAATAAGCAGGGTGACAATATACAGCCTTGACGTACGCCTTTCCCAATTTGGAACCAGTCTATTGCTCCAGGTCCAGTTCTAACTGTTGCTTCTTGACTTGCATAAAAACAAGACCCGGAGCTGACTGTGGCTCAGATCATGAACTCCTTATTGCCAAATTCAGACTGAAATTGAA
>NW_011494898.1:4948764-4950328 GCF_000754665.1 Bison bison bison
GAATTATGGACAGAGGTTCATGACATTGTACAGGAGACAGGGATCAAGACCATCCCCATGGAAAAGAAATGCAAAAAAGCAAAATGGCTGTCTGGGGAGGGCTTACAAATAGCTGTGAAAAGAAGAGAAGCGAAAAGCAAAGGAAAAAAGGAAAGATATAAGCATCTGAATGCAAGTTTCAAAGAATAGCAAGGAGAGATTTAAAAAAAAGCCTTCCTCAGTGATCAATGCAAAGAAATAGAGGAAAACAACAGAATGGGAAAGACTGGAGACCTCTTCAAGAAAATTAGAGATACCAAGGGAACATTTCATGCAAAGATGGGCTCAATAAAGGACAGAAATTGTACGGACCTAACAGAAGCAGAAGATATTAAGAAGAGGTGGCAAGAATACGTAGAAGAACTGTACAAAAAGGTCTTCACAACCCAGATAATCACGATGGTGTAATCACTCACCTAGAGCCAGACATCCTGGAATGTGAAGTCAAGTGGGCCTTAGAAAGCATCACTACGAATAAAGCTAGTGGAGGTGATAGAATTCCAGTTGAGCTATTTCAAATCCTGAAAGATGATGCTGTGAAAGTGTAGCACTCAATATGCCAGCAAATTTGGAAAACTCAGCAGTGGCCACAGGACTGGAAAAGGTCAGTTTTCATTCCAAACCCAAAGAAAGGCAATGCCAAAGAATGCTCAAACTACCGCACAATTGCACTCATCTCACATGCTAGTAAAGTAATGCTCAAAATTCTCCAAGCCAGGCTTCAGCAATACATGAACCATGAACTTCCTGATGTTCAAACTGGTTTTAGAAAAGGCATAGGAACCAGAGATCAAATTGCCAACATCCGCTGGATCATCGAAAAAGCAAGAGAGTTCCAGAAAAACATCTATTTCTGCTTTATTGACTATGCCAAAGCCTTTGACTGTGTGGATCACAATAAACTGTGGAAAATTCTGAAAGAGATGGGAATACCAGACCACCTGACCTGCCTCTTGAGAAACCTATATGCAGGTCAGGAAGCAACAGTTAGAACTGGACATGGAACAACAGACTGGTTCCAAATAGGACAAGGAGTACATCAAGGCTGTATATTGTCACCCTGCTTATTTAACTTATATGCAGAGTACATGATGAGAAACACTGGACTGGAAGAAACACAAGCTGGAATCAAGATTGCTGGGAGAAATATCACTAACCTCAGATATGCAGATGACACCACCCTTATGGCAGAAAGTGAAGAGGAACTAAAAAGCCTCTTGATGAAAGTGAAAGTGGAGAGTGAAAAAAATTGTCTTAAAGCTCAACATTCAGAAAACGAAGATCATGGCATCTGGTCCCATCACTTCATGGCAAATAGATGGGGAAACAGTGGAGACAGTGTCAGACTTTATTTTTGGGGGCTCCAAAATCACTGCAGATGGTGATTGCAGCCATGAAATTAAAAGACACTTACTCCTTAGAAGGAAAGTTATGACCAACCTAGATAGCATATTCAAAAGCAGAGATATTACTTTGCCAACAAAGGTCTGTCTAGTCAGGGCTATGGTTTTTCCAGTGGTCATGT
>NW_011494898.1:4950428-4972247 GCF_000754665.1 Bison bison bison
GAACTCCAGGAGTTGGTGATAGACAGGGAGGCCTGGCGTGCTGTGATTCATGGGGTCACAAAGAGTCGGACATGACTGAGCGACTGAACTGAACTGACTGATAGTTGATTGACAGTTTTCTATTAATTTCAGGCACACAACATAGTGATTCAATATTTTTTTATAAATTATATTCCATTTAAAGTTATTATAAGCACTTCTCTGGTAATCCAATGTTTAAGAATCTGCCTGCCAACACATGGGACATGAGTTTGATCCCTGATCTGAGAAGATCCCACATGCCACGGGGCAGTTAAACCCATGCGCCACAACTACTGAGCCTCATACTCTCCAGCCCGTGCTCTGCAGCAACAGAAGCCACTGCAGTGAGAAGTCAGCACAGCACAAGTGGAGAGGAGCCCCCACTTGCTGCAGCCAGAGAAAGCCCGCATGAAGCAATGAAGAGCCAGTGCAGCCAAAAGTAAATTTTAAAAAATAAAGTTACTATAAAAAATGGGCTATGTTCCCAGTGCTGTGTTCACAGATACAAAGAACAGCTAGTGGTGACCAGCAGGGAAAGGGGTAGAGGGAAAGACAAAACGGGAGACGAGGATTAAGAAGTACAAAGTACTAGATATAAAATAAATCATCACAATAGAGAGCAATCATCAATTTTTGCTCTCTATTGTGATTCATCCCCTGAGCTTGAGTTTCTTACATGAAGATTCTTATAATCAACAGATTCTTATATGAAGGTGCTCTCCTCAGGGAAAGAGCTCAACAACACAGAAAATAGGAGGAAGTGAATTAATGTTTACTTAGTGTCTGCTTATGCCTTGGACCCAGTGTGAACTGTTATCCCATTTAATTGCACAAAAACTCTATAAGGTAAGGTGAGTGTCTGTTTTGACAGTTGGTGCAACTGAAGCTTCACTTAAGTGTGAGATGAAGAAACAGGCTCAGGTTCACAAGGTTAGTAACGCTGTGAACCGAAGAATCAAACCTGGATCGATTTGACAACAAAATCCAAGTTCTTCTTGCTAAATCACCTTCTATAAAATAGGAAAACAGTGAAAGTTTTCTATACAATAGCCTATCCTATATATCCTTATTCTTTTGCTATCTTCTGCCTAGAAATAATTTGATATAAAGTATCATTTTGCCTTTAGGGGGAAATGCTAAATACAGAAAATATTGCACCATTACCTAGTAAATTGTTTTTTTACATACCATAGTTTATCATCTGCAGATACTGTCAGGGCCTGATGTTTGAGTCATTATGCTTATGGGATTTAATTTTTAATGATGCAAAAATTATGCACAATATACCATCATTTCTCTCCCAAACCCAGAATCTGATAGCTAATAATTGCTCCTTACTTAGTGTGTTAACACTCCATGATATTAATTAGAATGCAACTGGAATCAGAAAAATAACTCTGGAAATGGCCTTTATGAATTCTGTGCTCATTTTCTCCCAATAACCTCAAGATTAAAGTTGTTGGATACACGCATCAACAATTTTTTTCCCTGACAGAGTCTTCTGCAAACAAGATATAAGGTCTGAAAAAGCTAGTTGGTGACCTTTCCACTTCATGCAAGTGCAAAGAACCTGTGCAGTTGTATTGGTTAGAGGAATACTGCCGCTGCTGCTGCTGCTGCGTCGCTTCAGTCGTGTCCGACTCTGTGCGACCCCATAGACAGCAGCCCACCAGCACACCCCCCCGTCCCTGGGATTCTCTAGGCAAGAACACTGGAGTGGGTTGCCATGCCCTTCTCCAGGGGATCCTCTGACCCAGGGATTGAACCCATGTCTCTTACATCTCCTGCATTGGCAGGCAGGTGATGGCCAAGAAAATACACCCACTCAAAACCCATACCTCCCTCTTCTAGATTACCTCTGGGTTCCAGAGACCCTAAATCCTCTACCCAAATTTCCACCAAACTTCTACTGGGACCAGAATGATTTCTTCCCCAGATCTGTTCTCCAAAGCATAGACTGCACTCCCAGGATGTACAGCCCTAGCACTGAGGGGTGAATAGAGAGAGGGTAACGGTTTGTGTAGCCTGTGGCTGGTGCTTGGACATTTAGCCTGGCAGTACCCGTGAGTACTTCTGGGGCCTCTTACGATGCAGGGAGATGTGAGCAGGGGAAGAGAAATGGGTGGGCTTCAGTTTAGGAACTAGGACTGCTCTTCCTGTGCTCACACACCAGGGTGGAGCCCAAGAAGTCTAGACATGAACCTGGTCTTCCATGACATAATAAAAAAGGCATATTTATAAAGTTGGATTATAGAACATATTTGATAGTTTCTTGGTTTGATTTACAATTTAAAATATTTAGACATGTAATATCTAGGCTTTTATTTGTACCCATGTTCTGAGCCTCACAAATATTTGGGAAATCCTGCCAGACACAGAAGGGCTTCCTTGGTGGCTTTAGTAGGTAAAGAACCAGCATGCCAATGCAGGAGACATAAGAGATGTGGGTTTGATCCCCGGGTCAGAAAGATCTCCTAGAGGAGGAAATGGCAACCCACTCCAGTGTTCTTGCCTGGAGAATCCCATTGACAGAGGAGCCTGATGGGCTACAGTCCATGGAGTCACAAAGAGCTAAGCATGACTGAAATGACCTTAGCATGCCAGGCAAGAGAGAGGGATAAAAATAGACAGGGAAAATGTATTCCTTCTTAGCTCATCATTGCTTTTTCAGTACATAAATCTTCAAAGAAATAACTTCCATTCCTTCAATGTCTCTATAAAATGAATCATTTCCAAAAGGTGAAGATGATTTCCTTTGCTGACTACACTTCAGTATTTGCTTAGAGCAAGTAAATGCTAACTTACACACCCCACGTCTACCATGGAGTGTGGGGAGAGGGCTTGATAAAGCTCACAGAAGAGCTCCCCAAAGCTCCTTGTGTAGCCACAGGCTCTGTCATGTTCCATACTAGGACCGTAGCACATTGGTGCTGCAGAAATAGATCCTGAGAAAAACAGCTATAGTAACCACAGAAGTCCATGGTGTCATGGATGTCCAGGTGAACATAAAAGTGAAACTACAACTTGGAAATCGTGTTTCCAAGGTTTATTTTCAAGGGTGCATTTTTGAGTAATTTTGAGAGGCAATTTGAAGGTGGCAAAGTCCATGAATTTTCAAGTCAGATTTAGAATTGAAGCTAGGGTCTGAGTCATTAGGACCATACTCATATACAACAACCTTTCTGAACCTCACTTTCTTCAGCCGTAAAATAATATTCAGTACAACCTGGTGCATCAAGCAAACATACAGGTCAAGTAAGAAAATGGGTAATTTGCCTCCTGGAATCTCTGGCAGACAGAAAATGCATGACTAATGTTGGCTTTCATGTTGGTTTTCATTTTTTCTTTTCGGAGGCTGAGTCTGATTTTACTTGGATTCTCTCCCCATCTTTGGCAAATAAATTGACTTTAATTCCTCAACCTCCAACTAGTACCTGGTGCTTGAATATCTCTGGTCGTCCAACCTCCTTTGAGTTTCATCACTTTTTCCTGATTCCCTCTCTGTGTTTCATATCCACCCTCCCAAAAAGAATGACCAAAGCAAAGGTATGAGAATAAAGAATGGGAAGACAATTACACATCCTTTATCACCGCCATGTTCTAACTGCCATCAAGAGTTCTTTTACTTTTAATTTAATTGTATTTTGTTAGGCCAAAAACATTTTGTACTGGCGTATAGCCGATTAACAATGTTGTGATGGTTGCAGGTGAACCATGAAGGGACTCAGCCGGACATGCTGCCAGAAGTTCTTGATAATTGTTTAGATCAGCACTGTCTAAAAGATCTCTGCCTACAAATCTGGTATGCATGTTTGCAAACTTACACATGACAAGAACTCTACAAATTTTATTCTTCCAATAACCAAGATAATTTGCGTTAACAACTACAACTAAGATCATGGCATCTGGTCCCATCACTCCATGGCAAATAGATGGGGAAACAGTGGAAACAGTGTCAGACTTTATTTTTCTGGGCTCCAAAATCACTGGAGATGGTGATTTCAGCCATGAAATTAAAAGACACTTACTCCTTGGAAGGAAAGTTATGACCAACCTAGATAGCATATTCAAAAGCAGAGACATTACTTTGCCATCAAAGGTCCGTCTAGTCAAGGCTATGGTTTTTCCAGTGGTCATGTATGGATGTGAGAGTTGGACTGTGAAGAAAGCTGAGTGCTGAAGAATTGATGCTTTTGAACTGTAGTGTTGGAGAAGACTGTTGAGAGTCCCTCAGACTGCAAGGAGATCCAACCAGTCCATCCTAAAGGAGTTCAGTCCTAGGTGTTCATTGGAAGGACTGATGCTGAAGCTGAAACTCCAATACTTTGGCCACCTCATGAGAAGAGTTGACTCATTGGAAAAGACCCTGATGCTGGGAGGGACTGGGGGCAGGAGGAGAAGGGGACGACAGAGGATGAGATGGCTGGATGGCATCACCAACTCGATGGACATGAGTTTGGGTGAACTCTGGGAGTTGGTGATGGACAGGGAGGCCCGGCGTGCTGGGATTCATGGGATCACAAAGAGTCGGACACGACTGAGCGACTGAACTGAACTGAACTGAACTGAGGAGGCATTCAATTCTACAATGTGCATCCTACAGTACAATTCTACAATGCATATCACTACAATGGAGAATCATTTTCACAACTGATGAAGAGAGAGGTGGGGGAGTTGGTCATTTACCATAATGACTTTTTCATGATAAGCAGCCAGCATTTGTGATTATTTCCAAAGGCAGTGAGCAGGTTCAAAGTCTTACATTAGTGGACTTTAATTAGGAGTCGAGTTTGCATACATTTTAAATGTTAATCACTGTTCAGCAAGCCAGTGAACTGAGATAGGTCGCCAACAACCTACTCTCTCCAGGAAGAATACATCTTTTCCTTTTTTGTTGAGATGTAAAGTACCATGGGGCAGGGGCACAAAATCCTATTTCTCAAAAGAAAATGGCAAACAACAAGCAGAGTTCAGAATGATGACTCAGAATCCTGGGACTTGAAAATCTCACTGCTCTTAGCTGAATTCTTATAACATTCCACCCTACCCCCCAAAATGTGGAACAACACATATTGTCTATAAACTCCATTGATTGTTAAGACTCTTTGGGAAGCTCTGAACCTAACGTGAGGCACAGAGGCAAATGCAGAAGGAGAGTTGAAAATTCCTGACCTAAAATTAGTCTGAACTGGATCTGAGCAGTTCCTCTGAATAGGGAACTCTCAATCTGATCCATGACCCAATTTCACTTCCGGAGAAAATGAGAAAACCAAAGACAGATGCCACAAAATGGATAAAATTGCCTGTTGTTACACAATTATGTTTATCTTATTTTTCTGGTATTAAATGTCCTTTATTTTATAAAATAACTTCTTAGCTAATCATGTGTTGTTTGTTTTTAAACAAGCCCTTGCTTGGTAACATTTAAAAGTTGGTGAGTCTCCTAAATTTAGGAAAAACACAACTCCCAGGTAGATGGATGAAATTCTCAAATCTGGGGAAAGCTGAGGCAGGAAACCGTGCCATATAGGTCTGCAAAAGACCAGCGCCCTGGCCCTGACTCTGTTGTTTTGTGATCTTTCTTTTCTGCCCAACACGATGTTTAAAAGTCAATATTTCTCCATTTCCTGTCTCTCCTTTTAATGAGAAAGGACAAACTCTTGAAAACCAAAATGTACGCAAGGTTCTTGAGACAGAAATTATTTCCTCAGAGTGCTTTAATCATGCTGTTGAAAACCACTTCCTCCAGTAGCCTAATCACATAAATCAGAGTAAAAGGTTAAAGACAAACTTCAATTGTGCCAGACTGCCTGCAATGGTTTCTCAGAAATGGATTACATCCTATTAAAAGGCAAAGTCACTCTGCTACCATTGGTATGCTTAGATGGTCTCTGGCTTGTATTACAGTAACTTCACATCCAGATCACGAGCATGGATGTTTGGTTTGAAGGGTTCTTGTTTAATTTCTTATCCACACTTGACTTAAATCTAGACAATGGGCAGAACTTCCATGAAGTTCAAGACTTCCAAACCACCAGAACCAGGTGGCAGCAGCCAGGTTTCATAAGAGGATAAGGATAGTAATACAATCTAATTCCATTACTTCTGCCTTGATAAACTCATAAATACTATCTAAAGCAGTATCATTCCATTATTATTCAGGGTTCCCATACATTGGACTTCCCAGGTGGCCCTAGTGGTATAGAATCTACTTGCCAAGAGATGGACTGTAAGAGATGCTGGTTCAATTTCTGGGTCAGGAAGATCCCCTGGAAAAGGGGGATGGCAACCCACTCCAGTATTCTTACCTGGAGAATTCCATAGACAGAGAAGCCTGGTGGGCTACAATCTATGGGATTGCAAAGAGTCAGACACAACTGAGCATCTGAGAACTCCCAGATGCTAAGCATTATGAATAGTTTCTCAGAAACATGATTTGTTTACTGAATAAATATAGTAAGTTAATTATGGAGTGTATTACAGTGAGATTTTTGATGCAAACTTAGAGTTACCTAATTCTCCTGAGCCTGACTTTTTTCATCTATAAAATATATGTTTGGCCTGAATAGACACTTTTATCTCTGATCATTAAGCAATTATTTTGTGCCAAGTACCATGCACGGTACATCACAAATATCATCTCATTTAATGCCTACAATAACTCTGTGAGTTGAGTACTGTTATTAGCCCCCCACATTTTTCCAAGTCCTTTACATGATTTCACTCCATTCTTCACCAAACAAAATAGACTGAAGCTGCTTCAGGTAAATACAACTGCTCTTTCCCCAAAGCTCATCTACTGCTTCGATGTGTTAAACAGTTTTGTTTCACTGGTTTTACTTCTATTTTTGTGTTCCTCTTTGGTTAATTGATTGGTTTACCTTTCAGTGGCATTGCAATTTGCATCTCAGCTCCTTACAATTATAAGAGGAAAATTAGCTAGCACTTACTAAGCACCAATCAAATGGCACATGCTTTCTAAATATTTTCTCTTATCCTAACAACAACCCATTGCCCAATTTTACAAATAAGGATAGTCTGAGATGCTAAATAGACTGCCCAAGACCACACAGCAAGTCTCTCCCCACCCCCCACCCTCATAAGTATAGCTGACTTATAACAATTCAAGTATACAGCAAAGTGATTCAGTTACATGTTTTTTCAGATTCTTTTTTATTATAGGTTATTACAAGATATTGAATATAGTTCCCTGTGCTATATAGTAGGTCCTTGTTGTTTATCTACTTTATACATAGTAGTGTATATCTGTTAATCCCAAATTCCCAGTTTACTCTTCCCCTCTTCTGTCCCATGTGTGTGTGTGTGTATGTGTGTGTGTGTGTGTGTGTGTGTGTGTGTGCGTGCGTGCATGCACTCGCTCAGTCATGTCTGACTCTGCGACCCCATGGACTGTAACCCACTAGGCTCCTTTTGTCCATAGAATTTTTCAGGCAAGAATACTGGAGTGGGTTTTCATTTTTCCTCCTCCAGGGGATCTTCCCAATCCAGGGATCAAACCCAAGTCTCTTGCATCTCCTGCATTGGCAGGCAGGTTCTTTACCACTGTCGCCACCTGGGAAGCCCTTTGTCCCCTTTGGTAACCATAACTCTGTTTTCTCTGTCTGTGTAGGCTCTCTTTCTCTCTCTCTCTGGACTGGTTTACCTTTCTTTCCCACTAAGTCCTACCTCTTATGACACAGCTCTTTGAGAAAACACGTTGAAGTCTGCATCCTTTCTTTCCATACAAGGATCACTCATTTCAAGAAAAGAAACCAGAAATTAGTTTACACAGATATTGAAGCTGTTTGGAATTGATAAGTTCATACATATTTAGAAAGGAAAGACAGCTAGTGTTTTCTTTCTCAGTTCCTTAGATTGTTTATGACCAATGATCTGCTATTCAGCAAAAGAAAGACACCAGGGCAGCTGCTATTCTGTGAACAGCAAAACTAAGTTATCAAAATATGTTTTTAAAATCTTCTCATTTAATCTGAATTGAAAAATGAGAAGTGTGTCTACAAAAACTTGCAGTTAATGACTGATGCATCACACTTGTGATTTTAAACAATGATTTCTTTTATTCTTTGTGGCTTTGAGCAAAGAGCTTCTTCATCTACGTTACACTTCAAATGGTACCCAAAATTCCAGCTAATTTATTACATTTTTATTACAAATCAGGACATGGAGTGAAAACTTTATTAATCAATTCATCTATTTGTCTAAGATTAGTTGTATAAATTCAAATCTGAATATGTTTCATATAGCTTAGATTTCCCACCTACACCAGACCCTACTACCAGAGCTTCCTTATCTATTATGTGTCATGATTCCTTTAATATCCCTCAGTCTCCTCTGTGACTAACGAGCCACCAATTCTTCAGGCTCTGAGTATCCTTTCCACATCAGAATCTTTACTTGTTTTCCTAAGGCATATTTTATTGTCCCCATTCTGGAGAAAAAGCACAAAAAAGCAGAATTTCTTTAATTTTCTCCAAACTCTCCCACTCAACAGGCAATGAATATTCACAAGCCATGTGATTCAGCAATCCTACTGCTGGTTAGGAAATGAAAGGAAATGAAGACAGAATCTGGAAGAGATTATCTGCACTCCCACATTCACTGCAGAATTACTCACAACAGCCAAGATATGGAAACAACCTGAGTGGCCGCCAATAGATGAAACAATAAAAAAGATGTGGTGTATGTAAGCAATCATTATACAGCCATGAGAAAGAAGGAAATCCTGCTGTTTGAGACGACATGGATGGAACTTGAGGGCATTATGCATGAAATAAGCCAGACAGAGAAAGATGAATACTACATGGTATCGCTTATATGAGGAATCTAAATAAATAGTCAAACTCATAGAAAGCAAAGTAGAAAAGTGGTCGCCAGGGGCTGGGGAGTGGGGAAAATAGGGAGAGATTGGTAAAACTGTACAAATTTTCAGCTATAAGAAGAATAAGATTTGAGGAACTAATGGATAACATGGTGATTATAGTTAATAACACTACTGTATCATTGAAATTTGTTGAAAGTAAGACTTAAATGTACATGAGGAGATGACTGTGTTAATTAGCTAGATGGGAAGAAATCTTTCACAATGTTTATCACATCATGTGATATATACTTTAAGTATCTTACATTTTATTAGTTGATTATACCTCAAGAAAGCTGAGCAAATACCTGCTATATGTGACCCACCACATGAATAGTTACAAATGATGTTAAGATTTTTACAAGATAAAATGTTGCACTCAAGGAGCTTAGCATCTACCAGTCAATCCGACTAAACAAACTGGTTTCTAACTGACATAGAGTTCTCCTACAGAGAGAAAATTAAGCACATTATGCTAAGAAGGAAGTCTTCCTTTTACAAAAAGATTCACTGAACATTTCCTCATGTACAATATGAGCAGATGTGCACACAGCTTTTGGGAGAACATATTTGTTACTTTCACAACATTGGAAAAAGTTGAGTAGTGTTTTTCTGTTTTCCAACAGTAAGAGTTGATATTATGACATAAATTCTTGAATGTTATTTGTTTTTAGGCAAAAAAGTGGCCTTGAAAGCAGACAAGTCATTTATTGTAAACTTTTGTTAAATAGTATTGAGAATGATAACCACTTTTCCTTTTCCCAAAGCCTCTCTCTTTTTAATAAGCTTTTGAAATATGTGTTAAAATGTGTATTTTTATAGACTATCAATTTAATGTGACCATTTCCATATAAGCTGTAAAAACTACAAAACTGTTATCACAATCAATACAATATCAAGAAACAAAAATGAGATCTAATTATACTTTACTGTAGTCGTATATCCCCTTAATAACATTCATAAGTTATCAGTTACATAATTAAATGCCAGAGGTGTTATCAAAAATACATTTTAAGGTCTAATTAACTGATAATAATTATGGTTCAATGCTAAGTCTCCATGATAATTAGTGAGACATTAGCAGAGAAAGTCTGCTAGTCTGAAAATTATGAAGCTATTCCTCACCTGTTGCAGCCTGGATGGAGTTCTGCCTGCAAAGAAATGGCCTCAGCTTCTCAGGTTGGATTCAGAAAGAAAAAAATGTGACTTTATATGTTGCTGGAATAAAATATCATTCATTGCTCAGGGATTCTTTTTCTAATTTTTAAATTTTAATTGTGGTAAAATAATATAAAATCTACCATCTTTATTTGTAAATGTACAGTTCAGTAGTGCGGAGCATATTCACATTGCTGTGCAACCAATCTCCTGAACTCTTTCACCTCGCAAAACTGAAACTAGACTCAATAAACAATTCTGCATTCTTGCCCGCCCTCAACCTCTGGCAAACTGTTTTACTCTATGAGTTTGACTACTCTGGGTAGTCTATAGATCCCTCGTTTAAGCGAGATCATCCAGTATCTGTCTTTTGTGACTAGTTTATTTCACTTAGCATAATGTCCTCAAGGTTCATCCATGTTATATTTCAGAATTTTCTTCCTTTTCAAGGTTGAATAGTACTCTACTGTATGTGTACACCACATCGTGTTTATTCATTCTTCTGTGGATAGACACTGAGTTGGTTCCGCCTTTGGCTACTGTCAATAGTGTTGCAACGAACATGGCTGTACAACTGAACTCTGAGTTGATATAAAGAGACACATTTTCTGGTCCAAAAATCTGACCCTAACTTCAACCTCCAGTTGCCCCAGTTGCATTAGCAACGCATCCCCCTGTGACTGATGAACCAACCTTTTGAGAGTGGTGTACTTCCTCTTAGGAGGAAAGTCGGAAAAAATTCTAATATTTATTGTGCAGTATGTGTTAGTCTCTATGAAAGGTGCTTTTACTTTCTATTCCTAATAAACCTTTGAAGTAGATATTAATCTCTCCATTTTGCACATGAGGACCCTGAGGTTAAGAGCTTAACAAATTGCCCCAATTTCAAAGCAGTAACAGGAAAAACAATTTTTTCCTCTGTCCTCCTATGTAATTGTATTGGGGCCTACAAATAAAACTAACAAAAGCTTGATTAACAGAAGAAAAGACATATGATTTTTATTAATACTTGTATACACAGGGGTTCCCAGAAAAGAAGTGAAACTCAAAGAAGAGGTTAGTCTGTGGGGCTTGTATAACATTTTAACAAAAAAAAGGCAGTTTAGGCTTCAAGGGATATTAATGTTGGGGAAGTTACTAGGAAATATATGAGGGAACTATTGAAAAATAAGGGTTATTTTCATATAGTCTGTTTATGCACACCTATCTCAGTTTCCATCTCTAATAATAAGAGAGCCCTTCTCTTCCTGGTAATAATAAGAAGGGAAAACTTTCACAAAGGGACACTCACAAAACTTTCACAAAGACATTAATTGGCTTTTAACCAATTAAGAGAGGGCAGAGAACTCTTCCTGCATCTGTTGATTCTCACAGTTGCTTTCAACTCAAAATAACCCTCAATATAAATGCCAAAGTGGTATGTTTAGGGGTGGCAACTCTGATCCCCTTCAGTAGTAAACAATGAAGTGATGTTAAAATCCAAGTCTTTGGGGCTCTATATCCCGTGTACTTTCCCCACTACATAGATTAATTAATACGAACAACTCTTCCCGTTTGCAGTCATAGAAACAAAGTATACCATTTGAGGGGGGGTCATTCTCCCTATCAGAGATTTCTTCATTTTATCTGCTCTGCCATTCCCATCCACTCAGTCACCTGCTGCTATGAGTCTAGCCTTATACTAGATCCCAGTAGCCCTGGGACTTCTTTGGAGGGAATGATGCTAAAAGCTGAAACTCCAGTACTTTGGCCACCTCACACGAAGAGTTGACTCATTGGTAAAGACTCTGATGCTGGGAGGGATTGGGGGCAGGAGGAAAAGGGGACGACGGAGGATGAGAGGGCTGGATGGCATCACTGACTCAATGGACGTGAGTCTGAGTGAACTCTGGGAGTTGGTGATGGACAGGGAGGCCTGGTGTGCTGCAATTCATGGGGTCGCAAAGAGTTGGACACAACTGAGCGACTGAACTGAACTGATACCTATAAGAAGCTCACAGCCTAGCTGGGAGGAAGTACTAAAGAATCTCAAGGGAGTATGTCACCACAGACACATGAGAGTATCTCAGACTCACACCCATCAAGTCGGTGATGCCACCCGGCCATCTCATCCTCTGTCGTCCCCTTCTCCTCCTGCCCCCAATCCCTCCCAGCATCAGAGTCTTTTCCAATGAGTCAACTCTTTGCGTGAGGTGGCCAAAGTACTGAAGTTTCAGCTTTAGCATCATTCCTTCCAAAGAAATCCCAGGGCTGATCTCCTTTAGAATGGACTGGTTGGATCTCCTTGCAGTCCAAGTTAGGGGACCTGAATTATGATCCAGTTCGTGTATCCTCTGCTGGACACTTCACCTCTCCATCTCTAAATGAATCTGGACTGAAATTCCTTTAGACCCTAAATTCCTGACATGTCATTGCAGACATACAAATAGGTGTATATTACATGTGGCTGAAAGCAACTTTCTTAAGCCCTCAATGTCTTTGTGTCCTCATTTGAAAAAGGAAGGTTGAATACATGTCTTGCAAGATCTGGAGGAAATTAAAAGCAGTACTTCCAAAAGACAGTCAGGAATATACTCTTTGGTACAATAAATGGTAGCTAGAATCACAATAGATCTGCAGGTAGATTTATCAAATCCACAACTTTGCAGGGTCAAGGTAGTGATCTAACAATGTGCTTCAGGTGAGATTTGGAAACTTTTGTTTCCCCTGGAAACAAAATAACCCCATTAAATATAATTTGGTTCTTTTTCCTTTTGTGGGAATTAATGATCCCTCTTCAAATGCCATGTTCCATCTTTAAGGAAAGCATCCAAAGATTTCAGAGAATCCCCATGGGTAGGAGGGGTGACATAGTATGAGTTCTGTGATTCCTCAAACCCAGTTGGTAATCAGATCACGGATTCCTAGCCCAGCTCTCAGAAGGACTCTGATTCAGTAGGTGAATCTGTGGTAGGTAGCCTTCCAAGCATACCTGGACCTTCACCCCCTTTGACATCTGGCTTCCACCGCATGCCAGGGTCCAGCCATACTTTCAAGAGTAGTTTTCTGAGTAATTCCACTTCTGGGTATACATCCCAAAAGAAATGATATCAGTCCCTCAAACAGGTGAACATCCATGTTCACAGCAGGTTTATTCACAATAGCCAAAAGGGGGAAGCAAATCAAGTGTCTCTCAACAGAGGAACGAATGAACAAAATGTGGTCAATACATACCATAGAGTATTATTCAGCCTTAATAAAGGAAGGACCACACTCTGGTGGTCCTGGGGTTAAGAATCTGCCTGTCCAGAGAGTAACATGGAAACTTACATTACCATGTGTAAAATAGACAGCCAATGGGAACTTGCTGTATGACTCAGGGAACTCAAATTGGGGCTCAGTAACAACCTACAGGGGTGGGATGGGATGGGATGGGAGGTAGGAGGCAGGTTCAAGAGGGAGGGGACATGTGTATACCTATGGCTGACTCACGGTGATGCTTGACAGAGACCAACACAATTCTACAAAGCAATTATCCTTTGATTAAAAAAATAAATTTAAAAATTTTTAAAAAAGAGTCTGCCTGTCAGTGCAGGAACACGGGTTGGATCCCTGGTCTGGGAAGATCCCACATGTCGAGGAGCATCTAAGCTCCTGTGCCACAACTATGGAAGCCCTCACGCCTAGAGTCTGTGCTCCTCAACGAGAGAAGCCACTGCAAGGAGAAGCCCACACACAGCGACAAACCCACCACAGCCAAACCAAAATAGACAAATAAGCTTTAGAAAAAAAGAAAGGACATTGTGCTATGCATTATAATGTGGATGAAACTTAAGGACATTATGCAAAGTGAAATAAGCCAGTCCCAGAAGGACAAATATTGCATAGTTACACTCAGACAAGGTATCTAGACCAGTCAAACTCAGAGGAACAGAAGGTATAAGGGTGATGGTAGATGCCTGAGGCTGGGAGGAGAAACAATGAAGAGTTACTGTTGAACGGGTATGGAGTTTCAGGTGGGGAAGGTGAAACATCCTGGAGTGGAATGGCGGTGGCAGCTGCACAACAGTGTGAATGCACTTAATGCCACAAACTGTACACCTGAAAAGTGGTTAAGATGATACATTTTATTCATTTTTAAAATTTTTCTTTTTTAATGTGGATCATTTAAAAATCTTTATTGAATTTGTTACAATGTTGCTTCCGTTTTATGGGTTTTTTCTTATTTTGGCTGTGAGGCATGTGGAATCTTAGCCCCCCAACAAGGGATGGAACCCACATCCCCTGCATCGGAAGGCAAAGTCTCAACCTCTGGACTGCCGGTGAAGTCCCAAAATGGTAAATTTTATGTTCTATCTCATTTCAGTTCAGTCATTCATTTGTGTCTGACTCTTTTCAATTCCATGGACTGCAGCATGCCAGGCGTCCCTGTCTTTCACCATCTCCAGAGAGTGCTCAAACTCATGTCCATCGAGTCAGTGATGCCATCCAACCATCTCGTCCTCTGTTGTCCCCTTCTTCTCCTGCCTTCAATCTTTCCCAGCATCAGGGTCTTTTCCAATGAGTCCGTTTTCTTTGCATCAGGTAGCCAAAGTATTGGAGCTTCAGCTTCAGCATCAGTCCTTCCAGTGAATATTCAGGACTAATTTCCCTTAGGATTGACTGGTTTAATCTCCTTGCAGTCCAAGTGACTCTCAAGAGTCTTCTCCAACACCACAGTTCAAAACCATCAATTCTTCATCATTCAGCTTTCTTTACGGCTCAACTCTCACAACCATTCTATTTACTACAAAATAAATAAATAAATAAACTAGAGTGGTAGGGGAAAAAATGGTTTCTGGCTAGGGGAAGGGAGAGACTTATTCTGAGGATCCCATAAACTAGGTTGCCTTCTAAGCACTGGGGAAATGGTTACTTTTCTCAAAAAACACATGTACCTTCTAGAGAGAGAGGAACTGGACTATTTGAATGAATCAGACCGACAGTGAAAAAACTCCTCCTCCATAGCAGCCTGTGGAGTCAGAAAAGGGAGCCATCAACTCCTCCAGAGAAGGCTAGACACACTTTATTTACGTGTTGATTTTTGGCTTTGTTGGGTCTTTGCTGCGGCGTGGATTTTTTCTCTAGTTGTGGCAAGTGGGTGTGTGCATGCTCAGTTGTCTCCAACTCTTTGCAACCCAGTGAGGGAAGCTGAAGTCATCTCAGGAATATAGCGTAGATGCTGATTCTCTTCCGAAGGTCTGACTCTGCTCTTATTCGCCTCCTGCCCAGTGCTTTCAGAACCAACACTGCGTCCTCCCCTGCTCCAGCCGCTACCCCATCTTCTCTGCTTCCAGGTGCTTCATCTCCTGTCCTGACATCCTAGTTTGAACTTCATGAGCACCAGTTGACTGACACTTTACAGAGGACTGAGAAATTCTTCGTCAGTCAGAGGTTAGGTCTTTTAGGAAAGTCTTCGCTTATACCTATATTCTGTGGCTCTTTTTTGTCTTGCTTTGCTTTTTTAATATCATCCACTTAATCTACTGTAGAAATATATAAAAGCAGATAATAAAAGAGAAACATATCTCCTCCAGCTGTGCTAATTTTGGTCATCCTGTACATTACATCTTTTGTAATGTTGAGTAACTTGTCATGTGCCTATCGATCATTTGTATATCTTCTTTCGATAAATGTCTATTCAGTTTCTTAGTTCATATGATAGCTTGATTATTTGCTGTTGTGGTATATTTTTGTTGAGCATTACAGGTTTTGTATTTATCTTATAGCTGGATGTTTATACTTTTTGGTCACCTCCATCCTGTATTTCCTCACACCAATTCTCTGCCTCTGGTAACCACAAGCATGATGCGTGATTTTTGTTTGCTGTGAGTTTATTCTGGTTTTGGATTTCACAAATAAATGTGATCATACAATAAAAAAAAAGAAAAAGAAAAATCACCTATAGAAGGTTGGATGGCATCACTGACTCAATGGACATGAGTTGGAGCGAACTCCGAGAGATAGTGAAGGACAGGGAAGCCTGGCAGGCTGCAGTCCATGGGGTTGCAGAGAGTTGGACATGACTAAGCAACTGAACAACAGCAACAATCCCATCATCTACCTCCAGAAATACTACCTTAGTTTGCGTGGCCAGCTTCACTGTGTTTTATCTTGGGTGATGGCACCTTTAGATGTTTGTGAAATGAGATCCCAACATTCACCATCCCGCATACACATGCGCAGTTCTCAGCCTCAGGTTTTCTAAAAGGCAGGATCCCTAGAGGGGCAAAAAGCAGAGTCAACTGCTACAGGGGCCAGGAGCCTGAAATTGAGGACAAGGCAAGAAAAAAATGCCATTTCCTGCAACCCCTATGCTTCAAAGCCCACTGCCCTCCCCACCTCTTATATCCATCCCTCCAAACACAATGCTCTGAAATCCCAGCCCTTTGGACTACACCCACCCTGCCAGGAATTGGGCACTGTGCCATCCCAGCAGACGGGCTGGAGAATAGGTAGTCGACGTTGATTTCCTGGGACAAATAGGAGCATCAAGTGTGGATGCTGAAAACAGGATTCCTAGGTGAGAATTTATCCTTCAACGCTCAAATCAAGACAGACACAGTCAGAATTCTAGCTGAGGGACAAATTCATTCTGACCCAAGAGGAATAGCTGTCAAGTCTAGGGGAAAAACAAACACATCTGTTGAGAGGGGAGGGCAACAGTGAGGCCAGGGGGCTCTCCGGTGGGTTCCCCTTGCATTCTGCAGAATCCATCTTCAAGCCAAAGCAAGCTTGCTCGGCCCAGGCGGCATCTGGTTAAGCAGCCATTAGAATGCAGAGCTGCACTCGCAGGCTCTCCAGATACATAGAGTCCATAACATTTGGGCTGCAGCCTTAACTCATTATTTGCTATGAAAGTTTATGCAGTTACAAAATTAAATGAGAAAAGCACATTAGGAAGGGTTTGAAACCTACTTAACTCATGCTTGACAACAGCAAAAGAGCACAGCGTAGCTATCAGCTTAGCAGTTCTCCTTCCCAATTTAAATCATGGCTAGACCTTCTGGGAAGTTCCAAGCAAACAGGAGCCTCTTACACATGCTAGGTCCGCCCCCAATGGCCCGGGACCACTCCCCGCATCACAGAGGTAAGCCGGCCCTGTCTGTAGCAATGCCTCTTACAGGATGTTGCTGGGGCCTCTGCTCCTGTGCCCACTTTGCAAAAGTCTCAAACTGCTGTCTACAGGCTCCATGGGGTCATTTTAAACAGGGTCTGGAAATTCCCATTCAGCCACAGATTAGGCCTTTCTTTTTTTTTTTTTATTTTATTTTTAAACTTTACATAATTGCATTAGTTTTGCCAAATATCAAAATGAATCTGCCACAGGTATACATGTGTTCCCCATCCTGAACCCTCCTCCCTCCTCCCTCCCCATACCATCCCTCTGGGTCGTCCCAGTGCACTAGCCCCAAGCATCCAGTATCGTGTACCGAACCTGGACTGGCAACTCGTTTCTTACATGATATTTTACATGTTTCAATGTCATTCTCCCAAATCTTCCCACACTCTCCCTCTCCCACAGAGTCCATTAGACTGTTCTATACATCAGATTAGGCCTTTCAATAAAACCTTTTCCTTTACTAAATCCTGGGTCAGCAAATTATGGCCCCCAGGGCAAATCCAGCCTCCTATCTGTTTTTTCCTCCTATCTTTTTACTGGACTACAATTGCTTTATGATATTGTTAGTTTCTGCTTACAGCAAAGTAAATCATCCATAGGGAGGGGATATGGCTGGACCTGCCTCTCACCCCAACCCCCAGCCCAGCCTTCTATGTTATCACTGAGCACCGAGCTGAGCTTCCTGTACTTTACGGCACTATTTCTACACATGGTACTATATATATGTCAACCTATACAGCTACATTCTAATACACACACTCTCTGGGGTTACTTTTACTTTTCTAAAATAAACCAGAAATTTTAAAATAACAATAACAGACAAAAGTCAAATGGAAACCCCATCCTTTATTTCTTCAATTCAGTTCAGTTCAGTCGCTCAGTCATGTCTGACTCTTTGCAACTCCATGAATTGCAGCACGCCAGGCCTCCCTGTCCATCACCAACTCTCAGAGTTTACCCAAATTCATGTCCATTGAGTCGGTGACGCCATCCAGCCATCTCATCCTCTGTCGTCCCCTTCTCCTCCTGCCTCCAGTCCCTCCCAGCATCAGGGTCTTTTCCAATGAGTCAACTCTTCGCATGAGGTGGCGAAAGCCAGATTGTAGAGTTATCTCAGTTCAGTTCAGTCACTCAGTCATGTCCGACTCTTTGAGACTCCATGAATTGCAGCACGCCAGGCCTCCCTGTCCATCACCAACTCCGGGAGTTCACTCAAACTCATGTCCATCGAGTCGGTGATGCCATCCAGCCATCTCATCCTCTGTCGTCCCCTTCTCCTCCTGCCCCCAGTCCCTCCCAGCTTCAGAGTCTTTTACAATGGGTCAACCCTACTAATAGATAAAGTCATTGAAGCTGAGGAAGTAATAAGGTAGCGTTTATTGAGCAACTATTATATGAAGTAGTACAACAAGCAGTATTACAGGCATTTTGAGAAGTTAGTTCCAGCAGCACAACAAAGGCTAGTTTGGAGGCAGACAGATCAGCCAAGAGGTTACTATTAATATAATCATCAGGGCAATGGTAGCAGGACAAGAAAGGAGGGGAGACTCAAGTCCTCTGGTCAAACAAGAAAATGCAAAACCTGGGAATAAGAGAAACTGGCAAAAAAAAGAAATAAAAAAGACAAAGATATTTCCAGACTGAAGGAGTCAGAGAAGGTGAGGCTTTTTATCCAAGAGTCAGTGAGGACAGAGGAGGTGAGGGCACAAGATGGAGAGAGAACAGATGCTACTGAGAAAACCCAGACTTGTACAGTTTGAGAAGCTGCTGGAACCTTCATGTGGACCCAGGGGTGAGGGGGATGAAAATTCAAGTGTGAATCTCACTAGCTAGTGATGTAGACTCAGGAGTCATTAGTATAGACGGGGAAAGAACATGGAGGATGACCTTGTTTCAAGAGTCGATGGAGGCACAGGAACCAACTGAGCACAGTGAGAGAAAGGGCAAGAAAAGAACCGGGAAAGCCTGGTGCCAAGGCAGGAAGAGGAGCAGAGGGTCTCCTGGGGCCACAGCACTAACGAGACCAAGATCAAGTCTGATCAATACTTCTGAGACACTCCGCCCGAAACCAGGCCAGGAGAGCAAAAGCCATACTGCAGAGCTGGAAGCCAGCAGACTGAAGAAGTGGAGTCCAGCCTGGAAGAGAGGGAGCAGGGAATTAATGGAATAGCCATTGGAGACATGAAGGTCTTAACTGGCCAACTTCGAGCTTTTTCCTCCACTGATTTCGCTGTTTTTGATTTTGACGTGCTCGAGTACTTGGGTCTTATCGTCTTATTTCTGCATTCACTCTCCTTCCTGACACTTGAGTTTGCCTAATCTGGTCTCCAGGTAACTGCACACCATAGAATTCAACTGCATTAAGGATTAAATAGGATTTTTGTGAGCAAGCCTCAGCACAACTATTTGTAATAACGATTATAAAGGAAGCTCAACTATTCAGGATGCGGTCTGCCTCAGCTTCTGTTCATAGAGGCTTAATTTATGTCTTTTCTGTGCCTTATGCCCTAGAGAAGGAAAGGGATTTCATTTAAAAGACTGTGTGCAAGCAAAAATAGTTTTTAATTTCCTGGTAAATTAACCTATAAGTATAATCATATCTTGGATTTCTCTTTCTCTCTTTCTCACACACACACAGTAGACATTAAAGAAAGTTACATGAGTTGTTCTGGCTCTGGGATCATCATTATAAGTCTTAATAATATGGTTTTCAAAACATTTTTGTGTTGGCTCTGTAGCCAATCTTAACTGTAAAGATGATAAGCAGTTACTGCTATATTACAAATAAAACTTAACACCTGTCTCTGTCTAACCTGCTGCAGTTTATTATTATTGTTGTTGTTATAAGAAAAGGAAAAAGCAACCCTATAGGTATAACCCTTCACAGAAGAAAAATATCATGCTGGCAACTCATTATTTCAGGTTGTTATTATGTTAGATGATAGCTTCAAGGTATAAGGCACACTTCTACAATGATCACATTAAGGCAGAACCTCATTAATAATAGATGAGCTCTGATTATATCCATTCCTGATGTTAGTTTAATAACCTGTGGCATTTTTGCAACAAAAAATAATCATTTGAACCTTTTTTGCCTTTTTAAAAAAAGTTATCCTTGCCATCTCTTGGTCCCAAGCTGTAGAAAACAGGCTGCTTTTGAATCAAGGAATAGTCTCTGATAGGAGTCTGTCTAGTGCCTTTTACTAGTAAGAATTGACATTTCAAAGAATAGTAAGAATAATAGACTGAATTTCTGGCCTTTTAGAGACGTAGGGAGAAAGGACTTGATCATTTTTCATTGTTGTGTGTCATGATTTGAGTTTTTTAATAGAACACATCAGCTTCTGCATTTACACCAGGCTCAAATGCCTTGTATTTCCTACCAGCACATTTGATCCAGTACAGCTATGATCTGGAAGGCTTGAACAGATATTCTGTATAAAGTACCTAGCTTGTTATTTGACATTATCAGAAACTTTATTGTTGTTTTTCCCAGTTTTTGTTCAGTTCATCATCTCTTACACATAAAAGCCTCATGCGTTGGGCTTAATAACGGCCTCTCATGAAAAGATCTCCATATACAGCAAAAAGAACTTTGCAGAGATGAATAAGAATCTTGAGACGGGAGATTGTGCTGGATTATTCAGTTATATCTGTAATTACAAGGGTCCTTACAGGATGTGCCTTGAAAGTGAAGGAAGGATTTACTTCACTTACTACGGTAATCTCTAGGTCCATCCATGTGGCTGTAAATGGCATTGGTTCATTCTTTTTTATGAAGGAGTAAAGAACCCAGCTGCCAATGCAGGAGACATAAGAGATGCGGATTTGATATCTGGGTCAGGAAGATCCCCTGGAGGGGGGCATGCCACCTACTCCAGTATTCTTGCCTGGAGAATCCCATGGACAGAGGAGCCTGGCAGGCTACAATCTATAGGATCATAAAGAGTTGGACACAACCGAAGCAACTTAGCACACATACACGCAATATTTCATTATATATATAGCAGACAAAGACCAATGTCATATCACTTATATGTGGAATCTAAAAAATAAATGATACAAGTGTAGTAGAGTCACAGACTTTGAAAACAAACTTATGATTAGCAAAGGGAAAGGTGAGGGAAGGGATAAATTAGGAGTTGGGAATTAACATATACATTCCTCAATGGCTCAAGAAGTAAAGAATCTGCCTGCAATGCAGGAGAAATAGGAGACACAAATTCAATCCCTGGTTCAGGAAGATCCCTGGAGACAAAGAAATGGCAACCCACTTCAGTATTCTTACCTGGAAAATCTCATGGACGGAGAAGCCTGGCAAGCTACAGTCGGTAGGGTCACAAAGGGTCGGACACAACTGAGCAACTGAGTATGCATGCATATATAAATAGATAGTCAACAAGGACCTACTGTACAGCACAGGGAACTCTACTCAATATTCTCTAATGACCTATATGGGAAATGAATCTGAAAAAGAATGGATTCATAATATATGTATAACTGAATCACTTTGCTGTATACCTGAAACTAACACAATACTGTAAATCAACTCTAATACAAATTAAAGATTAAATTAAAAAATAGAATAAGTAAAAAAAAAAAAAACTTTATTACTTAAAAA
>NW_011494898.1:4972347-5000774 GCF_000754665.1 Bison bison bison
TTACTTAAAAAAAAAAAGTGAAAGGAGGAGCCACAAAGCAAGGAATTTGGGCAGGCACCAGAAGCTGAGAAAGGCAAAGAAACGAATTCCACCTTCACAGCCCTAAAAGAGCCAGCCCTGCCCACATCCCGATTTCAGACCCATAAGATTCACTGCAGATTCCTGACTTCCAAAACTGCAAGAGAATACATTTGTGTTGTTTAAGCCACTAAGTATGCAGTAATTTGATACAGTAGCAATTGGAAAGTAATACATACCACATCTGCTTTCCTTTCAAAAGAACAAGAGAGAAGGGTAGATTTCAAGGAGCAGAGGAAAAGGAAATAGGGATTCAATAGATATTATTATAATCCCTGTGATCTTGAACAAAAGAAGATGTGCTTTAGTAAATCATAATTTTCCTATTGAAATATAATGGATTGGGAGGGGAGTTTGGGAGAGAATAGATACATGTATAAGTAGGAATAAGTCCCTTCAGCTGTGCACCTGAAACTATCACAATGTTGTTTGTTAATCAGCTCTACTCTGATGTAAACAAAAAGTTAAGAAAAAAAAGAATACTGATTTGTGACACAGGGAACTCTGTTCAATATTCTGCGATAAGTCATAATGAAAAAGTATATATATACACACACACACATGAATCGCTTTTTATACAGGAGAAAATAACACAACATTGTAAATCAAACAAACTTAAATAAAATACATTTTTAAAAAAAAGAAATAAAATGCTTGCCTATATAGAAAGTTGAAAGGTTCAGGACAAAGAAAGAAAAATAAACAGCCGTTTCGAATATTCTATTTTTTCCTCCTAGTCTCTTTTGTACATGTATTTTTATATACTTGAGCTTATACTATCAGGGTATTGGAAATAACCGTGGAAAACAGGTCTTTGTTGCCCATTTTTGTAGATAAGGAAACTGAGGACCAGAGACATGAAAGTCATTTTGCCCAGTCATTCTGCTCATGAAGAACAGAGCCTGGATTACAACCCAGATCTCTCTTAACAGCAAACAAAGTTAGGAGATGGAGATAAAACTATGGAGGGTAAGGTCCATCCATTTTGACAGAGGCTAAATTCCACTCTTACTCAAGGAAGTCCCAAGTTTCCTGAAAGTTTGAGAATGAGGTGCTGATGTGACTCTCCAGTAGCATCATCTCCCTTTATCCTAAACTGACTCTCCTAACAGGCTAATGAGACCAGGAAGACATTAGGTAGTTGTAATTGATATTGAGAATGAGATGCATAAATTAAAATCCCCTATCAAACCAGCATCTAAACTGCTCTATCCATAGAGCTGAAGGGAGATTTTTTTTTTTAAAGTTTTGCATCTTGGAATCCTCCAGAAAAAAAAGGCTTTCACATCCATAGATTCTGTTCATTGTGCTATCAATAACTACACGACTCTATTTTCTTCCACTTACGTGTATTTGCTTTGTCTTTTCAAAGAAAACTTAGAAAAGGAGAAAGAAAATGAAGAAAGGGAGGGAAGCAGAGGAAGGAGGGGAGGGAGGAAGGAAAAGAGACAGACAAAGAAAGTCAAGCTCTTTGCAATGTGAAAAGCTGATTAACATGTTCTCACAATTTTACATTTTGGTTGCATCCATAGGCTCATTTAAAAAAAATTATTATTCACTAAACATTTCTGTTTGTGTCAAACAATTGGGAATTGCTTGCATTGAACAGTTTAATGTCTTATGCAGTCAGTGATGTAGAGAAATTAATGTAAATGAAAATAAATTGGGTATTATGCCCAGTAGGAAAGCACCTCAGCCTGTATCCCTCATCTAATTCACTGCCTGAGCCAGGGTGCAGAACCTCTAAAGCAGTGTAATTTCCTCATTCGAAAGGTGCAAAATACAGCCTCCACTAATGGTCAATTTGAAAGATGTTTCATCTGGGGAGAGTGTCCACACCTCAGGAAGTACTGGGGAAACTGCTGTCCTCTATATGGGTTCTGGCTGGGACATTCATCCTGAAGGCAATTTGAAGAAAGAGACAATGGGCAATAAAGCTTAATCATTCCAGAGACATCAGAGGGCTGTCCTCCGCACCCGGGCGGTGGAGCTGGGCTGCAGCCCAGGCTTTTCTATCTACTCAGAGTACAATTCCCCCTCCTTCAAGGTCAATCCCCCTCATAAAGGGGAAAGGGAAATGGGATTGGAACTGAGATGAGATCTCCGACCCCCTTTGCACAGGAAGTCTGCAGCCCACTGTGCTGCTCACATTTCTGTCTTTATGCATGTACCTATTCTTCCTAGACCGGGGCCTGACTGCTCCAGGTCATCTGACTACCTGGTTACTATGCATGAGGATTCACTGTTGCTTACGTTAGGACCCAAGAAGATGACGATGGTGGTGATGATGACATTATGACAAGGATAGAAGCTAGACTTGGTTTATCACTTACCATGCACCAGTTTAAAAGCCATATATATTTTTTTTTTCTTATTTAATACTCCAATCAATCCTAGGAGGCAGGCACTATCGCCATCGCCACCCTCTACATGAAGAAGCTGAGACAGAGAGGCTAAATAACTTACCTGACACAGCAGCAGCTGGTAAGCGGAGGAACTAGAAACCTAGCTGGCTGTCTCCAGTCTTCAGCCAGTAACTCTTCTGCCTCTTTTCCATTTATAGTTGTTAACCCTCACAGCAACCCCTAGGACAGATAACGTTATCTGTGGTTTATAGATGAGGAAACTTGGCTCCGCCCAACTCACTCAGCTTCTCACATTTATTTATAATTCCATAGGGCACTGGTTTGCAAACATTTTTCTTCTGCTGAAGTCTTCCAAGAAGGGGAAATGTATCGGAGGCTCAAAGCCAAACAAAATTTTTCAGTTTGGAGTGAGCAGTCACTCTTCACATTCCCACTTGCAGCAGGGGAACAAAATCATCTTTGTTCCTTACATACTACTTATCATAATTCCCAATCATCTGATATCATTGTCTGATACTTATTCTTTGTCTATCCACATAACTAGTCTGTAAGTTCTATGAGGTCAGGAACTTAGTATAGCTTACTCATCTAGCAATGCTCTAGACATAAAGTAAGCTATCAGCAGCTATTTGTTGAAATGTGCAAGTTACTAATACTTTTCCCTTAATGCCATTATGGAGCAAATCAAGATATAACAGAACTTCCAAAAACTAGAGAGTGGAGGGAAATGTTAAATGAGGTTCTCAATTGATTGAGATTTTAGTTCACTTCTATTGCTATAAATCACTTTGCAGGGCATGATTGCCACTGAGGGCTTCCTGGGTGGCTCAGATGGTAAAGGTGAAGAATGCACCTGCCAATGCAGGAGACATAGGTTCGATCACTGAGTCAGGAAGATCCCCTGGAGAAGTGAATGGCCTCCCACTCCAGTATTCTTACCTGGAGAATTCCATGGACAGAGAAGCCTGGTGGGTTGCAGTCCATGGGGTTGCAAAATTCAGACACGATTGAGCACACATGCATGCATGCTGCCACTGTGGGGAAGGAACGGTGACTTAGGCCATAGACACGGGCTCCAGCCACTCAGCACAATGGTGCAGAAGGGATGAGAGGATAAACCCAACAAGCGTCTTGGGAGATCAGCAACCACACTGATGCACAGAGAGGCTATCTTCTTTAATTCTGAAAAGTGTTCCAGAGCATACTGGTAAATTCCCAAGAGAAACTGAAGTAGCATTTTCTGAAACATGTCGATGTTTCAAAGGTTTATATCAGGAAGGTCTGCTAAAAAAAATTAAAGAAATCATGAAAGTAATGTCAGTAAATTTGGCCGGATCAAGTAAATACATAAAGTAGTCACAAATAAGGGAGAAGGCAATGGCACCCCACTCTAGTACTCTTGCCTGGAAAATCCCATGGATGGAGGAGCCTGGAAGGCTGCAGTCCATGGGGGTCGCTGAGGGTCGGACACGACTGAACAACTTCACTTTCACTTTTCACTTTCATGCATTGGAGAAGGAAATGGCAAACCACTCCAGTGTTCTTGCCTGGGGAATCCCAGGGACGGGGGAGCCTGGTGGCCTGCCATCTATGGGGTCACGCAGAGTCAGACATGACTTAAGTGACTTAGCATTTTAGCAAGTAGGACAAACACTATCAAAAGGTCACCCAAATTAACAGGAAAAACTCTCAGTAGACAATTCTGCAATGGGATTAAACACAGTTCTCTAGAGAATTCTAGTGAAACTAATTCTCCATTAAATGACTAATAAATATAAAGCTGTTTAATTTCACTGGAAAGTAGAAGAATTGTGACTTTAAAAAAATCAGGCAATGCCAATTTTTGAAAGTTAGATTTACTGAAGTATAATTTACATATAGTAAAATTCATCCTTTTCAAGATTATAGTTCAGTGAGTTTTGACAAATATACACAGTCATGAAACCATGATCAAAATCAAATGACAGAACATTTACATCATCCCTAAAAAGTTCCCTTGGACCCCTTTCCTGTCAACCCCTTCCCTTATCTTCAGACACTGATCTAATTTTTTCCTTATAGTTCTTTGTTTTCATTTAATTTACATCATATAAATAGAATAATGAAGTTAAGTAGCCTTTAGAGCCTGGTTTAATGTCTTTTTTAGTCTGTCAAATCAGTAAAGATGTAACAGGTAATATTAATGTTCGTGAGTGCGCTCCAACATAGCTCAGTTTCGTTCAGCTCAGTCGCTCAGTCGTATCGGACTCTTTGAGACCCCGTGAATCGCAGCACGCCAGGCCTCCATGTCCATCACCAACTCCTGGAGTTCGCTCAGACTCATGTCCATCGAGTCAGTGATGCCACCCAGCCATCTCATCCTCTGTCATGTCGGACACGACTGAGCGACTGAAACTGAATAGCATTAAGATATACAGTGGGATTTACCCAATCCTAGGAATTTCCTTGCCAAAGGTTCTGAATAGTGACTGGCTAACTTCTATGAAAGCACCTTAAGAATGAACAAGGGATAAGGGCAAATACTATGTGATTTCACTTGTATGAGGTGCCTAGAGTTAGTCAAATTCAAAGATATACAAAGTAGAATCATGGTTTCCAAGGGCTGCAAGTGTGGTGGGGGTGATGTGGAATTACTTCATTCTTTAATGGGTAAAGAATTTCAGTTTTGCATGATGAAGAGAATTCTGGAGATGGATGATGGTAATGGTTGTACAGTATAAATATACTTAATACCCTGGAACCGCACACTCAAAAATAGTAAAAATGAAAAGTTTTATGTTATGTGTATTTTACCATAATTTTTAAAAGGGAATGAAATGATCAAATAGGTGAGTTATGGCCATATCTTATAGGCCTTGGAGATGAATTTCAGTATCTTCTCTTTTGAGTGTTAAGTGCTTGTGTTTAAATCAACTTACGAAAAAAAAGAATTATTATTCTGTTGCAAACGATCTAGTGTCAGACACCACAGTGACATACAGATGAAACTGTCAACATTTGGGCTCAAGAAGCAACTAGTGTCCCACCATCACGTGGCTTAAGCTGTCTCTCCTGCGTAAGTGGACACAACTGGAGACAATTTAAACTGCACTCCCAGAGAGAGAAAACCCCTGATACCCAGCCACCTCACACATTTACAGCTGGGAGGTGACCGAGATCACCCAGCCTCGTTGCTCTGAACACGAGGCACAACCTTGCCAGTGTGAAAAAACATTCTTTTCTCTACGTGCATCCTCTGGGAAGTTTGCAATTCAGCATTGGCGCTAACCAGTACAACTTCTGGCTCTCTCTGCCAGGCCAGCTCATTACTGGACCACCCGAGAGAAAGTTGCTGGAGGCATCCAGAGAGAAACTGGCTTGTCTCTCCTCATCATCTTACAGCCAAGTGCTTAGAGGGAGCTTCACTGTGGTCCCCAAGTTCTAACTGAAAACATCGATTGTGTTTCAAAAAAAAATCAGTAGGACAGAGGAAAGAATTTCATTGGTAGCTAAAGTAGCATGTCCAGGGGCTGGAAAAAGCACTGGTGGAGTTAGGGCTAGTAAAGGATGAAGGAAGGAGTGTGCACGCCCGATAAAGTTTTTAAGCCACACAGAACTGCAGCTGGGCTTTGGTTATCTTTGCATGGGTAACAGTGTGGCATACAGCTCTTGATTACATTTTCTTTGATTTCTTTATGCCATGCGATCCCTGTATATCTTATAATTGAACTCTAAAAACTCCACGCAGACACTCTGCCAAGTATACAAGAGCAGCCATAGATAAGCCCTACAAAAACTCTGTCTAACATTGATGACTAAGAGAAAAGTATTTCACTGACTTCTTAAGAATCCTCATAGAATTAAGGCTCCTTATAGAATTAATGTAATCATCTGGTGGTGGATTAGCATTTTCTAAATAAAGGAGCAAGTCCCCGCAGGGATGCAAGACGTGAGGTAGTGATGAATTAGTGTTTCATTTAGGCTTTGCAGTGAGTGAGAAGCTTAACATACCTGTTCTTAGTGTGCTTGTGCATTATTATTGTGATATGGTAACAGTGTTTTGAGAATTATTAATTGCAGGATATTGTGGGAACCTATGTATACCAGCTCCTCTAATCCTTAAAACATTATCAGGTCAGTATCACTCCTAGTTCATAAATGAAGAAATCAAACTCAACATGTTTAATAACTTGTCCAGGATCACATTGTTAAGAAATACCAGATCTGTGACTCAAACTCACATTTCTCTGACCCAGAAAACTCAGTGTTAATCATCATGGTTCAGCAAGCCTATGTCTTTGTTGGATTGATGAAGTCTTGAGGGGCATGCCACTCTTTGACTACTTCTCTCAAGAGGCGTGTAGACAAAGCTGGATGCTGGGAATGTATAAATTTTATCCTTCAGGCAGAACAGATGCCCAAACTTGAAGTTCCGTAACATCCACTGACCACGACAGGCTGTCTCATCAGAAGAGGAAATGGAAACTTCACTAAGAAGTGAGTTCCCCTGTTTTCAACCTTGGCTTTTGAAGCCTTCTTCAAAGGACTATTGTTTGAATTGCATCAGCTTTAAGCAGGGATTAGCATATCTGGGTTCAAATTCAAATTCCACCACTGGTTAACTTGGCCAAGTTGCATAATTCCCTGAGTCCCGGTTTTCTTATATACAAAATGGATATCACACTGATGTAAAAGTTAAGCTCCTTTCTAACATTTGCCACTTAAATAAGCATGTCTGTATGGTTTCAGTTTTTATTTCTCTAATCACTAATTTCTCTAAGAACTATATCTTCTTTGGCAAATCGTCTGTCAAAAGTTTTTACACATTTTTTAAAACTTGGGTTGTTAGTTGTCTTAGCATTAATTCTTCAGAATTTTTTTTTTAAATAAATTCTGGATACTTACCAAGAGTAGGTGAGAACACAGAACATCTGGAACTCTCATGCATTGCTGGTAAGAATGCAAAATGGTAGAACCACTTTGGAAAACTGCTGGGCAATTTCTAGAAAAGTTAAATATGTACCTACAATATGACTCAGCCTTACCACAAAGAGGGTTTTACCCAAGAGAAATGAAAATGTGTGTCCAGTGATTTGTGTGTGAGTTTTCATAGCACCCTTATCGGTAACAGGCCCAAACTAAAAACAGCCCAAATGTCCATAAGCAAGTAAATGGATAAACAAACTGTGGCATAGCCATACGATGGAACATTATCAAAAAGGAAAGAAGTACTGATACCTGCTTACAATATGCCAAAGCTCAAAACAATTATGCTGAGTGAAAGAAATCAGACAAGAAAGAGTATGTGTTGCATGATCCTGTGCATGCTAAGTCACTTCAGTCGTGTCCAACTCTGCAACTCTAAGGACCATAGCCTGCCAGGCTCCTCTGTCCATGTGATTTTCCAGGCAAGAATACTGGAGTGGATTGCCATTTCCTTCTCCAGGGGATCTTCCCGACCTGTGTTTCTTATGTATCCTGCATTAGTAGGCATGTTCTTGACCACTAGCACCACCTGGGAAGCCCTATATGATCCCACATAAAGGATCTACATATTGCAATTCTACAAAGTGCAAATTAATCTATAGTGACTGAGGCAAATCAGTGGTTGCCTTGGGCCAGGTAAAAAGCATGGGGGTGGGGGTTGGAGGGAAGGAACACAAAGAAAAAAGGAAATGTTCAAGGATGATGGATATATTCATTATTTTCCTCATGGTGATAGTTTCCTTGATAGATAAAATGTATCAATTTGTGCTCTCTAAATATGTGTAGTTTCAGATCAGATCAGATCAGTCGCTCAGTCCTGTCCGACTCTTTGCGACCCCATGAATCACAGCACGCCAGGCCTCCCTGTCCATCACCAACTCCCGGAGTTACTAGTCCCTTATCCTAGGAATTGCCCCTGGTAAAGAGGAGGAGCCCTCTGTAGTCATACCTGGACCACGTGACCCTGCCTTCCTGGCCAGAATTTGTACATCCGATGGCAGGTCACTAAAGATGAGAATTACAGACATCAGTATTCTAGAAAAAAGATCCATAATTTCCTGCTTCTTAGGTCTCTGACATTGTCTGGCTCCAACCCATCCCAAGATAGATTGTCTTAACTTCAGATTTCAGAACCTGAGTGTCCTGTCAATAAATTCCTTCTATGGTAACAGGTGTATGTTATCTTCCACCCTCAGAAAGAAATGAATTTGACACTTAACTCATTGCACTGATATTTCTTGGACTTCCCTAGTGGCTCAGATGGTAAAGAATCTGCCTGCAATGCAGGAGACCCAGGTTCAATTCCTTGGCCACAAAGATCCCCTGGAGAAGGGAATGACTACCGACTCCAGAATTCTTGCCTGGAGACTTCCATGGACAGAGGAGCCTAGCAGACTACAGTCCATGGGCTCACAAAGAGTCGGACACAAGTGAGTGACTAACACTTCCACTAATATTTCTTACGCTTTCTATCACAAATGGCCACATCTCTATTTTAAAAACAGAGCATTCAGCTGGCTCTGTGAGTGCTTCTGGAGAAGGCAATGGCACCTCATTCCAGTACTCTTCCTGGAAAATCCCATGGATGGAGGAGCCTGGTAGGCTACAGTCCATGGGGTTGTGAAGAGTCAGACACAACTGAGTGACTTCACTTTCACTTTTCACTTTCATGCATTGGAGAAGGAAATGGCAACCCAGTCCAGCGTTCTTGCCTGGAGAATCCCAGGGACGGGGGAGCCTGGTGGGCTGCCGTCTATGGGGTCGCACAGAGTCGGACATGACTGAAGTGACTTAGCAGCAGCAGCAGTGAGTGCTTCATCCATCCCTTCATTTAACACGCTTTGGCACAAGTGATGGCATGCTGTAGGCCGGGTACTGTGGCAGACATTTTCATATCTGAATCAAATCCTACAACTGCCTATGCAGCCATCTGATGCTCGCAGTTGAGAAAGCTCAGGTTCAGAGCAGTTCACTTACTTGCTTAAAGTATGAGTCCCTAATAGGGATTGAGTCCTACATACTAGGATTTGAGCCCAGTCCTGACTAGCTTCAGCACCACACTTTTTCATTATCCATGCTCTGTTCCCTGGCAGTAGTAAGACCCAACATGAACTCAGCTCGAAGTGACTAGCCAAGCCACTGTAGTGGGCGGCTTCAGGAGCCGGGGATCCCAAAATGTTTCCTGGATGCTCTCAAGGCCAACAACAGCCATCTCAGGAGTTTGTCCGTACAAGACTTAGTGTCCTGGGAAGAGATAAATTATCTGTTCTTGAGGGCAAGGACAACCAGAGGATCTTTTTCCCCAGTGTTGATGTCTGTTGCTTTGTAATGAATCTGACTCCTCAATGACAAACAAGTAGCAAAATCCTAAAAATAAAAACGGGTAACCATAAGAACAGGAAATGCCCAACCAATGCCACTCTTGGCCAAAAATCAAAGATAATGGGGCTGTAATAGTCTTCCTGTGAACTCACTGGCACTCTGACCACTTATGAAAAGCTGAGGATTGAAGCTGCATTTTTACATGGTTTCTGGAAATAACTCTAAGAATTTCAGTGACACAGGCTTGGGTTAAAGCCAGAGACCTCATGATACTTTCTTTTCCTCAGGGAAGTAAGTCTACTAGAGCAGAGGGAGATTTCATCTTCAACTTAGAGATCTCAGTTCTTGAATTTAAAAATATAATAAAAGGGGAAATTCCACAGATTTTCACTTTATGTATTCTTTCTCATAATCAGCCTGCAGAAATACAAAAACTGCCTAGAACTCAAGTGCACTGGAAATCATCACAGTGTCATTTGTAAGAGGAAAAGTGGAAGCAAGCGTTTAATCATCTGGTAATGATATAATGTTACATCCCAACTTTATTCTATTTAAAAAAAATTTTAATAATTTGGTAATGTTAACAAACTATACCCATATAATGGGTTTCTTAGGTGGTATTAGTGGTAAAGAATCCGCATGCCAATGCAGGACATGGGAGACGCGGTTTTGATCCCTGGGTCGGAAAGATCCCCTGGAGTAGGAAGTGACAACCCACTCTACTATTCTTTCCTGCAGAATCCCATGGACAGAGGAGCCCTGTGGGCTACAGTCCATGGGGCCTCTAAGAGTCAGACATGACTAAGCAACTGTGCAGACATTCATGTGATAAAAACTACATACACATCAAACATATTTCAAATACTAATTTAATAATATAGACTAATCTTTATGATTTGTTAAATGGCAAAAATAGGGTACAAAAATAGGTATGAAACTGATCCTAAAATGTATGTGGTATGTGTTAGGCATGTGTGTCAGGAAAAGGATGTATCAAAATATTAACAGCAGTGATATCTGAATATGGGTAAAATACTTTCCCTCTTACTTTTATATCTTACCCATTATTAAAATACATTACACTAAATGAAATATGGTATCTCAGCAGACTGGATCCTGGAACATAAAAGGGATACAAATGGAAAAAACATGGAATCTGAATAAAGTCTGTTGCTTACTTCATAAATAGTAAGATATCAAAAGTGGTACCAATTAAAAAATCACGTTGTATCTTTATTACTTGTGAGAGGTGTAGCAAGTCATTCGTTATTATTTTAACTCCAAAATTATCACTGGTTTATCTTTTGCTCCTTAACAACTTTAGAGCAGATTCAAGATAATCCTTCTAATAGCCTTATATTCACACTCAGTCACTCCCAATATGGTTTCTTAAGTAGAGAAGAAAGACGTGCACGAACAGTCGGGGCTCTGGAAACTACACACAACTGGGTGTGTCCACATCACATGCGTCAACAGCAACAGCCTGTGCACACCTGCACACAGAGGGAAGGTGACAACCACTGACACGAAGACTTGGCAACTGCTGTGTGCTGTGCTGTGCTCAATCGTGTCCAACTCTTTGTGGCTGCATGGACTGTAGCCCACCAGGATCCTCTGTCCATAGGATTATTCCAGCAAGAATACTGGAGTCAGCTGCAATTCCCTTCTCCAGGGAAATCTTCCTGACCCAGGGATAGAACCAGAGTCTCTCAAGTCTCCTGCATTGTCAGGTGGGTTCTTTACCACTGAGCCACCTGGGAAACCCTAGCAACAGCTACGTGTTCTGAATTCAGAGCCCAAGAATCTGTTTAAATATTTAACCAGACATAGGATGTTGACTTGAAAGGTATATGCAGCTTGACATCTGTAAAGCTATCTCTTGGGCTTATGGTCACAATCATTTAAAACAATGCTTTTCAAAATTTCTTTTTAAAATTATGAAATGCTTTTTGAAAAGCAACCTTATATTTTATTTGTACAAAAATTCTTCCTGAGCGCCTACTGTGTGCCAGGAAGCACTGTACCACTGTAATTAATAAAATAGATGAGATCCCTACACACAAGAAATTAACTGTGGAGACAAACAAAAAGTCAGGCAAACACTAAATAAAGAATTATAAAGGGTACAAAGTATCATGAAATAAATGAACAGGCCCAAGATGAGTGGGGACCCACTTTGGTAGAAAGCTCAGGGAAAGATTCTCTGAGGCAGTTACATTGAAGGTGAGACCTTAAGAATTGGAGGAAGACAGCCATACAAAGAACATAGTCACTAAATCATGTTCAACTCATAGCAACCCCATGGCAGCTAAGCCCGCCAGGCTCTTCTGTTATTGGGATTTCACAGACAAGAATACTGGAGTAGGTTGCCATTTTCTTTTCCAGGGAATCCTCCCAACCCAGGGATCAAACCCACTTCCCCTGCATCGGCAGGCAGATTCTTTATCACTAAGCCAACAGGGAAGTCCAAACAAAGAGATGGTGCATGAGAAAAACAAAGGCTGGAAAATAAAAATGTGTACTTATGCCAACTTGCCAACCCGTGTGATTTCTCTCTAGTGATGCTTAACAGCCCAGATACAGGATACAGAAGGCATATTTTGAATTGAGGCAGAATTGGGAATTGCCAGTGAGTGTCCTAAAAGGTCTAAAAGGTGACAGAAACGGAGGAGAAATATGCAAATCTTAACATTCTGTAAGCAATCAGACCGATTCAATATTTACCTATGCAGCATCTTTTTTAACGCTTCTATGCCATCCTTCTCAGAGATCTGAATGTTTCTGATTCATCATAGCGACACAGAGGCACTCAGAACTGTCGAGCAGATTTCACTAAAACCCGGAGGTGTCTGGAATAAAAGTGAAAGTTCACGTCGTCAAGTTTATATCATTTCTTAGAAGACACCCGTCTTCTATATATCAACAAACGGAGCCTAAGGCAGCACTTTCTTCACTACTTTTCTGTGATTCCGTCCCCCGACTAAAGGAATATTGCAGAGTCTGTGATAACTTGGCATGTCTTGCATATGATCCACCATTAACATAAATCAAGGTTTCGTGTTTGTAATTTATGTTTCAGCACTTAGAGAATACCTTGCTAGTTATTTTAAATAGATAAATCAAATCAAAATTTTGTTAATAAAATATTAGAAATGTCATAAGACCTCTGATTTATTTAAAGATGTCTAACATTTCTTGATCTCCATTTATTTCAAGGTTCAGGAAGAAAAATGGTTAGCTGGATCATCCTGCTCTTATTTTTATTCCTTCATTTAGGAGATTACATCTCAGCTCCAAAACCATTTTTAATAATAAGATATGCAATTTTTAACTGTTGATAATTTTTAAAGAATAAACACGATTAAGATTAATTCATGCTGTCTCAGATATACTCAAATAATGGATTAGTCTGTATAGCATATTTGATTCATGTCTGATAGTTAAGATTCTTTTCATTTTAGCTTCATCCATATAAACAGACATTTACTCCTTAATTTGCTTAAAAGTCAAAACTACTTATGCAATAGAAGGAAATGAATGTAGACCAATCATTGCTAGGTAACACATACAGGGAATGCCTAGGATATGGCAAATTAACACTATAAAACAGAAAGCAAATGGTGTCCATGGATTGCAGAAAGATCCTTTTCAAATGTAGAGTGTCAGGAGATAAGAATTAAATATATCTTTAAAAAAGTAAAGAGAGCAGCAGAAAATTTTTGGAGGTGATGGTAGGTTTAAGGCACAGATCATAGTGATGGTTTCACAAGTATATACTCATTTCCAGACTCATCAAGTTATATACATTAAATGTGTATAGCTTCTTGTATGTCAATACCTCAATAGTGGTTTGAAAAGCAAACAAAATAATTAAATAAATGGAAGACACTTAAAGGAAAAGACAAAATTCAGATAAGTACAGAGAGGAGGAATGGAAGGAATACTTTCCTTTTCTTGCAAAGAACTAAATTCACACCAGGTCTCAAGTCCAAAACTGACTCTCCATTTTAGGTGTGGCCTTATTTATATTTTCCCTCTGGGAGCCTCAGGGGTGAAAGATTGGTCATTGGCTTTGGAAATGATTAACAACATTCTTAATTTGCTACTTGACTCATTTTTGTCCTCCCTGCATTGGTGAACATATATATTTTAGATGCTTATGAGCATTCAAGGAAAACAGCATGATGGAGTTGGTCACTGATTTTACAGTTTTAGAGTGGTCACAAAAGGATTCATAGCTGGCATCGTACTGGAAGAACTTAACAGTGATTTGTCTAGTATTTCCCAAATAATAATAAGTTACAATGTTGAACATCAAAGTAACATTTAGTGTAAAAATGAGAAATAATTCATAATAGAAAGGCTTAAAAATGCAAAAGAAAGGTAATAGTTCTTAAGGTCATTCCTACTCCAGTGTTGACTAAACAAAGCATCATGACTGGGGGGAAAACTTAACTAGGTTCACAACTAAGTAGCCAGGTGATCTAAGAGAAAGTCAAGAGCTTCACTTACAAGGAAAGAGAAAGAACCGGTAGGATTTCTTAGGTTCTCCTTTAGCTATAAAGTTCTAAGGTTGATCCTTAGCCATGATACTGTTGCCTTCCACTGAGCACAGAATCTTATACATTAGTTCCTGACTTTTGAGTATGCTTAACTAATTACTGGCTGCTGCTGTTCAATCGCTCAGTCGTGTCTGACTCTTTGTGACCCCATGGACTGCAGCACACTAGGCTCCTCTGTCCATGGGATTCTCCAGGAAAGAATACTGGAGTAGGTTGCATTCCCTTCTCCAGAGGATCTTCCTGACCCGGGGATCAAACCTGGGTCTCCCGCATTGCAGGCAGATTTTTTATCGGTTGAGCCACCAGGGAAGCCCAATTATTGGCTAGCCTTGTAAAATACTATACCTACTAGATTAGGTCTTGCTACTCTTAGAAATACTAGGTCATAATATTGAAAGAAACTTTTTTAAAGATCTTTTTTAATGTGGACCACTTTTAAAGTCTTTTTTCAATTTGTTACAATATTGTTTCTGTTTTATGTTTTGGTTTTTTGGCTGTGAGGCATGTGGGATCCTAACTCTCCTGCATTGGAAGGCGAAGTCTTAACCACTGGATTGCCAGGGAAGTCCCTGAAAGAGATCTTTTAAATTAGTTATTTGTATAAGCTACAGCCTGAAGCAACATCCTCCTTTCAATTTCATTTCTATTCCTTACATGACTTATTCAAAACCAAAAGAAGTGAGACACTGGTCTTTAGTCTCATTTATGGGAGTTCAGTATTCAATTGCACACACATTATTCATATTCACACAACATCCTGCACATATATTACCTATACACTTGCTGCACACACGTTATAGGATTATCAAAAGAGTAATAAGAGTCATATGATCAAAGAACAAACGAGGCAAATAGTTCAGTTTGCCCCAGTGGCAATTTAAAAAAACCTCTAAATATCAGAAGGCTTAAATACGAAAAAGAAAAAACTGCTTACTATGGCCAAAGATGCATACCTGGGGACAATTATGAAAAAAACAGAAGAGTAACGAGGATTCTCGGTAACACGTAATACACACCAAAACCGTTTCTTAAGATACATAAAGAGGAAAAATGTTTAACACTTTAAGTTTAAACTGGGAAAAGACCAAGTTGCTGAATATAATTTTAAACAGAGATATATAGGATGAGACAATCTAATGTTGAGTCTTTTGATTTTTTTTTCCATTTTCAGAGTTGCAATTTCTGACTCCTTCCAGTGAGGTTGCCAATACCAGCCAATGGTAATAAAGAAAACAAATGAGCACCCAGAAGCTGAAAGAATGAGGAAAGTTATAGTTCAAAGTTAAAATACAAAGTCGCCATTCCGTAACCTGTCCTATAAGATAAAGACAATTCAGATACTTGAATTTAGTCCCCAAAGAAAAGTCACCCTGTTAAATAAAATGCTTCACAGTCCTCCTCTCTCTGAAGCTATTGTCATGAGCTTTCCCACCCCTGTTCCCATTAACACTGGCACACATGTGAAAAATGTAACAGCACTTGAACCTCGCCGTTTCAGTTGCGGGTAATCCAGCAGAGAAGGCTGCAGTGGGAACACGTGTCTTCTTGCCCAGGAATGCTGGGTTTCACCCGTGGAGTATGAGTGTGCACAGTGTGAAGATGAAGTGGGTTGGAACAGTCAGGCAAACCGGGATGTTTAAGATCTGACTTTGCCTCGTGACCTGAAGGGAAAGCCACATACGTGCCGTGGGTTGCTGGGACCAGAGAGGAAGGAGAATTGCTTTTCTTCTCCCAATTCCTGGACATCTCTTTGCTTTGTTTTGTGGGACAGTAGGTATCACGTGGCCCTGAAGAGCTGCCTCAAAGCCCACATCTAAACTACTATTGCGAGATAGGGATGTGCCGCACTCCCCTGCTCTAGCCATGGTTTCCTCATTGCACCCAGGGATTCAGGATAATGGAACTAGACTCGTAAGAACTTACTACTTTATGATGACATTCAACATTCATACTCTAAAGGAAAGAAAATTTGTTTAAACCACCCAAGCTCAGAGTATAGAAGCAGAAAAACAGGTGTGTGTCTCAGGCCTTGTCTAACCTGCAAAGGCATCATTACGATGGCCTTGCCCAATCTCCTTGAACTTAACCTGTGAATGGAACATTCATTGTCAAACACTGAACCACCCTTTGTCATTTCTTAGTTGGATAGGTGCGTGCTCAGTCGTGTCTGATTCTGTGACCCCATGGACTGTAGCCCTCCAGGTTTGTCTGTCCATGGGATTTCCCAGGCCAGAAGACTGGAACAGGTGGCCATTGCCTTCTCCAGGGGATCTTCGCAACCCAGGGATCAAACTTGTGTCTCTTGCACTGCAGGCAGATTCTTCACCACTGAGCCATCTCTCAATTATTCCTCTTTCAAATCCAGGTTTTTCTTGGGCTTCTAACAACTTTCAAAACTATTTCAGGTAACTCCTAGTTTTCTACCAAGGTTGAAGGGGCTAAAATGAAATTAGTTAATGTTAACACTGGATCCAATACCCAGGGCAGAATAAGCTAAGATTAGCAGGGCTCTAGTTCCCCGCATGCGACACAAAAGGTGCATCACTCCAACAAACTGCCTGTACAAGAGGCTTTCTAACAGAACGAGATAGAAAAGAAGCTTATGATCCGACAAAATGTTCTGAGAAGTATGCTGTTTGACCTCAAATTGAAAAGGACCTTATTTGCAAAGTAGTCTTTCTTAAAGATTGAGTCAGTCTTATTAGTCTTTCCTTTAGTCAACATCTAAATACCAGTTCAAACCAGTATACTGTCAGCCCTCCAAATCTGCAGGCTCCCCATTTGTGGATTTTAGCAACCACTGATGGAAAATATTTGAAAAAACATTTTTTTCCAGGTAATTCCAAGAAATAAAACTTAAATTTGCCATGGCTGGAAACTATTTATATAGCATTGACATTGCATTAGGTATGACAAGTAATCTAGAGAAAACTTATGTATGAAAAGTGTATGAGAGGGTATGCATAGGTTTATGCAAATACTGCAAAGAGATCCAACCAGTCCATTCTGAAGGAGATCAGCCCTGGGACTTCTTTGGAAGGAATGATGCTAAAGCTCAAACTCCAGTACTTTGGCCACCTCATGCGAAGAGTTGACTCATTGGAAAAGACTCTAATGCTGGGAGGGATTGGGGGCAGGAGGAGAAGGGGACGACAGAGGATGAGATGGCTGGATGGCATCACTGACTCGATGGACGTGAGTCTGAGTGAACTCCGGGAGTTGGTTATGGACAGGGAGGCCTGGCGTGCTGCGATTCATGGGGTCGCAAAGAGTCGGACACGACTGAGCGACTGAACTGAACTGAACTGATGCCTTTTTATATAACGGACTAGAACATTCATGGGTGCTGATATCTGTGGGGAGGCCTGGAACCAATAACTTTTGGATACCAAGAGACTTCGGTAGTAGAGAAACAAATTAAATGAACCATAAGAACATCTCAACCTCAGAATGTGGGACACTCTATACAACTTCTCATATGGTTTTTCCAATAAATTGATACCATTAAAAAAATATGTGTATACTATTTAGAATGAATAAAAATTTTAAAGATGTAATAACCAGTTGCAACTTGTAGACCATTTTGGCTCCTAATTTACACAAATCAAACATTAAAAGTCACTTGTGATAACCAGGGAAGTTTAAACTAGACTGAGTATTAGATGACATTAGGGAAAGTCTTTATCAGTTATAAATCTATCCTGAAGTATTTACAAGGGAAATGATAGGCTTACAAGTGAAATTTTCTTTAATGTTCTCAAGAAAAAAGTGGGGGAGTAGATTAAACAAGATGGGCAAAATGTTGATTACTGTTGAAGCTGGTGATTGGTAGATGCAGGTCCTTTCTGATCTCTTATGAATGTTTCACAATTTTCATGACAAAAAAGGTTTTAAAAGCCAATGCATTATCACTGATCTAAAAAGGCACTTAGGTATCATTACAACATAATTTAGTGCAGTACAAAATGGAAATAATCTAAATGCTCTATAGGAGAAAAAAAAAAGTTTAATCTATGATAAACCAATCTGATGAAAATTAGGCAGCCATTAAGATGACAATACAGAAGCAAGCAACAAAGAAAATGGTTATGGAATTATTATTTTTAGAATAAGGACTACATCCACATTACAATCACAACTCTTTCAAATATGTGTGAATATAAACAAAGAATAGACAAGTGTAAAAGAAAAACAAAATATCAAGTTGATATGTCATAAAGTGATGAAATGTTTTTCTTTTTGGTGATATAATATTGTTTCTAAAACAAAAAACTGACACTAACAAAGAACAAAAAACCTGATATGGAGCTGCATATGCGGAAGTGTAACCTGAGGCAGAGGAGACAGCGCTGGCTTTGGAGTTAGACAATATGGACAATTATCTGAGAATCAGTTTTCTCATCTCTAAAACTGATATAAAATAACTGCCCTTTACTAAATCCCAGGTGGCGCCAGTGATAATGAATCCGCCTGCCAATGCAGGAGAAACAGGAGATGTGGGTTCAATCCCTGGGTCAGGAAGATCCCCTGGAGAAGGGCATCGCAACCCACTCCAGTATTCTTGCCTGGAGAATCCCATGGACAGAGGAGCCTGGCAGGGGTTATATCCCAGGAGGTTGCAAAGAGGTGGACGTCATGTGAGCACGCATGCGCACGCGCGCACACACACACACACACACACACACACACACCCCCCTTTCCTTTAAGGATGCTACAAGGATTAGGGATGTAAGGAAGTATCTACCATAATACCTGGCATGTAGTAAACATGCTGTAAACAATATTTACTACTATTGTTTAGTAAACATTCTGTAAATAATACTTACTACTATTGTCATAATAAAAATATGCCAGAGTTTTTGACATTTGGGGGAGAGGTCTGTAAACAAACAGGAGAAAGGGAGGGGGGCTGAGGATGCATGGCCACAGATTTTCATGGTGGCGTGGCTTTTACACAAAAAATGAAGACAGGGACTTGCCTGGCAGTACAGTGATTAACACTCTGCACTTCCACTACCAGGGGTGTGGCTTCAATCCCTGGTTGGAGAGCCAAGATCCTGCATGCCATGAGGTATGACCAAAAAATCATTAAAACAATTTCTTTTAATGAAGGTAAGGCAAAATTCAAGGAGGTTTTAAATTTTTATCTGAAAAAAATAATAATAAAATAAAATTTTATCTGGACCAGTTGGAGGTAAGGGTGAGCTGGAGAGGGGCCAAAGCTTGTCCGAGGGGCTAGTGTAATGAGGCAAAGGAGGCCATGAGAGGTAAAAAAAGGTCTACCCTACAGGAAGAACAGGAGAACCATGTAACACCACATTCAAACTACCCTGCAGCTTCTGGCAAAACTGTAGTTCCAGACGAAGGAGAAGGAAAGGAGGGAATGAAGAAAAAGTACCTAGAGGACCCCAAGTCTGAATAAGGTGCAAGAAGTGTTTAACTGCCTCTAGATGGGGCTAGAGAAATGGGACTTCTTGGCACTAACAAGCAATCCCTAACTGTGATTATGATGATAGATTAGTGTTTCAGAGCTTAAATGGCCTGGAATTCTTAGAAAATTGCCTCATCCTATCTCTCCACTCTACAAGATGAGAAAACTACGTCCAGGAAAGAGAAGCCTCGGGAGACAATGGTAAGAGTCTCTGGCAAAGCCATGGCTAGGATGCTGGCTTATGAGCCTGAGACCAGAGCACTTGCTGTACCTCATCATGCCAGTCTCCAGGATGGTGTGTTGCATAACCTCACCAAGTCAATCTTTTTTCCCATATTTATTAAACATACATAGCTTTCCATGTCTTCAACAAACAACAAAATACAAGCACTTATTCTCTTCATTAATATCCTACATGTCAAAAACTTCCTACTAACTTCAGATTATTTTGTTGCATGAAACCAAAGAGAATGTACTGAATGTTTGTTCAGCCAAATTTTCAGCAGCACCTACTAGGTAGCAGGCATATAAGAATGAATGGCACAGACCTTGTCGCCAAGGAGCTGACAATCCAGTGAAGAAGGCAAGCATGCGTGCATAGAAGCATAATCCTGCGGGGACAGGTTGCTATGCTCAATGTGCTGTGGAAACAAGGAAAGCGGAGGTCATTAGACCTGAGAAGGGAGAGAAGGAAGAGAAAACTTCATTGAAGGTGTTGCTGGAGGAGGCCCTGAGCATGAATGAATGAAGTCGAAAGGCAGGGACAAGAGACTTCCCTGGGGATCCAGTAGCTAAGACTCAACTCCAAGTGCAGGGGGCTTGGGTTCGATCCCTGGTCGGAGAACTAGATTCCACATGCCTCGACTAAAGATCACACATGCTACAACTAAGACCCGGAGCTGCCAAATAAATAATTTTTTTAAAAAGGTGAGGACAAAGAAGGTGGCCTGGCACAGTACCTTTATGAAAGGGGATAAGGACCAAAACTGTGAAAATGACCAGAAAATACAATAAGCGTATACATGAGTCAGAGTTGGGTGGGACTTGTAGTGAGAAAAATCAGTCAGGCAAACTGGCAGCAAAGTCAGGACCAAAGTAAAAGCCAACCTCTTTTTAAGTTGCAAGGAAATATAAAAGAAAGGGAGAGAGAAGAACGTATTTCTTGTCTCTGAGCCCTAAATATAATCAGGTGATTCAAAGTGAGTCACGGCCAGCTGAAGTATAAGAAGAATCCAAGAACAGATTTAATTCTGATCTTGGACAGATTTCAGCAGCTGCCACCAAACCTACATCTCAGGGTGTGAGTCCTTGGGTGTGCAGACAGATTTTGGCTTCCTGGCAAAAACTTCTTTATTCTCTTTTTTTTTCTGAAATCTGGCCCCTTTTCTTCTGGCTTCCCTCCACCCTCACCTTTACTCTCCCCCTTGAGATCCATTGCGGTATTTAGAATAGAAATTCCAACTGAGAAATATTTGGTCTCTCCTCTGTGGACCTGTATGGCTTTCAGCAAGTGATGCTTCAATACAATCCAGTGTTGACAGCCCTCAATAGGCAGACTCTCCTTCTCGAAAGAACAACATCAATGGGCATCAAATTATAGAGACATACGATTATAAGGGGGAACTTTCAATATAGCCTATAATCCAAAGTCTACTCCAAGGAAAATTTTATGAGAGTTGCAAAATACAGTGCAAGCCACACAGGAAGGTGAAGCAAAGGTTCCTGGGGAAATGGACCACTTAGAAGCAAAAAAGAGCAGAAAACCAACACTGCTAAAGGCGTACTTCCTTTGTGCTGGCACCACCATGGGCACTTTACACTTATTATTTAATAACCTATTTTAAAATACACTTATTATAGGAGGAAGGAAACAAAAGACACTTCTTTTCTTGTTTCATTCAATTTTATTCTTTCAAGTATCTCTCAATAGTTTATCACATTTTATCATTTCTACTAAAGATGAATTTGGAGATGATGAGAACAAGGAGGTTTCTAGTACTAGAATCAGACAAAACCTATTTCTTCAAACCTATGTATGTATATTCTTTGCAAGAGTTCCCCCAGTTTTCAGATGACAGAGCATTTAAGGACACATACTGACATGAACTTTGGCCACCTCATGCGAAGAGTTGACTCATTGGAAAAGACTCTGATGCTGGGAGGGATTGGGGGCAGGAGAAGGGGACGCAGAGGATGAGATGGCTGGATGGCATCACTGACTCGATGGACGTGAGTCTGAGTGAATTCCGGGAGTTGGTGATGGACAGGGAGGCCTGGTGTGCTGCGATTCATGGGGTCACAAAGAGTCGGACACAACTGAGCGACTGAACTGACTGACTGACTGACATGAACATTAATATTTCTTAAAATACATCGTGGGCAAAAGGATTGCTAAATATTCTGCGGGTTTTGCCTTGTACTAACACATCTTTCTGTTCAAAATGAGTACATTTTCTGAAACCAGCTCCTGAGATGGGAATGAACCTAGAGAGAAGTCAAGAAAGCTTTACGAGGACTTAGCTTTCCTACCTGGCAGACTCTGTCTCGAGATTGCCCAGCAACCCTGACCACAGATTTGCATTCTTCTCTGCTGCATGCTTGTCTGGACCTATTAGACTATTAAAATATTAATAGGATCTTGGTATCTGTCATTATTAATTTTAGAGAGTAACAAGGACATGCTGAGCCATAGTATTGATAGATTTGTAGAATATGTTAATCGGAACACTCATTACTCAGCTGTTAGCATTTTTTTCAGATGGTTTTTCTCCACTAGTCATTTTTGATATTTAACAATTTGTCATATCCAACTATCCACACTTGTTCCCTAGAAATCTATTTATATATGTATTTTGTAATGTCTTGATAGCAACAATTTATTAAACAATTGTTGTGCCCCATCATAGAAGGAAAGAAAGTCTTCTGAAAAATACCTGGAGAATTTAGCTAAGAAATGAGTAGATTTTGAAATGTGGCATAAAAATAATATGTTTCTGCTCTTGAAATAAGAAAGCTGAAGCATAAAGCTAAATTAGTTCCTAAGAATTAACAAGCATGAAGATATAATCTTTTCTATTCAATAACTGTTGAAATGTACCAAGCTTAGATTTGGGATGTGCACTTAACAAAGAGAAACTCAAGTGTCTCTCCTGGTCAGAGTAAACAACTCAAATATAATTGAAAAACTAAATAAGAAGTCATTTTTTGTTACCTACAGTACAAATTATCTCTGCAAGTAATGATTCTTCTCCTTTTTTTGTGGGTGAATGCCACCATAACCCTATGTCTCTCCAGTCTTTTTATTCTCCTCAACCTATTTCCACCATCATTTCTAAAAGATTAGTACTTTATCTGCCTCCAAAAGGGATGGTGGTAGCAAAACGTATAAGCCACAGTCTTAGTCAGAAAGACTCATGCTTTATTCTCAATTACATATAGCACAACAACATCAAAACACCCAGGATGGATCCAAGCTCACACCATACTTCAGACAGCTATGTTACTTACTGCAGTAACCTGGCTCTCCAGGACCATGGCTCTGATGAAAGGGTGAGGAGCACAGGTGGAACCAGAGAAGAATTTGCCTGGTTGCAATATCACCATCACTATTTACAAAATACCCCTTAATGTGGCTTCAAGCAGAAACAGAAAGGTTTTCAATTCAGAGGATGAAATAGCCTCAGTTGGGCTTTGTCTAAGGTTGTCTCTATCACACATCAGGTAGTGATATGTCTCTTTTTTGACACGGCCAAACTTATTAAATGACAAGTTAAAAGAACAACAGAATGCTTTGTCTGCTTAAATGCAAAACAAACAACAAACTGTGGAAGGAGGTGTTTTCCATCTTCAATACTGTACAGTTCATGTTTAAACTGACAACCCAGGTCTCTTCTCATGACCCTGAAGAAGCTCACAGTTTTTCAGTCGTAAAATGTAAATCTCAGCCCACCTCCCCAAAGCACTGAATAATGAATTATGAGAAGGAAAACATTATATAGACTGGGATGTTCTGAAAATAGGGTGTTAAAATCAACCCATGATTCTCCACAAACTCCTTTTTACTTTCTACTCCTATCATTAGACATCTGAAAACTTAGTTCTTGCTCCATCCTCCACATGCAGAATATAACTGAAAACTCTTGGGTGAGTGAGGCTCCTGAATGGGTTCATTTATCATTCTGAAATCAGTGATCAGTCCATATTACTGCAAGGGTGCAAAGTGTGATGGACAAGGCAAGAGAATGTTGGCACCATAAATATCCTGAAGCTGTGACTTTCCCATTTCATTCCTGACACATGCACTTTCTCTTTCACCAGAGTCAAAAGTGGGTGTGGCAGGAATGAGTGAGGGTGGGTACGGGTGTATGTGAAAGAAGGGATGAAGAATACTGTCGTCAAGGGCCCCGCTTCATTGACATTTGCTCCATTGAGGACTGAACTACTCACACCCTTCATGCCAGCCTTGTTGGCCACACAATGGCTGTCTTTGTCTCAGCCTTAGTGACTTTGCCACAGTGATACAATTGGATGATGCTACGATCTGGGGTACACCAGGTTCATGTGGGGATGCCCTAACCCCTAAAGTGCTGGTATTTGGAGATGGGGCCTTTGACAAGTAAACAGGTTTAGATGAAGTCATGAGGGTAGGACCCTCAGAATGGGATTAGTGTCATTATAAAAAGAGACACTGGAAAGCCCACCCTTTCTCTCCCTGTAGGTGTTTAGAGAAGAGGTCGAGTGAGCACATGTGAACATGGCCACGGTCTGCAAGCCAAGAAAGGAGACCTCACCAGAAGCCAACCATGCCAACACCCTTACCAGACTTACAGCCTCTGGAGTTGTAAAAGAGTTCATTTCTGTGTCCATTTTATCACAGCCCAAGCTGACTAAACCAAGTGAAGAGACAGAGACATTTTGGAAAGAGTGATTTCCATAAAAAATGGTTGTTCTAAATGCAACAATGATTTCATCTCTTTTATACTCATATTTTATGAAATTTCATTGAAATAGACATCTCTTGGCCAGTGCCCAGGGCTCTCACCCTGAGAACAACAATCAAAAGTATAAGAACTGAGGAACAAGAGGCTGAATACAGCCCTTCTCAAATGATGGGGCAGTTGATGCCATTTCCTACATTCAGTGTCTAGTCAAATTGCAGCAGGTATGACCAAGTACAGGCTTCCTAGGTGGCGCTAGTGGTAAAGAACCCATGTACCAATGCGAGAGACCTAAGAGATAATGGGTTCAATTCTTGGGGAAGATTCCCTGGAGGAAGGCATGTCAACCCACTTCAGTATATTAGCCTGGAGAATCCCTTGGACAGAGGAGCCTGGCAGTCTACAGTCCACGGGGTTGCATTCAGACACGACTGAAGCAACTTAGCATGCATGCACACATGACCAAAGGCGCTTCCTGATCCTCCCACTAGAGAGCTCAGTTAGCTCTCAGGCTAACTGTAGGCTGAAGAGCCCTCTCTTTACAGCAGTAACTAACACACATTGCAAGTCAACTAAGCCATGTCTGACTCTTTGCAACCCTATGAACTGTAGCATTCCAGGCTCCCTTGTCCTTCACTATCTCCCTATACTTCATTTAAAAAAAAATTTTTTTTAAAGGAGAAGAAAACTGCTAAATTCTCCTATACCAACTAGGTTTGTTCAGTTTTCTGACTTCTACAAATCTAAAGCTTTCTCTTTGACTCCTTATGGTTCTGTTACATTAAGACTCCTGCAAGGTCAAGAGAGACCTGGGTTCACCAGGTCTAGAGCTCGGTTTACTAGCTGCCAAGGGTCACAACTGCAGAAGTTCTCAGAGACAAGTAAGTTTCTAATAAACTTGATTTTCACTTGCTTAAAAAAAAAACCCGAATAAAATGTCAACACCGTGCTGGCAAGTCCAGAGATGGAAATGAAGGCTCTGCCTATCACCGCAAGCTTTTTTTTTTTTTTTAATAAAACTGATTTGGATCAATTTGAGATAACTGCTGGGAGATGCCAGGTTTTATTTTAGCTACATCATTTGTTTTTGTTTCTGATCTGGGCACTGAGAGGAACGCTGCCAGTGTTTTTCCAGTAGCACAATACAGTTCTAGAAGAGTTAAAATAAGAAACCCTACCTGCTTAATCTGCCAGAAAACACAGGAGAGGAGCAATCAGCCCTGGGAAGAGGTGCTCTGAATGAGGTATGCCTGGCTGCTTTAGGCCATGCTGTCTGTCAGTCTTTCAAAATTCAAGTCATTACCAGATGCTGATCTACTATAATATTGTGATATTTTATCTGATTACACTTACCTGATTGTGCCTTATCTGCTATTTGCCTTCCCATTCTTCCATGTATATTAAATGCAGGTGCTTTTATTATTCTGAGAGCTAGAAAGTGTTGACTGCTCTGAATATAAATGGGGATATTATATCATTAACTTGCTCCAAAAGCAGGGCCATTGACTGTGTAAATCACACGCAAGGCACCTAGTGGAGACACAATAAACCATAATGTCTTGAGAAAGAAAGCAACGGAATGGATAAGGAGATAAAAATTTAAGGCATTGTTAAAGAAGGGTAATCTTCGAAATCCTATTTGATTCTTTCAAACTAGCATTTGTTGATAATACCACCTTTACATTAGAAACTTTTTTAACTTTATAAAAAAAGCTTTGGGGGGAGGCAGCATCATATGGAATGCTGTCACTAATAGGATTGCATAGGAACACAATCACTAACCTTCTACGGCTTGTCTAGGTTAGAAGAGTGTTTCAGAAGGGCTAATCTTTCAGCGATGTCTACCCTGCTTTGGCAAATACAGTCTTACCCAACCCGGGTGTACAGCTTAAACAAGACGAATAAATGACCAAATGCGCTCAGCATTTCCAGATGTTGAAAGGTGAATAGTTTAGAATCTGGTTGCAAATTTCAAAGGAAGTAATCAGCAGCGAATTAAGGCAGAACTGTGACCACGTGTGGCTGCCCAACCATCTGGGGTTACATGCTCTGCTTAGTTGCCACTAGGTTGGCCTCACTGAAAGTTAATCCACAGCTATTTAAGTGGAAAGTTTCAGGAAAATCTATTTTCAGAGCAAATATGTGAGAGTTTCAGTGAGCCACTGCCCTCTGTTGGATGGAATATCCGATGGCCTGTTCATTTATCAGAGTGTCAGATGCCTCCACCGTGAAACAGCTGGGAGCCAGGCCTTGTAAAGGAACACGGGTGGCACAGTGCCCAAAGCAGGGTGGCCGGAGTCATCACCTGACTCTCGGGGCTGAATGTGTGAGAAAGAAAAGAGCCTGTCGTGAGGCCAGCTGGGAACAGGAGTAAGCTCCTCCGCTGTGTCAAGGAGGATGTGCTTTCCTCCCAAATTCCGCGTGAGCCACCAAAGCCTAGAATGTGAGTGCTATTTCTGTCTCTGCCAACCCTCAACCTTCCCCCACACCTCCCCAGCTGTTACTTATAGACGCATGCCTGCATGCAGGCTAAGTCACCTGAGACGTGTCCAACTCTTTGCAACCCTATGGATTCTAACCCACCGGGTTCCTCTTTCCATGGGATTTTCCAGGCAAGGGTACTGGAATGGGTTGTCATGCCCTCCTCCAGGGAATCTTCTCGACCCATGGATCAAACCCTGGATCTGGAGAATATCACTGAGTCTCCTGCAGCTCCTGTATTACAGGCAAATTACTGCTGAGCCACTGGGAAAGCCCTTATAAATACGTAGAACAGTCTGTTTTCTCTTAACTGAACAATAATATGTTTAAAACACCTCTATTATTTTTTACTTTCATACCCGATTTCATTATTTAAAAAATGAGACAATAACCAAATCATTATAATAATCTTTATAAATAAACAAACTTTTTCAAGCCCCTCCCTAATGGACCACCTACTTCAGCCATCATTTTTTTGCTTATTATTTTTTATTGGAGTATAATTGCTTTAGAAACTAACACAACATTGTAAAATACCTCTTTAGGTCAAGGTTGCTCTTTAATTAGAGAATCCTCTATTCTTCTTAAATGATAATGCTTGAAAGCAAAGCACAAATATGGAGGACAGTCTGATCTTTTCAATGATCCCATATTTACACATTTTTTTCTCTGGAAAGACATTGTAATAGGTTTCTTGTAACATGATGTTGGGGCTGAGGGTGGGCCACCGCAAAATATGCTACAATGGCATATTAATTATTTGAATTGAAGTTGCTTGAGAAGCAGTGAACCCAAGAAGAAAATTCTGAGCCTCTTCTGTCTCCCTGAAAAGCAGAAAATAAATCTCTCATGTGAAAAGTGCACTCCCAGGGACTTCCCTGGTGGCCTGGTGGTTAAGAATCCACCTTCTGAGGCAGGGGACATGGGTTCAATCCCTGCTCGGGGAACTAAGGTCCCATGTGCCACATGGCAACTAAGCCTATGTGCTACAACTAGAGCGCTTGCATGCCGCAATGAAAATCCAGCACAGCCAAAAAAAAAGTGCATTTCCTGCATCTGAAAGTAAGACGGCTTTACAGTGGAGACAGAGAATTACAGCCAAGAAGCCTCCTGTTACTTTTTTTGTTTACTACGCCAAACCCAAACTCTGTTTAGATTCTTTACAAATTACACATGCCAAATCTAAGTTTCTTTATCCTGTAAATTCCTCACTGTTTCTTTGACAGCTCATACAACTCAATATCAAAAAAAAAAAATCAAAAAATGGGGCCTTCGCAGCCTTCGG
>NW_011494898.1:5000874-5001835 GCF_000754665.1 Bison bison bison
CATCGTCCCCTTATCCTCTCCACAAAGTAGCCCTGCGGGCCGCCAGCCACAGAATACAATTGATGTCAAGACCACCCCCTTCTCATTCCACAACGAACAGCCTGACACACGCACGGGGCAGCCGCCCGCCAGTAGTCGGTCTTGTAAATGCGCAGTGTGCCAGTGCCCACCGTCTGTTGCCCCAGCCTCGCCCCTGCCCGCCCCGCCCCGTGCTGTGGACATCTGGGCCCACCAGTCCCCACCCCGGCCCTGACCAGTGAGGACGCCGGCCTCCGGCTGCCCCCGCCCATCTGCCCTAGAGTGCTCTGTGTATAAGGATGAATTAGAGTTGTCATTTTCTCTTCACTGGATGTTTATTTATAAAGATTTGACCTGTTCATACGTCTGTGGAGCAGCTCTCCGTCTCCCAACTCTATAGTAACCTTAGGTAGACTGTTGTTGCGTTGTGTGGTTACCGTTTACCCTGAGACCCGTTGGATGGAACCACCTCTTGCAGCCCTGGTTGCCCCGGGCCGCGGGCCAGTGTGACGGGCCCGTGGGCCCTGGTGCCGCTCCGTGTCCAATAAAGCTCTCAGATGTGACCAGATGCCTGTGTGTAGGTCGCTGTATGGGCCCCGGCGCGGAGGCGGGGCGCCGGGAGGGAGGGGCCGAGGGCGGCGCTGAAGCCGCTGCCACGTCACTGCGGGCCGCGCCGGTCACGTGCGAGGGCCGGTCACGTGGCTGCGCCTCCGTCAGCTGAGGGTCACGTGGGCCAGGCCGGAACCCGGCGCCTCCGGCTCGGCTGGGCTCAGGATGCGCGGCGGGCAGGGCGCGGCGCGGGCCCCGGTGATCCAGTTCACCAACTGCCGCATCTTGAGGGGTGGCGCGCTGCTCAGGTGGGCGCGGGTGCGGGCCGGGGGACGCGGGCGGGCTCCGGGCCGGCGACGCGAGCCCCGCCCGCTCTGTGTGCAGGGAGGACCTC
>NW_011494898.1:5001935-5005712 GCF_000754665.1 Bison bison bison
TAAAGATTTGACCTGTTCATACGTCTGTGGAGCAGCTCTCCGTCTCCCAACTCTATAGTAACCTTAGGTAGACTGTTGTTGCGTTGTGTGGTACCGTTTACCCTGAGACCCGTTGGATGGAACCACCTCTTGCAGGCCCTGGTTGCCCCGGGCCGCGGGCCAGTGTGCGGGCCCGTGGGCCCTGGTGCCGCTCCGTGTCCAATAAAGCTCTCAGATGTGACAAAAAAAAAAAGGGGGGGGGGGGCAGAGGAACTAAATAGACATTTCTACAAAGAAGACATACAGATGGCCAACAGGCACCTGCAAGGTGCTCAGCATCAGGAATTATTAGAGAAATGCGAATCAAAACCATAATGAAACATCACTTCATACAGGTCAGAACGGCCATCATCAAAAATCTACAAGTAATAAAGGGAGGGTGTGAAGAAAAGGGAACCCTCCTGTTCTGGTGAAGGGAATGTAAATTGGAGCTGCTACTATGGAAAACAGTACAGAGGTTCCTTAAAAAATTGGAAATAGACTTGTCATGTGATCCAGTGATCCCACTCCTGGGCACTAATTCAAAAAGATACATGCACCTCAATGCTCACAGCAGCACTACACACAATAACCAAGACACGGAAGCAACCTAAGTGTCCATCAATGAATAGATAAAGAAGATGAGGTATATTTATAAAATGTAATATTACTCAGCCATACAAAAGAATGAAATATTGTCACTGGCAGTAACATGGATAGACCTGGAGAATATCATACCAAGTGAAGTAAATCAGACAGAAAAAGACAAATATTATACAGCATCACTTACATATGGAATATAAAAAGATAATACAAATGAATTTATTTATAAAACAGAATAGACTCACAGACATAGAAAACAAACTTAAAGTTACCAAAAGGGAAAGGGAGTAGGGAAGGATAAATGAGAAGTGTGGATTAAAAGATACACCCTGCTGCTGCTGCTAAGTCGCTTCAGTCATGTCCGACTCTGTGCAACCCCATAGATGGCAGCCCACCAGGCTCCCCCGTCCCTGGGATTCTCCAGGCAAGAACACTGGAGTGGGTTGCCATTTCCTCCTCCAATGCATGAAAGTGAAAAGTGAAAGTGAAGTTGCTCAGTTGTGTCTGACTCTTCACAACCCCATGGACTGCAGCCTGCCAGGCTCCTCCATCCCTGGGATTTTCCAGGCAAGAGTACCGGAGTGGGGTGCCATTGTCTTCTCCGAGATACACACTATTATACATAAAAAAGGTAAGCAACAAAGATTCATCATGTAGAACAGGGAAGTATATGCAATATCTTGTAATAACCTATGATAGAAACTAATCTGACAAAATATATGTAACTGAATCACTTTTCTGTGTGCCTGAAACTAACACAACATTATAAATCAACTATATGTCAATTAAAAAAAAAAAATATATATATATTGTTTCTTTGTTGTCACTTCTTAGGTCTCATTTCTATAAGACCTCTGTGGGCATGAGTTAAAATTTATTCCTCCTATGAATCTGTCTTGTGTCAATTTTATTATTAGTCCAGCCAGAAGAACTCAAGGGGCAGAAGAGCAAATTTCCCTTTCCTTGACATTGAATAAATTTCATTTATTTGTTTATATATAAAAGAAAGTTTAACTGGATATTATTTTAGACAGTTTAGAAGGTCCATTCTTAAAAATTGTGAAAATTAGTGAAAAGGTGAAATAAGTATCCTAAACATAGGAGCTAAAACTATAAAGCTTTTACAAGAGAGTATTGGAGAATATGTTCATGACTCATGAGTCAAGATTTCTTAGTTCATATAAAGCAATAACCATAAAAGAAGACAAAAACAGACTTTATCAAAATTAAAAACTTTTGCTCATCAAAAGACACCATTAAGAAAATGAATAGGCAATCCATAGACTTGGAGGAAACACTGGCAAAACGTATATTTGACAAAGGATTATTATCCAGGGTGTACAAAGAACTGTGGCACTTCAATAGTAGAAGACAACCAATTAAAAATGGGCAAAAGATTTGAAGGATCAAAAGTATATATGCCTGAATGGCCAATAAGCACATGAGAGAAATGCTCAGCATCGCTTGTTATCCAAAAATGCAAATTAAAACCACGAGGAGACAAGACTACACACCCACCAGAGGGGCTATAGTCAAAGAAACGGACCCCAGTCGTCAGTGGAAGTGGGATGGGGCACCTGAAGCAACGCTGTCCGTGGAAGGGTCACTGACGCAACTGCATGGGAACCAGTTGGCCAGTTTCTTCTAAAACGAAGCGTATGTGCCCCCTGTGACCAGCACTTCCACTGAGGTATTTATCCAGTATAAATGAAGATATTGACACGTTCACAAAAAATACTCGTGAAGTTTACAGTGGCTTTACTCATATAGCCAACACCTGGAAAGGCTCACAGAGCCCATCAACAGAAAAACAGATGCTTACATGGTGGTAAGCAACGAAACTAGCAACACGAAGGAACAGATGACTGACACAGGAAAGAATGTGGATGACTCTCACGAATATTACGCACAGTGAAAGAAGTCTTGCACACCAAAGCGTATACACCGTATGATCTCATTAACATGATGCCATAATATACAAAACTAATCGACAGTAGAAAAAACTCAGAGCAGGGGTTACCACTGGGCCTTGGAGGAGAGATTCCCTAAAAATAGGAGTGAGAGAACTTTCTGTGTTCTGTGTCTTGATAGCTTCTATGTGTACATATGTTTGTCAAAATGCAATGAACACACTCTTAAGATGGTGCATTTCATTGTAGATTTTAAATGCTAATATTAATAATATGCCTCTAAAGTATTTAGGGGAAGTATACTGATGTCTTTGATTTACTTTGAAGTAATCACAAATAATAAGATGGGTTAATGCATTGATAACTATGTAATAAAGCAAGACCAGTAATGCTAATAGTAGAATCTAGGAGCTGGATATGTGGGTGTCCCACAGCAAAATTCTTACAATGTTGCTACTTGCTTGAAAATTTTCACATCAAAATGCTAGAAAACATGAAAAAAATAAATATGAACTACAATACACACAAAGTAACTTATTTGGTCATTTATTATGTTTTAAATTATAATTATAGAAAAAGGCTTATTTGTTCAGGTCTTAAGACACATGCTGGCAAAGTAATGCTCAAAATTCTCCAAGCTAGGCTTCTACAATACGTGAACCATGAACTTCCAGATGTTCAAGCTGGATTTAGAAAAGGCAGAGGAACCAGAGATCAAATTACCAACATCTGTTGGATCATTGAAAAAGCAAGGAAGTTTCAGAAAAACATCTACTTCTGCTTTATTGACTACGCCAAAGCCTTTGACTGTGTGGATCACAAACTATGAAAAATTCTTCAAGAGATGGGAATACCAGACCACCTGACCTGCCTCCTGACAAATCTGTATGCAGGTCAAGAAGCAACAGTTACAACTGGACATGGAACAACAGATGGGTTCCGAATCAGGAAAGGAGTACATCAAAGCTGTATATTGTCACCCTGCTTATTTAACTTATATGTAGAGTACATCATGCGAAATGCCAGGCTGCATGAAGCACAAGCTGAAATCAAGACTGCCGGGAGAAATATCAATAACCTCAGATATGCAGATAACACCACCCTCATGGCAGAAAGTGAAGAAGAACTAAAGTGTCTCTTGGTGAAAGTGACAGAGGAGAGTGAAAAAGTTGGCTTAAAACTCAACATTCAGAAAACTAAGATCATGGCATCCAGTCCCATCACTTCATGGCAAATTAATGGGGAA
>NW_011494898.1:5005812-5006591 GCF_000754665.1 Bison bison bison
GGTCATGTGACGCGGCCGCGGCCGCCATTTTGTCCTGCGGTGCTGGTATTTAGAGCGCAGCGGCTGACGGGCCGGGTCGCCTTCGCAGCCTTCGGACAGCTAGCTTCGCGCAGCCCGCCGCCCGCCGCGCCCGGCTCGACCTCGCCCCGGCCTCGGTCCGCTGAACTCGCCCCCTCCCCACCCGCAGACATGTCCGAGGCCAAGAACGGCCCCGAGTACGCTTCCTTTTTCGCGGTCATGGGTGCCTCAGCCGCCACGGTCTTCAGCGCCCGGGGCGCCGCCTACGGTACAGCCAAGAGCGGCACGGGCATCGCAGCCATGTCTGTCATGCGGCCAGAGATGATCATGAAGTCCATCATCCCGGTGGTCATGGCGGGGATCATCGCCATCTATGGTCTGGTGGTGGCAGTCCTCATCGCCAACTCCCTGAATGACGGCATCAGTCTCTACAGGTGAGGGCCGGCCGGCTCTCCCCGCTGCCTGCCTGGGTGGAAGCTGTGGGTAGGGAGGGGCCTTGGTGGGCTGCTGGTGCCCCGTGCCGGCTGCCTCCCCGTGGTGGACCGACGTGCTTCCTGTGTCCTCTCTCCCCCAGGAGTTTCCTTCAGCTGGGCGCGGGCCTGAGCGTGGGCCTGAGCGGGCTGGCGGCAGGCTTCGCCATCGGCATTGTCGGGGACGCAGGCGTGCGTGGCACCGCCCAGCAGCCGCGGCTCTTCGTGGGAATGATCCTCATCCTCATCTTCGCCGAGGTGCTCGGCCTCTATGGTCTCATCGTCGCCCTT
>NW_011494898.1:5006691-5023447 GCF_000754665.1 Bison bison bison
GAGATTTTATTTTCTTGGGCTCAAAAATCACTGCAGATGGTGACTGCAGCCATAAAAATAAAAGATGCTTGCTCTTTGGAAGAAAGCTATGACCAACCTAGACAGCAATTAAGAAGCAGAGACATTACTTTGCCTATAAGTTTCGTCTAGTAGAAGTTATGATTTTTCCAGTAGTCATGTATGGATGTGAGAGTTGGACTATAAAGAAAGCTGAGCACCAAAGAATTGATGCCTTTGAACTGTGGTGCTGGAGAAGACTCTTGAGAGTCCCTTGAAGTGCATGGAGATCCAGTCAGTCAATCCGAAAGGAAATCAGTCCTGAATATTCATTGGAAGGACTGATGCTGAAGCTGAAACTTCAATACTTCGGCCACCTGATGCGAAGAACTGACTCCTTGGAAAAGACCCTGACCCTGGGAAAGATTGAAGGCAGGAGAAGAAGGGGACGACAGAGGATGAGATGGTTGGGTGGCATTACTGACTCGATGGACATGAGTCTGAGCAAACTCTGGGAGTTGGTGATGGACAGGGAAGCCTGGCTTGCTGCAGTCCATGGGTCGCAAAGAGTAGGACACGACTGAGCAACTGAACTAAACTAAAGACATGCACAAACAAGCTTAAGCTCCATAAAGCAGGGGACTTTGCCTGTTTAACTGATTAGAAGTACCTAGTCTGGCTGGCATATGAAAGAAAGAAAGTGAAAGTGTTAGTGGCTTAGTTGTGTCCAACTCTTTGCAGCCCCATGGACGGTAGCCCACCAGACTCCTCTGTCCATCAGATTCTCCAGGCAAGAATACTGGAGTGGGGATCCATTTCCTCTTCAGGTGATCTTCCCGACCCAGGGATCACACCTTGGTCTCCTACATTGCAGGCGGATTCTTTACCATCAGAGCCACCAGGGAAGTCCTCAGTCTAACATATTGTAGGTGCTAAATAAATATTTGTGAATGGACTTTTTCACATATAATTGTTTTTTTAAAAAATTACTTATTTGGCTGAACTGGTTCTTAGTTATGGCACGTGATTCTTCGATCTTGGCCGCAGCATATGGGATCTAGTTCCCTGACTAGGGATCAAACCTGGGCCCCACGCATTGAGGGCATGGAGTCTTAGCTACTGGATCACGGGAAGTCCCTTACATATAATTCTTAATCAGACTACTTCACTTTTAGAAAGTGAAATGTGATCAAAGCAATTCAAGTGTCTTCTAAAACCCAGCCCATGATCAGATATATTCCTAAACTCAGTTTAGAGGGTTCTAACACTGGTTAATATTAGTTGCCTAACTAAATTGATTTTTAAATGATGGGAGAGAATAAAATACAAAGAATTTCAAGAGTTCATGTAGTTCACCAATCTAAAACTGAATTTGGCATCAGAATTAACTGAGAGTTTTATAAAAATTATAGTTTTCAAAGCTACAATTTGGAGATTCAGATTCAATAGTTAAGTAGTTTTTTAAGTCCTCATGTGATTTTAGAGCATATGTAGGCTTGCCAATCAATTATCTTGTTCATTTCAACTACTTCAAATATATCTTTCAAAATGATCGCCAGAGAAGTAACTTTTATTTGGCTGCTTCCACATCAGCTAGTTAAGAATCTGCTTGCAACGCAGGAGACCCTGTTTTGATTCCTGGGTTGGGAAGAGCCCCTGGAGAAGGGAACTGCAGTATTCTGGCCTGGAGAATTCCATGGACTGCATAGTCCATGGGGGCGCAAAGAGTTGGACACGACTGAATGATTTTCACTTTCATTTTCTTACATACTAGTCACTGTGTTCTGTTATCTCATTATGATCACATAGCGACCCCTCCAGGTGAGTATTATTAACTCCACTTTACAGTTTGGAAGATTGAGACTAGGCGAAGATCCATCTCAGGGTCATTGGAAAAGACACTGATGCTGGGAAAGATTGATGGCAAAAGGAGAAAAGGGTGGCAGAGGATGAGATGGTTGGGTGGTATCACCAACTTTACAGACATGAATCTGATCAAACTCCAGGAGATTGTAAAGGACAGGGAAGCCTGGCGTGCTGAACCCCTTGGGGTTGCAAAGAGTCAGACATGACTTAGCAACTGAACAACAATAACAACAATGTTAAGTAACTTTGTCTTAGTTCATTAAAGCTATCCATAGAGGGGACTTCCCTGGTGGCTCAGCAGTAAACAATCTCCCACCAATGCAGGAAGCAACATGTGATCCCTGGGTCAGGAAGATGTCCTGGAGAAGGAAATGACAACCCACTCCTGGAAAATCCCATGGACAGAGGAGCCTGCAGGCTAGAGTCCATGGAGTTGTAAGACAGTCAGACACAACTTAGTGACTAAACAACAACCAACTATAGAGGACACAGGATTTGAAGCCAGATGTGTCTACAAAGCTGTCCACTAGAGCAAATTTTTCATGAAAGATAAGGGTAAAAGTTAAAGCTTCTCATCTGGCATTAGTAACTGCGATGCTGTGCAGCAAGTTCTTAATTTATTACTTAAATGCCAATTGGTATAATCTTGGCCTCTGTCTCGTTTCAGTATCAATGGAAAAGAGCAGCCGATGTGATCCTTTATATATAGCTTCCAGAAGATCTTTGGAGGGAGTAAGGGAGGGAGGGAGAGTTCTAGATTTGTATTCTTCACTTCTTTCTAAACCTAGATAGCTCCACTTTAGATCCTCAGAGTTCTCCAAGTAATGTCCCAAATTAAATCTTGCTTTTTCTTCTGTCTCATGCACAAAAACAATAGTCTTTAGCTCTTCACCATTTGAACATATCTTAGGCAAACTCTCATCTGCCTTACTGCTAGAATAAGAAATTCTTGGCCAAGGTCTAAAGTAAATTGCTATTAATACCTCCTTCCTGGGTTGTTGAAGTGACTGGGCTTTAGTTCTCTCTCTCTGATGCTGTTTCTAGGTTACAAAAAATTTTACATATATTAACTAATTTAAACTAACAATTCTTTGAGGTTAATACTATTATTATGCCTCCATCTTATAGATGAGCACAACTGAAGCCCAGAGAATTTTGAGGCCAGAGGTGCTACAGCCAGGATTAGAACCAAGAAGGCTGACATCAGAGCAGAATTAATGTTTAGTTTTATTCTGAGAAAACTACCCAATACCTGAGGGTCTTTTTTGGAATATATTTTACTACTCTAAGAAGAGGTGATAAACTCATGACTCACTACCCATTTCTGAGTCTTTGACAGACTTCATTAGTAGATGGTGGCCTCCAGGTGGGTTCTCAGAATCCTTTGTAGAGCTCAGAGCAGACCTTACTGTCATTTGGAGTTGATATGTGAGAAACATACTACACTTCAAACATAAAATAGTGTGTGCGTGGGTGTTCAGTTGCTCGGTCATATCCGACACTTGGCGACACCACGGACTGCAGCTCACCAGGCTCCTCTGTCCATGGGATTTCCCAGGGAAGAATACTGGAGTGGGTTGCCATTTTCTCCTCCAGGGGATCTTCCTGACCCAGGGATTGAGCCTACATCTCCTGCATTGACAGGTGGATTCTTTACCCCTAAGCCACCTGGGAAGTCCCACATAAAATAGACCACTGACTAAAAATAGAGATGTATCTACAGCTACCAATTGTCTGCCCTTACTTTTCCCATTAAATGAAAATGCCCATTTGGCTCTCTCTTCATGCACCATCTATGATCAGTCACTTCTAGGCTGTTGGAACATAACTTGAAAATGTAAAATGCCTCTATCAATGATTAATGATGCTCTTACCCATTGCGTGCAGCCACTCAAGTGAGGAGATACAGCTTCGCCTGACATTCACAGAAGGGCACCAACAGCATTTAGGAACAAACAGGGGCACAGTAGTTGATGGTTCGTGGGTGCTGCAATTTCCCGGGATGGTATCCAATAATCAGACAAACCTCCCGTCAAGGCACTTTGTCTAATTTCTCGGCTTCTAGCTCCCTCATACATTTTAATCTATTCAGATCCTTGGAGCCACAAAAATGCTTGTATGGTGTGTGAAAGAGTCTCTGTTCCAGAATTAACTTTGTCACTCCATAACTGGAGGTAGTCAAGATCCCTATCCTAAAACAATGTCCCACTGGGGATGTGCAAAAGTCCAGTTATCAGCCATTCATAGTGGAAAACCACAGGACAAAGAAAAGAGTCTGGCTTTGGCATCAGAAAAACGAAACCTGGCTCTATTTTCCTGGGTTGTTGTGGGCATGGCATCTAAGAAGTGGGGAGAACTATCACTCCCCACTGTTTTCATGATGGAAGACAATGTATATAAAGCACTTTGCACAGTGCCTGACACACAGGTAACTCATTAACATTATTATTATTATCACCATTACGTTTATTGCTAGAATTGCCATTTCCCTGGGTTCTCTCTTCATATATTACCCACACTCAGAGCAGTGACATTTGAAGTCCACACTGTCTATGTTTGATGGGGTTTTTCTTTCCTCTTTGGGGCCCAGGCAGCAATGATGGCATGAATCCCTTCAGCAGGAAGGACACTTCAAAAGAGGGAGTGGGCTGGCAGGAAGGCACCTGGCCTGTTTCACAGCTGTGTCTAAGGCCATCCATCCCTAAGAGTTAACATTCCCCATTCAGCAATTTTGTCCTTGCCAAGTGCCCTATTGAAACAAAAATCTTAAAAAAAAAGTCTGTCCAAAAGTAAAAAGGCAGTAAGAAGCAATGCAATGAGGCAAATGCTGTATATGAAGGTTATTTAAAATGTGACATAATTTTTTACACTATGTTTCAAACTTCTAACCACCCTGCCTGCTAATACCTGCCAAAAGCCTGAGATAATAGCAGATGGCACCTTAGGGACCACTTCCAGACATCTCCTGCCTTCTCTTTCCTCATTTGCAGAGATGTATAAAGGATTACATGGGTCCACATCTCACTTGAAAGTTCAAATCATATTCACTTGCTTTTAGATCATCCCTTTGTTCATTTATAGAGCCAGGGAATGTTTCCAGGTTCCAAACAGGGAAACAGGGGCGATTAGGCAACATACCTATCAAACAACTACAACTTTATAGTCCCTGCAGCATAGTTACTAGAGAAACACAGCAAGGGCAGGAAATGTCTTTAGCTATCAAGGTTATACTTTTATACAAGGTAATTGACATATAGATAAATAGATAGATAATCTCAAAGAGCCTGCATAACCCAGTCTCATAAAATACACCAAAAATAAAACCACTAGGCCACACAAATATTTTATTAGCAGGTTTTTACAGCTCTGATGAGGTTTTCACTGATGACATCTATACTTTCTCAGCTCAAGACATCAGAGACAAATTCAACAGTCATGGCAAATTTCCATGATAGCAAGTTAAAGAGTAGAGTTTCTAGAAGCATCACAGGGTGTCTCCCACGGAAATTACAAAATACCTCCACACACCAATGCTCAATTGCCGACCTGTTAGTCTTTGCTGGTCTGTAAAAATCTCTGGGACTCACTGAAATCCAAGGGTCTGAATTAGAAAACCCATAGAGCATTCTTAAAAGTCAAGAGACATTGAGTGGCTATTTGCTTACAGCCTAACTCATCCATCTAGAGATTGATCTCTGCCAAATTCTCCTTGATTCTGTTACTCTGTTATTTATGAGGACTGTGGCATCATGTTTCAGGAATTACCAACCAGTCAGCACTGATGGGTATGTATTTTTCTTGCTCACTCAGTGGCAAAACACATATATAATGAATTCTTGGGAACTTTATCTCTTTCAGGGAAAGTCAGAATAACTGCTGACTCAATGATCTGCCACACAACATATTCCTGGATAAAAGGGAGGTTCTCCCCCCCCACCATTTTTTACTGAAATATTTCAAAACTTCAGCATTTCCAACAAGAACAGAGAAGTACCAAAGACTAGTAAAACAAAGTATGTTCCATGACTGAGAAATTGTTTATGAATATTTTTATACCATTTTAAATTTGTTCTCAATGGAAAGATAGCAACAGATTAATTGCCCACATGTCCATTTGATAAAAAAAATTTTTTTAAACAAACTTATTTTACTTTTATGGCTGCAGATAGGAGTTATTAACCATCTGCCTTTGCGTTATTTAAACATTATACAAGTAAACATTTTTTACAACCAGAAAACAGTTGTTCATAGAATTGTACATTTATTCCCCAATAATTCTTCTTTGCTACTTTAATAAGGGCTTAAAGTTAGCATCATGTCAACTCTTTTTAAAATTCATTACCTATAATACTAAGAAAAACAGATGACAATACAATTATTTCATTGCAAATAAAGAAGGCTTAAAAGAGATTGTTTTAAAAAAATTTATTAGCAGTACAAGGAATTCCCTGGCAGTCCAGTGATTAGGACTCTGTGCTTTTACTACCAAGGTCCTGGGTTCAATCCCTGGTCAAGGAACTAAGACCCCATAAGTTGTGCAGCACACACACACACACACACACAAACACACACAAACACTAGCAGTATCAATTACCTCCTCTTGAGAAAACAGTTAAGAGGGGGAAATGACCATCTAAATTATAACTGACACTGTTAAAGGAAATGAGGGTGACCAGATGACAGTTGCACTAAGAGTCTTAGATAGGCAAGTATTCTACTGCATACTAACAAAATATGGCTAAACAAATTAACGTTTTACTTCTCTGCTTCTACGAAACACAGAAATGAGTACACCTGCAGAATCAGACAATATGTCATATGGAAAGACCATTCTTTGATCTCAGACTTCTAGTTTCAGAATTCTGAGAAAATACATTTCTATTGTTTAAGCTCCCCAATCTGTGGTATTTGTTATGGCTGCCGTATAGCAAACTATTACAGAAAAGCTATTAATATCTTCGTGATCTATGTGGTGTGTACTGAAATAGCATTAATAATCATTTTAATAGTTTTATTAAAATTTATTCCGAACGTTAAAAAAAAACAGTTCTTTGCTATATAAGACAAGGAAATAGAGGAAAATAGGAGTAAAGAGAGGTCGAGAGATAAGGCTTAAGATCTCCTGAAGGTAATATGATAAATCCAGATTTATTAAGATTACGAACACTCTGCGACTTCCCCGGTGGTCCAGTGGCTAAGACTACATGCTGTCGAAATCTGGCCAGGGAACTATGTCCACCTGCCACAGCTAAAAGATACCACATGCTGCAACTTAAAAAAAAAAAAGAACCCATGAGCTTCAGCTAAGACCTAGAACATCCAAAAAAAAAAAAAAAAGTATTTACATATATATATGTATGTATGTATATTTATTTAAATATCACTTTTTTAATAAAAATAGGAAACACCCTAAGGAACAGAAGTCAGAATAAACTAGCCAAAGACAAATCTACACTGAAGACAAACTCTGAACGAGAGACAAGAAAGCGACATGGAAGCTCTGTAGAAGCGCAAGGCCTCCCCAGTCACTCCGCTGAGACTGAACAGGCGATGCAGGTAAGGAAACTACCCAGGCCAAGGGAAAAACCACCAGCACGTGAGGTAACGGTGCTCAGCACTGACATGGAGCTGAGAGCGGTGCCTGTGCACAAAAGCCAGACTGGAAAACCTCCTGACCCACAGGGCACCTGACTAAGTACACAGAGAGGGCTTTTCTTCAGCAAGGGGGACTAATTACCCCTACAATAAGCATGTTCCACTTGGGCTTAACAAATCTGAAAAGCAAGAATGGAAAGGATCAAACTGTCTACAATAACTTAACTATGTCCCAGGAAAAAGGCTAAAGACCATTTTACATGAATGAAAATATCCAGCACCCAACAAAGTAAAAGTCATATTGTCTGGTATTCAATTAAAAAATTGCCAAGCCTGTACAGAAACTAGAAAATATGACCTATCATCAGGAGAAAATTTTATCAATTGAAACTAACCAAGAACTGACACAGAAAAAGGAGACAAGTGCTTTTAAAAAGTTATTGTGACTATTTTCTGTATGTTCAAAATAATAAGCAAAGATATGAAAAATATTTAAAAGATGAAAATTAAAATTAAATTTAAAATTATAATATATAATATGATAAATATATTAGACGGGATTAACAGCAGGTTAGAAACTACAGAAAAAAGATTGGTGAATTTGAAAGACAGAAAAGAGAATTTTAAAAACTGAATGGAAAAAAAAATAAATAAATAAAAATAAAAACTCAATGGAGCAGCAGTGAGCTATGATAAAAAATTTAAAGTATACCACATATGTGTAAGGAAGTCCCCAAAAGAAAAAAAGGGAAATAAAAACATTATTTGAAGTAATAATGGTAATAATAAATAATTATTTTGAAAAATAAATAAGAATTGTTTGAAGTAATAATGGTTGAAAATTTTCCCGATGTGATGAAAATAATAAACTCACAAATCCAAGAACAATAATGACTCTAAGCACAAGAAACATGAAGAAAACTACACAAAACCACATTGTAATCAAATTGCTCAAAATTAGTAATAAGGAAAACAGTAAAAAGCACTCAGAAAAAGACATATTATACAGAGGGATAATAAGGACAAGAGATATCTCACTGGAAACAAGCAAATGAGACCACAATGAAGCAACATCTTTCAAATACTAAAAAAGACAGACAATAACAGGTATTGAAGGAAACTGGAACCCTGATATATTGCTAGTAGTAAAGTCAAATGGTCTAGCCATTTGTAAAAAAGTTTGTGAATTCCTTGAAAAGTTAAACATAGAGTTACTATATGATATAGTAATTCTACTCTTAGGTATATAGCCAAGGAAAATGAAATGAAAACATTTGTCCACACAAAAACTTGTACATGAATATTCATAGAAGCATTATTCACAATAGCTTAAAAAATTGGAAATAACCCAATAATGAAACAACGAATGAATGAATAGACAAAATGTGATATGCTAACACAATGGGAAACGATTTAGCCATAAAAACCAAACAAGTATGGCATCTGCTACAATATGGATGGATCTTGAAAACAAGCCAGGTACAAAAAGTCACCTGTTGTCAGATTCTATCGAGAGGAAATGTCCAGAATAGGCAAATTCTACACAGAAGAGTTTATTAGTGTTTGCCAGGGGTTTGGAGAAGCTGGGCATGGAGAGACTGCTAATAGGTAAAAAGTTTCTTTGGAAGGGGTGATGAAAATATTCTAGAACTACATGGTGTTGGTATATGGGCTTCCCTGGGGGCTCAACAGTAAAGAATCCACCTGCCAATACAAGAGACACGGGTTCAATCCCTGGGTTGGGACGATCCCCTGGAGAAGGAAATGACAACCCACTCCAATATTCTTGCCTGGGAAATATCATGGACAAGAGGAGCCTTGTGGGCTACAGTCCATGGGGTCACAAAAGATTTGAACACAACAACTAAATTAAAACAACAACATGAATGCATAGGTCTGTAAAAACCCTAAACTGTACATTTTAAAACAGTAAACTTTATGGTATGTGAATTATATATCAACAAAACTGTCAAAATAAAGAAATGATAGAAATATGTTATCAGATCAGTCGCTCAGTCATGTCCAACTCTTTGCGACCCCATGAATCGCAGCACGCCAGGCCTCCCTGTCCATCACCAACTCCCAGAGTTCACTGAGACTCACGTCCATGGAGTCAGTGATGCCATCCAGCCATCTCATCCTCTGTCGTCCCCTTCTCCTCTTGCCCCCAATCCCTCCCAGCATCAGAGTATTTTCCAACGAGTTAACTCTTTGCATCATGTGGCCAAAGAACTGGAGTTTCAGCTTTAGCATCATTCCTTCCAAAGAAATCCCAGGGCTGATCTCCTTCAGAATGGACTGGTTGGATCTCCTTGCAGTCCAAGGGACTCTCAAGAGTCTTCTCCAACACCACAGTTCAAAAGCATCAATTCTCCGGCTCTCAGCCTTCTTCACAGTCCAACTCTCACATCCATACATGACCACAGGAAAAACCACAGCCTTGACTAGACGAACCTTTGTTGGCAAAGTAATGTCTCTGCTTTTAAGCTGAGAGATAGGGTCACATATGATATGCTATGTACAAATACTGTTTATAAAAAATAAACTATGAAGAAATTTCAAAAAATTAATAAAAGGCAGAGATTGCAACATTGGATAAAAAATTAAGACCCAACCATATGCAGCCTACAAGAAGCACAATTTAAAGACAGAAGTAGATTAAAAGGTAGGATAAGATACACCATGGGCTTCCCTGGTAGCTCAGCTGGTAAAGAATCCACCTGCAATGAGGAGATACAAGGGACATGGGTTTGATTCCTGGGTTGGGAAAAACCTCTGGAGTGGGAAATGGAAACCCAATCTAGTATTCTTGACACTTTATTACTATACATTAACATTAAGCCCTATTTGTGGTAATTTGTTATGTGGCAATATAAAACTAATATGTCCTCTCCTGATAAGTAAAAAATACAGACAGAAAATCAGTAAGGACATGGAAGATTTGAACAACACTATTAACCCTGATCTAGTTGACACTTATATAACACCCTACCAGACAACAGCAAAATATGCATTCTTTTTCAGTGATTAAGGAATACTTGCCAACATAGACCCTATTTTAGGCCATATTACAAATCTCAATAAATTTAAAAGGAGACAAGTCATACAAAATATGTCCTATGACCAAGTATAATTAAGTTAAAAATCAGTAACAGAAAGATTTCAAAAATCTCCTAATATTAGGATCCTAAGTAACATTTGAGCTTCCCTGGTGCCTCAGTGGTAAAGAATCCACCTGCTATGCAGGAGATGCCAGAGACTTGGGTTCTGTTTCTGAATAGGCAAGATCCCCTGGAGAAGGGCATGGCAACCCACTCCAGTATTCTTGCCTGGAGAATCCCTTGGACAGAGGAGCCTGGTGGGCTACAGTCCATGGGGTCACACAGAGTCAGACACGGCTGAAGTGACTTAGCACACACACATGCAAGAAATATGTATCTATTAATCAGTAATCCATGAGTCAAAGAAAAAAAATAAAAGGAAATCATCCTATAAAAAATATTACAAACTTCCATAAAGATTGAGCAATTAGAGTATTACAAAGTTTTAGGTAAATGAACAACCAAATGTAGACTTAATTATTGTATTTAAATATTTTAACATGCAACTCCTATACAAGATAATGAGCTTCTATCACAGGTGTAGAAACAGGATTGTTATACTAGCAAGTATTTTTCCTATAGGCTGACAAAAAGAAGCTGTCTCTTAGCCTGATGGCAATGAAAGACAGAAGATAAATCATTGCTTGCGCAAACCAATTTATTTAGTCACTTTGGACTGCTGTTATTTATGACTTGTCAGCACATGCTGTTAGTTCAATTAAATACAAAAATCTTAAATTCTCTTTTTTCCCCACTCCCATCTCTTTTAAAAAAGACACAACATTAAAACATTAAAAGAACACTTTAAATGTATTCTGTTTCTATTATTTTACTCAGGCATTGTTTATTAAACATCCTGCAACAAAGGAAAAACTTAGTCTTTGCTTTGACTAGTTAAATTTAAACATTTACAGGGTCTGGATATGGAAACATAATTTGGAAGCTCTCCTTTGAGGATAATACAAAAACAAAAATTTAAAACAAGGCCCTCAGAGAAAGTGTACATTGCAACATGCACTGAATTGCCAGGAAGCTAGAGAAAGCAAACTCATAGCTATTAAAAAGCTGGATTTTTTGACTTGATATATTTCAGATAGATTATAATATTCATACTTGTTACATACAAAGTATACGATATTTCACTTTGACCATACCACAGAGTTCTCATCATTTAACTACAATCAAACACTTTTTAAAAATCTTACTTATATCAAACACCAGACACACGGGGGCACACGTTGCCATGGAAAAGCATGATGTTTAGAGAATCTGTCAAGAGAGTAATATCAAGCACTGTATATTAAATATATGCACCGCCTACCCTGGCCAAGCATAAAAGCCTGTTATCCCTAGTTACATTCCTCACTGAGTTGATACCTTTAAAGAAAAAAACACAGGCCACTAGTTTGGGGCTAATTTCAGTTTTCAGTGAAACCATGTCTCAAGCTTCAAATGACATTATGGGGCCATCCACCAAGGAATATACAAGTCCATTTTCTTTATTCTGTTGCTTCAGTGAACAGAAATTATATATATTCTGACAAACTTAGAGAGTTTGACAGAAACTAGAGCTCCAAGCAGATATGAGATAACATAATAGGGTGTTTTCAAATAGTTGCCTAAAGACAATGCCTCATTTATCCAGTAAATCAAGAAAAGATAGCATCACCTATTCAATGGACAATAATTTAAGCAAACTCCAGAAGACAGTGAAGGACAGGGGAGCCTGGCTGCCTGATACATATGAAGCTGCCCAATACATAAACATGTATTCTCTTTACACACAAAATTCTGCTTTTTACACATTTTTACAACAAAAATTTGCGACCACCACCACATGAACTTCACTTCTTACAGACTCAGATTCATCATTAGAAACATCAGCTTTCACACCATAGTGTGATACTAAGGGCAAACAAAACCTCCTGAGTGAGACTATTTGCCCTGCACTAAACGGTCTCCAAGGACCACATAACCAGAGCTCTTTCACTTCTTTCATTGTGAGCTGTCATTTCTCCTACTGGACGTGCTTTCTCCATAATTCCTTAGCGCTCCCTCCCTCCCCTCCAATATTTTCTGGGCTTTAGGAATCAGCAACCACACTCTACATACAATTCTACGATACTGACACTTTATCATTTCTTGATTATATGTACTACATCTTTTTTCTTTTTTTACTGAAGCATTGTTGTTGTCGTTTAGTTGCTAAGTTGTGTCCAACTCTTTGACCCCATGGGCTGCAGCATGCCAGGCGCGCCTGTCCTTCACTATCTTCTGGAGTTGGTGCAAATTCATGTCCATTGAATCAGTGATGCCATCTAACCATCTCATCCTCTGCTACCCGCTTCTCCTTTTGCCTTCAATCTTTCTTCAGCATCAGGGTCTTTCCCAGTGAGTCAGCTCCTTGTACTAGGTGGCCAAAATATTGGAGCTTCAACTTCTGCATCAGTCCTTCCAGTGAATATTCAGGATTGATGTATTTCTTGAAGTATAGCTGCTTAACAATGTTGTGCTAGTTTCTGCTGTACAACAAAGTGACTCAGCTCTGTGTGCACACATACCCCACCCCCATCCACTCCTGTAGGTCATCACAGAGCACCAAGCTGAGCTCCCTGAGATATACAGGAGCTTCCCACTAGCTGGTTTACACATGGTAGTGTATATACATCAATCCCTATCTCCCAATTTATCCCATCCCCACACAGGCCCATAGGTCTGTTCTCTACATCTGCGTCTCTATTCCTGTCCTGCAAATAGGTTCATCTGCATCATTTTTCTAGATTCCACATATATGTTCTAATATATATTTGCTTTCTCTGACTTCATTTTGTATGATAATCTATAGGTCCATCTACATCTCTACAAGTGACCCAATTTTGTTCCTTTTAATGACTGAGTAATATTCCATTGAATATATGTATTGATACCACATCTTCTTTATCCTTTCCTCTGTTAATGGACATTTAGGTTGCTTCCAGTCCTGGCTATTGTAAATAGTGCTGCAATGAACACTGGGGTTCATGTTTTCTCAAATTACGGTTTTCTCAGGCTATATACCTTAGAGGGACTGCTAGGTCATTTGGTTTTTTAAGGAACCTCCTTACTGTTCTTCATATCAATTTACATTCCCACCAACAGTACAAGTAGGTTCTTTTTTTTTTTTTTAATTTTATTTAACTTTACAATATTGTATTGGTTTTCTTTCTTAAGGATATCAACTCTGTGGCTTCCATTTATCCAAATGCTCTTTTTCCTCCAGACTGCTTGCCTTTTATCCTTTTACTCCTGATGCAAATGGTTCCCAAATTATGACGGTTGGACTTTGGATTTTTCAACTTTTATGATGATGTAAGAGCAATATATGCATTCAGTAGGCCTATACTTTGAATTTTGATCTTCCAGGCTAGTGGTGTGTGGGATGACACTCTTGCATAATGCTGGGCAGTGGTGGGGAGCTACAGCTCCCAGTCAGTAACACGATCATAAGGATAAACAACCAATGCCTTTACAACCATTTCATACCCAGCCAGCCATTCTATTTTCCACCCTCAGTACAGTATTCAGGATTCCATAAGATATTCAACACTTGGTTGTAAAACAGGCTTTATATGAGATTGATGTTGCCCAACCGTAAACCAGTCTAAGTGTTCCGAGCATGTTTAAGTAGGCGAGGTTAAACTCTGATGCTCAGTAGGTTAGGTATATTATTAATAAGTGAACTTTCAGCTTACAATATATTCAGATTATAATGGGTTTATTAGGATGTAACCTCATTGTAAGTCAAGGACACTCTGTACTCTTGACAATACAGAGAATCTTGTGTGTGTGTGTGTGTGTGTGTTATTAATTTGATCAACAAACAATGATTTTGAATGTTGGAGAACAAGGCAAAACACCCACTCGACTACATCTAGTCTGTGAGATTCCTGTCTATACTTTTCTCTTTTGTTCAAGTTATCTGCAATAAAGTTCTAATGCTGCAGATGAGAAATTAAGAAACAGAGCTTTAAAAAAAAAATAAACCTTTGAACTTAAAAGTATCCAGTGTTCATATATTTTGATAATTTAAACTGAAAATGTGGGAAAGGACAGGAGGAAGGTAATTAAAATTTAAGTGACCTATGTACTGAAATGATTGTGAGGAATGGGCTCAAATACTTTAATCTTTTCTTATAATGGAAAAACATTAATCCAAAAGTATAGTTTTTTGAAAATCATCTCAAAAAAATAGACATTGAATTTGTTGCTATTTTGAATTACATTTTCAATATCCCATCAAGTGTGATTCTCTATGATTATAAAATTCTCAATTACCTAAAGAAAATCAGTTTTCTAAACATATTTTTTTTTCCTTTTCTTTTTAAAATTTTTGTTAATATGGTGCATAGGATCTTTGTTCCCCGACTAGTGATCAAACCCACCCTTGCTACAATGGAAGCTCAGAGTCTTAACTGCTGGACTGGCAGGGAAGTCCCTAAACAAAGTTTTGACATGAATTTTCTTTTAACATATAGGTTGAGAATACAGCAAAGGATTTTAAAAACTGTCTGAAATGATCATCAGTTAAGGAAGAAATGTAGAGCAGGGGAAATTACAACAGAGCAAAGGAAAGAGTTAACATTAATAGGAAGGTGGCAGAAAAAGGAAGAGAGGACAGAAAAGTATATTAAAACATTGGTCAGGAGGAGCTGGTAGAAAACAAACCCACAAACCAAGCTAATGTGGGTAGCTGTAACCCATGGTCTCCTAACCATCTTTTAGATCCATAAATTCTAAATATAAAGTTCCTTCTTTTACCAAAACTATTTCCTGGTAATAGCAAATAAAAACAAATAATGTCAAAGTAATTCACAATAAAATGTGCTTAAGATCGACAACTCATGATATTTACATACTTTGAGGAAAAGGTACAATTTAAAAGTTTCTGAATTCCAAATCAATGCATCTAATAATATTTAATTTTGGAGATTAAAAAAGAAAAACTACCAGTGAATTATTTATCCTTCACTAAAGACTAGCAGGCTTTTTATTTTTAAAAAATCAATTAACTTAATATATAAGTGGAAATATGAAAACAAAGTTCTTAAAGTTGTCACATGTTGGTGTAAACAAGTCCCTAACTGGAAGGCAATGATTTTATTTACTCAACACAGAAAACAACAAGTATTTATATAAGACTGACTTTTATCAGAGGTTAAAATTCACACCAAGTTCTGACAAAAGAGTCTAAAGATTAGGTAGAAAAAAAGATATGTGAAGGTATATTTAAAAGAGAATAGTGAACTGTATGAACATAATTTTTTTTTTAAAAAGGAATACTATTTGTCCTACACAGTTTCATTAATGTATGCCATTAACAGTTATCATCTATGGTTACTTCTCATGTAACAACAGCAGCCGTTTGATTAGTCAGTGTGCAGCAAAAATTCTTCTGCAGGCTTAAGAATGAATAAGAATTCCATTCATGCACTAAATGTTAATAAAAAAAGAACTATAAAAGATGAAACTCGATAAAAAAATACAGTATTTTAAACTTTAAATCTGTTTGTAAATAAGATAAACATAATAAACATTTTTTCTCTTTATATTGCATATTTGATGCAGACATGTATATGAAGAGTTATATAATTGTGAATGAGCCAAGACAATTAGATTTTAATTTGATATTTTAAGTGTTCTTGATATAGTAGTCTCTTCTTGCATGTTTACTAATAGGAAAATTCCACGAGTAAGCTATTACACAGATATTTAATACCAAAACAGTTGTGCTGTAGCAATCAACCACATCAAGCTATGTTTTAAACTAAAAGAGAGAAAAATTTTATACAGTAATGGTAATGGATACTTTCTGAATCTCTTTTCAGGCTGAGTTATTTTGGTTTTTGTGATGTTATAATAGGTTGATAAACATATACAGTATCACCAATTTTCCATTAATATAGTGGTTTTAAATATCATACTAAAAACAGAATCTTATTTTAAAACCTAAAGTGAAGAGGAACTAAAAAGCCTCTTGATGAAAGTGAAAGAGGAGAGTGAAAAAGTTGGCTTAAAGCTCAACATTCAGAAAATGAAGATCATGGCATCCAGTCCCATCACTTCATGGGAAATAGATGGAGAAACAGTGGAAACAGTGTCAGACTTTATTTTTGGGGGCTCCAAAATCACTGCAGATGGTGACTGCAGCCATGAAATTA